>NW_027508747.1:362500-740000 GCF_051911475.1 Siphateles boraxobius | reverse complement strand
ACTGCAGTTTGTTTGTGGTTTGATCTGTATAGTATAGTACATACTTACTATAACAGAATTGTAAGTTTGATTCAGTGTGTTATCCAGGCACCACATGCATGCTGACAAACCTACATGCACATTATGTATTACATATTTAGTTTATTTCAGATGTAGTGAAAGTTTATGATATTTTATGTGTAAATCTGTGAGTTTGGAAGCAACAAGGACTTACTGGACCACAATCTTTAATGATGCTATATTATTTTAACCTGTTGACAGACACAAACCAAATGTGTATATAAATTACATACTGTGTTTTTTTTATTAAATCCAGAACATATGTGTGGACACTTGCTGAAACAGTTTATAGAAATTAGTTGCCATGCATATTACTGAAGTCTTTCAATGCTTCTTCAGTGGAAAACCAAGCATTTCTTTTAAACTTGGGAACATGTCAAAATCAAATTGTTTTAAATATTATACCGTTTGTATTGTGTTTCTTTCTCCAAACCACACTGGAGCACATGCTGTCGGGCCTGTGTGTGTGTGTGTGTGTGCCTCGCACCTGTTCACTCACATTCATACTTTGACATGGTTTCCATTTTTAAAGTTGAAGATTGAGGGGACCAGGGAGAGTTGTTGGACCTTTTACTTCTGTGAATATATTTACACATGTTGTGTTTTCATGTTTTATGGGGACTTTCCAAATGTAATGGTTTTTCTACTGTACAGAAAAAAACTGTATATTTTGTCTCCTTACACTAACCTTACCACTAAACCTACCCATCACACACAAATTTGTGCCTTTTTACATTTAATTTTTTTGTATATTTATTAAACCATATCCTTTTTCCATTTGGCTGGTCCACACAATGTAGGTGATCTCAGGTTTTACTATCCTTGTGGGGACATTTGGTCCCGCAATGTAATATATAAGCAGGCACACACACACACACACACACACACACACACACACACGCACACGCACACGCACACGCACACGCGCACACGCACACGCACACGCACACACACACACACACACACACACACACACACACACACACACACACACACTTTGCTATTTCACCAGTGCTACGTTTTACAAGAAAATGCTATTTCAAAGTTCAAGGTTATTTCAATGTGTTACTTGCTGTTTCTTTGTTATTATTTTTTACATTTTCTAACAATTTCTGAGTAAAACATTCTTCACCCCCCCCCCCCCCCCAATGTAGGTTGTTTGATGATGCTTTTTTAACATGTAACATGCTTTTTAAAATGTAAACATCTAAGAACATAATAATTCACAAAGATCAAAAATGGAGAGGTTACATGCAAAAAAAAAAATAGCTTTAGCTGGGTAAACATAGAAAGTTGTGAAAATGTATTGAAGATTGCAGCAAAAATAAATGGGATATTTATATATTTAATATAGCCTATAAAAAAGTAATGGGATATTTCACTGAAAAATCAATTGTTGTTATTTTTTACTGTTGCAGCTTGACAGCCGCGCTCACTATAAATTGTTGTTTTAGCTCATAATAGAGGGGGGGGGGGGGGGTGTAAACAATGTAAATTATGTAGTAAAGAATTTTTGTATATAGTCTATTTGTTGAAAGACAACTAAATAAAGTTATAAATTTTTGATCAACACCAACATTACTTTTCGTTTATTACAAGTGAATGACGCACTGGTGAGAGCAGCATCAGTGCGCGCGCGTCCCGTGATGGCGCTGTAACACCAGACTCGCTCCTGTCCGTGTGTGTTCTACTCTGCGCGTGTCAGTGGATGGTGACGCGGTGTGTGTGTGTATGCTGCTCTCCCTCAGCGCAATCTGCTCTCTCTCTCTCTCTGTATCATTCTGTGTATCTGTCTCTGTGGGATTTCGCACTGTTTCATGCTTTGGATCAACCCGGGCGACGCGAGACGGAATACCGTCACAAGGGTGTGGTTCAATCCAAAATGACATCGCCGTATGAAACTGGCAAGTGGAAATAGGATTTCTGCCCATCATTTAGAGATGTACACAACGGTGAGTGTTGTTGTCCTGCTGGGGGAGCCACATGGGATTCATCCTGTGCTGGGGGTTCTGTTTTATTGTCGATCTGTGATGATTTGAGTCTTTACGCGAGGAGCCGATCTGTCCTGTAATCTCCGTGTATTGTGATCGCAGTAATGGTGAGATTACGCGCACAGCGTTGGGTTGGTTTACTCATCACGCGATTTATTGCTGGTCTATTGTCTCTCCACACAGAGCTCCGGGTCTGGGAACGCGTCTCTGCGCTGCTCCATGTCTTCATCGGCGGATTTCTCAGATGATGAAGAGTACAGTGTGAAGTCTGGCTCGGTGTCACCGGCACCGGGAGACACGCTACCGTGGAATTTACCGAGACACGAGCGGTCGAAGCGGAAGATCCAGGGAGGATCCGTGCTGGACCCCGCAGAGAGAGCTGTGCTCAGGATCGCGGGTAGGAAACAAAACATCCCATACACATCCATTCAAAATCAGGAGGCCTGTTGTCATTTTACTGTTTTTATCAATGATTCAAGAGCTGCATAAATAATTACAAACCATGACAAATTCACTTTGCTTGGGTTTTAAGGTTAAGTATTAAAAGGCACTGGAACTTTAGCTGGTTATGGGTGGTGGTCGGGATCATACATGCTTTACCTGTGAAATCTACAGGTCATCATCATCATCATTATAAGAAAAAATAATAAGTGTAATGTTTCTTCTGATGGACTCTGAAACTGAAACCAAAATATCCCCCACTCATACTGTCTGTCTGCACCTATAAACACCCATTCAACACGAGGAGGCCTGTTGTCTGATCAATGATCTACAGATGCAAGAGCTGGATAAATAATAACAAATGATGACAAATTCACTTTGTTTGGGTTTTAAGGCACTGGAACTTTAGCTGGTTATGGGTGGTGGTCGGGATCAAATCCACAGGTCATCATCATCATCATCATCATCATCATCATACGAAAGTATAATAAGTGGAACGTGATGGACTCTGAAAGTGTTTTGGTAGCTGGAAGCCAGTGTTGTTTTTAAAAGCTCAAGGCTGAAAGATGAATCAGCAATCTGTAATGTGTGTGTTCCCCAGCTCTGGAATGAGAGGACAGGCTCTCCTATAGGCTTCTGTAGCAAACTATTCAACATGGGACTGGGATCATGGCAATGTACTGCTGAAAAGAAACTTTCCAAAAAGGGTTTTTCGGTTTTTCGGTCTACGAACCATTCTGGGGTACCCAAAGAACATTTTAGAGAAAAGTTCTTAAAAAGACCTTTTAACAATCTAACATTTTAACTTAAACATTTAATTTAAAAAGAACATTTTAATAATCTAAATGACCTTTTGTGGAATTTAAAGATCCCATTAAGATTCTTCATGGAACCATCAATGGCAATAAAGAACCTTTATTTTTTTAACAGTGATTACATAATAATACAAATGTCATTATATCAATCAATCTATCTATCTATCTATCTATCTATCTATCTATCTATCTATCTATCTATCTATCTATCTATCTATCTATCTATCAAAAAACGTAATGACCTATTTACAAAGAGTCTGCAGTTAATCATTTGGTATTTCTATGAGAAATAGAACAATAATAACACACAGATAAAATAGCATGCATGGTGAGATTAGAAACAAAGCTGCATGGTGTGAAGTGTTCTGAAAGTTCAGATTGGTCTGCATCTGCTTGAGAGATGTTGTAAATGACAGTAGTCGAGTCGCATCATGTTCCCAGTGTAACCGCGAGAACAGGAATCATGAATCTTCTGGTTCTAGGACCTTGGAGAGCACGTGCACGCGCACAGACACATGGCAGACAGTGAACACGAGCGTGCGCGTCTAAAATAGAGGATGACTGTGCATGATGACACATTATCCCGTGCATGTAGTCACATATTTGATATATATATCATATATATAGCATTCCGGATGAATGCTGAACATACGTGCACAGTGTCAAAAAGAGTAGAATTTGTAAAATGAGCATGCAAAATCTCATGTCTATTTGTGTTATTGCTGGGAGTGATGATACAGTGACCGACACGATATAACAGCTCGTCCTCTTACCGGGCGCACGCGGAGAGTTACGGCTGAAGGGAGGAAGCCCCGTTCATTGGCCGGGCTGTGGATGTGGGCGGGCGGCAGGGGCGTCGCCGGTCCCCGCGCTGATCGCTCGCTCGCTCGGTCACTCGGGCAGGGCTTCAGTTCGGTAAATGACCAGTCTCGACCGCTCCGGTAATGGCCCGTTACGGACCGGCTCCGTACATGCTCGTCGACGAGTTGGAGTATCTCCAGGCGTACGAGGATGTGCTTGAGAAGTATAAAGGTAAAGAATCAAGTTTGGTGAAAGAAATGGGTGGAATTTTGCCTAATAACCCTGTCGTTCCCGAGTGGCAGCGCGAGAGTTAACGGTGTCAGAACATCAGCGTTATACATGTTACATTAACTGATACTGAGGGTCATTGTTTACAAAGCATGTTGAATTGGACTAAATGCAAGATAAAATAAAATAATACATTGCATTAACAGTGCTTGAATTTTAATCCATTGCATTTTCAAGGGTTACTTTTTTAGGGTCTGAAATTCAATATTTCACACACATTTTCATTATTAAAAATTAAATAATCCTACACTTCCAAAATATTCAGTGTGTTTGAAAATATAACCTATATAATATTCGACACAAATTCAAATTTGGCAGAAAATTCTACATTTTCAACTAGTGCAATTCAGCATGCTTTTTTATTTCAAATACATTTGTCATTATTTTTCTTCTATAAGTGCACATGCAGAAACCGTTTACTTGGTAAATTAACAAATTTGATGAACCTGATATATAACACAAGACATTTCTGTCTGTCTTTCTATCTGTCTATTACAAATATTGAAGAAATATCGCTCTGTTTATGTGTTCAGACGGATTATATTAGATTTTTGGGTAACACTACGATAAGGTTAACGCTAGTTAAATCATTACTAACTAACAATGAGCAATGCATTTGTTACACGATTTATCATTCAATAAAATGAACAGATTTTTATTTAAATAACGTGTTAGTAAATGTTGAAATTTAGATTAATAAATGTATTAGAAGTATTGTTCATTGTTAGTTCACGTTAACCATAGTTCATTAATGTTAACAAATTGAACCTTAATAGTAAATTGCTCCTGATTTTTGTAATTTAAGCCCATTGTGAAATTGCGATTATTGATCAGTGTGTTGTGTTGTCTCTGAATGCTCCTCCCCCTCATGCATTTACAATGACATGTGGATCATTAGTCCTGGTTTAGGGATGTGTTTTTCTCTCAGCATCATCCTGCCAGTCTGTCTCTAAAACATGCATTTAGGAAATATGATGATTGTTGAGTGTTTGATGATGATGATCTGTGTGGTTTCTGGTGATTTGTAGCTCAAGCAGAGCAGAAGAGAGTCTATCAGCTGTTGAGTATCATAAGCTCACAGTCAGCTGTGATGGAGCTCAACAGTGTGTGTGTGTGTGTGTGTGTGTGTTTGTGTGTGTGTGTGTGTGTGTGTGTGAGGCTGCTGCAGTCATATGATTAAGGGTCATTGATTCTGTGATTTTTGCTTTCTGCAGGCAATATTCTTGACAAATAAGTTTTTATCTTTATTATCTTTAGTTTTTCTGTATTTAAGCTGTTTTTGTTGGTTGACACGAACCGTGTTGAAAACACTCAAACATTGCTGATTTTCTCATATAGGCGATGTCTGGTTAAAAGTCCCTCTTGTTTTGTCTGTCAGGAGTGTTTGACTAGCGGTCAGAGGTTATCAGAGCTAGTTTATTGGTCACTGTTAACAAAGCCTGGCTGGCCAACTAGTGCAGAAAATATTGAGGTATAAAAAATGAATATATATATATTGCTTTTGATGCTATTCAGTATAGCATGTATCTGCAAATGCGATCGTTTCATTCAAACAATGCTTAATAATGAACGTAATGCAAAATATACCTGCTTGCAGCTTTAGTAAAACGTTTTAACTCTGCTCTGTGGAAACTGATTTTTGAACTGATTCACAGAAATGAATCGTAATAACATTTTCTACTGAAGTTTAAAACCTCTTACTTCTCTCATTGCGAGACACAACACAATGATTTATTGTGTGAATATTCAATATATGGCCTGCGCTGTATAATGTGCTTTAGTTTATGCTATAGCTGCAATGAGGTTGTCGTGTTTTCTCAAAGGAATCTTTTAGAAACAAATCTTTTTGCATTAAGGAAGATTAACAAACACAATAGCCTCACTTGTTTACTGTAACGTTTTCTTGGTGATGTCAGTTGTGATTTTAATGACAAAAAATGACAAACCAGTTGCAAGAAATGATAAACTTGAGATATATATATATATACAGTACATTGAAGAAAACCACATTGTACTTTATTCTTTGTTAAGGCATTAATGACACATACTATTTTCCTCACGTTGAATCCAGTTTTAGCTCTTCCAGTAACAATGACTTTTAAACCATGTGAGCGAGGCTTCACACACTCTGGAAACTGTGATGCTCTGAATATCCTTCCTCGAAAATCATCACCAGAAAATTCCAAATGCATAAAATGTGAATACAAAGCAATATCATTCAACAATGCTATATTTTCCCCTTCACTCCCCTTGTCAGGAGTCTCTTCCTGCAGTTTGGGTTCTCTAGAGAGTGGGAAACATTGACAATGATAAAATTGATGTTTGGTGGAAACATTCCTGGATGTGACGTCGTAGGGTTATAGAGTAACACTGATGGAGCTGTTCTCAGAACAAAAGATGTTCACATGCACTGTCTGGCCTTTTTCTCTCGCGCTAAATGTCTCTCTTTAGCCCTACTGTGAGAATTCATGCTGAATGTATATTGTGCAGCACTGAGTGCGTAGGAAGGGTCCGTGTTGGCGAAGCTGCATTGATTTATCAAGCATAATTTAAAGTAGTCTACAATTTAAACTACAGTCAATGTACACTTCATATGTGGGGAGAGGGCAACAACATCTATCAAAATATATATATATATATATATATGGAAAATAAATACAATAAATTCCAACAAAATTAATTCCTATATACTTTTTTTTTTCTCCCAGCGAACGCCTTGTGGAAGGTTTTTCTTTTGTAAATCAATGACAGAATTTGGTTTAACTGCTGCCACTATCTCTACGAAAGTGATCAGACTAGCAAGGTTTTGGCGGAGTCGCCTGCGCACTCGCAGTAGTGGCCAAGAGCGTAAAGTTGACTGACAGGTGATGAGAACCAATCAGATTGGATAAAATAACATGTATCAAATTCTGATTCGCCAGGGACGCAGCGACCTGCGCCCGGAGGAGGATCTTTAAGAGACACATTAGAGACCAGCTTCAGGTCACACACTACTATCTAAAATTTAAGGATTTAGATAGACATCCATTTGTCCGGCGTCCCTCGCCCATGAAAACGCATGAAACATATTGAAAAACATAGAAAATAGTTAGTTTTTATTAAATGCTGAGCCTCTAACTACCAGACTGCACATCGTATGAGTAAACTAATTTATTTTTTGTATACATGTATATTTCTCGAATTTTGATGGGGGCGACGCCCTCTATAGACAAGCCGCCACTAATATATATATATATATTTTTCAATAGCAGAAATAAAACAATAATTAAAAAACAGTTAAAGGTACAATACGTAGGATTTTTCGCCAGCAGGGCTCGCTAACCTCTTCCAATAACAAAGGCGTATAATGATGACGCAAAGCATTAAGCGGAATTATGGATCTTGATGTCAAGCTGGTGGATCTTTTATGGATGAGTGAATACATTGATGTTTTTAACATGATTGTGGTGTGAAGCAGGGCGCGATTGCTAGACGTATACCAGCGCCACACGCAACGCGAGTCCTGCGGATATAAAGGAATAAGTACATTTCATTGTACCGAACTACACGCGAGTGCTGAATTAATTCTCACACAGATAAGTTTATTTGCGAATTAAACTTGAGGTAACGCAGCGCTGTTTCACTTGCTCTAACAGTTACACTATCACACTAAACGGCATTTGAGTGTGTTGAATGTTGTTAGTTAGGTTGTTTGTTGGCTCTATGAGACTAAGTAAGCTAGATCAACATTAGAATAACATACAGATCATATTGTAACATTTCATCATGTTGAACTAAATAACATTGATTCGTTTTATGTACATTTGCTCACCTGTCTAAAGTAACATGCAACACTCGCGTGTCTCTGTCAAGTCGAAGTTAGTCGCGGACGTGGAGCTCTCGGCATCTCGAAACATGTCGATCTTCGTTTTAGTCCTCTTTTTGTCTCAAAGTCTGCTTGTCATGGTCCATAATGTTTGAACAAAACAACAAAGCGTGAGCGTCCTGCTAGGCATAACGGGCATAACCCAGTTGTCAACGTCTGTCGCCATGGTAACTATGTAAGTATGAGCGGAAACCGAGGCTAACACGGATATGACGTCATTGACTGGCGACTCCTCACCCCTGCTCACACGCCCCGTTTCCTTGGTTAAATTCGCTATTTTCTCACGATTTACAAATAGTTGGAAACATTTGGGATATTGTAAGCAATCAACTAAACAAAATATATAACATTGGCCTAGTGGTTTTTGGATATTTTACTGCAAAAATCCTACATATTGTACCTTTAAGTTATCAGAAAAAAAATCAGCACTGATATTTGGAAAAATGAATAATAATCATTTGATTTTCTTAAGGAAAAAAATCTCTCACAACTAATGCTGTAAACTACACAGGAAATTTAATATTAACAACAAAGCCCAAACTATTATTCTCAACTGCTGTTTATTTTTAGATATCATAAAAACTTAAATGTTTGTATACAAATTAGTTGCACATAATGTATTCAAACATACATATATCATCAGCAGTAAATACTAATCTCTGGTGTTTTTACAGCTAACTGATGAACTGTGAACACTGATAACTTTCTGAGGTAAATAGCTGTTTTACTGACGTCTTTCTGCGGTTGAAACACTGATTGATAGATCACATGAGACATGATTCATTTCAGTAAGTTGTACTATATATTTCAACACTTTTTGATGTTCATGCTTGTTTTTTCATGCTATAACTTGTAATAAAGTGGAAGAAAAGACTCGAGGCGCTACAGCGATCTCTCACGTCACATTAAGAGAACAAAACACCATTTATTGTTTGAATTTCATGATAAAATGGACAGAATTTGAAAGAGGAGACTTTGTTTCTTATCAGAAGTAACAAACACAAAGCTCTTTGATTATTGGATGTGAGGCGTTAAAAATCATGTTTGAAGTAGGGAAAAACCACGGACACGACAACCCTGAACTACAGGAGATTAAAATAGAGGTTTTTATGAAGCTATTTTTGAACTGTAAATGCGTTAATTTTGCGTTAACTTGCTCTAAATTCAACACGAGAGACATGTTGCAGTCTCGTTTTTCTGCCTCCCCTTTGATTGACAGGATATAATCCGCCCTGATCATCAAACAGTCGGTCGATGGCCGATAGTGAAAATAATTGCTTTTATTGGCCGATACATCTGTGCATCTCTGTTTATTCTCATAATGCATGTTATGTTTTCATTGTTCAGTAATGATTTATTAAAAAGCAGAAATTAATCACTTATCAGACACTTAAACTTATTACTTATGTAATGGTTGATTTGTAGGTTAGTGTCCTGTTACTTTATGGAATTTAGTTGGTTTTTGGTTTTGAGATTAGTAGCATTGAAAATGTGTGGTACAATACCTGTATAATTGGGTATTAAAGGTTTTTCTTGTAATGGTGTTCTTGTAAACCAGAGGCGTTTCATCCAAGATGAGATTATATCGGTTTCTTTCAAAACGTCTTAATCTTGTACTTTTGATCCGGACCCAAACGCGCACGTTTAAATAGGCCTGTAAATTTGAGACTTGAACATGGATCTGTTCTTCAGGCTCATGCACCATTACCATCGCTCAGGCCTGGAAATGTACTAACAGGTCACGACCAAAAATTGCAAAAGCCTTTGTCTTTTTAAACATTACGTGCCTAAGAAAGCTCAAGATGTACTCAGGAGTGGGTGCGTCTCGCAGGTTTCTTTTGAGCCTGACTCCTTTCTGCTACGATAAGAAGCTCTTTCATGAAATTCTAAAGATACTGTACAGTGTACACACAACCAACACGTTTTACATCCGTAAGTCTTTTGTGATTTATGTGATTGAGTTCTTATGTGTGTGAATAGCAGAGAAGAAAAGCAGCCAGGGGATTTGAAATATTAGCCCTTTCTGGTGATTACATGTTGTTTTGTCGGTGTAAACCATAGTACTATGATGATTAGAGGATTGCAGAAAATCTGGAATTCCAGGGAAACTCATTTGCATAAACGAGCCAGTAGTATTTGCACTTATTAGCTGTAGTATCCCGTCACACTGTAGTAAAATACAGGGCTTCGATATATTTAGTTCATACGCTCAGACACGTTGCATTTAACCAGGTCACATGGATTTAATTCATGTGCCATCAAATATATTGCTACTTTCATGCACAACTTTCTCAGGTTTAAGTTTTGTGGTGGTCAAGGGTGTCATGTTGTAGCACACCTGCAGCAATTATGTGTTAAATACATCTCTGAGACACAACAGTGTCCAAAAACCTGAGAAAGACATCAAGGCACGTCTAAATCCAGTGTTGCATGACGTGCCGTCTATGAAGGTGCCTTCATCTGGTTGAGTTTTGAAGCAGCATAGATCTATTCCTGGCTGCTATTGATATCCCATAGTCTTTGTTGTTGGAAAAATACAATATCTGCTTTAAAGTTTATTTTTTCTTATTTCTTATTTCAGTTTTCTTATTGGGCGGCAGTGGCTCAGTGGTTCATGTAGGTTGTCTACAAACCGAAAGGTTGGTGGTTCTATCCCCGGTTCCACCTGACCAAGTGTCGAGGTGTCCATGAGCAAGACACCTAACCCCAACTGCTCCCGACGAGCTGGATGGCGCCTTGCATGGCTGACACCGCCGTCGGTGTGTGAGTGAGTGAGTGAATGGGTGAATGTGAGGCAATATGTAAAGCGCTTTGGTGGCCATTGGGTCAGTGAAAGCGCTATATAAATGCAGTCCATTTACCATTTCATTCTGGAATCTGAAGGTCAGGAATCAGATACTTGTTATAAAATTCGAATTTATACTTAATGATTCCTGTGTGCGCATTTAATGTGATTTTGAACCATTCAAGTGCAAGTAGAGGCGAAAGAGAACTGAATTTGGCACTCGCGGGCTGCTTTCTGTGCTGCACACACACACATCTGAAGCGCACACACACACATCTGAAGTGCACACACATCTGAAGCGCACACACATCTGAAGCGCACACACATCTGAAGTGCACACACATCTGAAGTGCACACACATCTGAAGTGCACACACACACATTTGAAGCGCACACACATCTGAAGCGCGCACACACACATCTGAAGCGCACACACACATCTGAAGTACACACACACACATCTGAAGCGCACACACACATATCTGAAACGCACACACATCTGAAGCGCACATTGCACACTTGCACATATCTTTCATGTAGTGCGCAAATACTGAATTGAGTTCTCTTTCGGGTCTTTTTGTGCTTGAATGAACATAACACAAAAATCGTGTAGTGTATTTGTAATAATCCATTGAAGGCAAGTTGTATAGAGAACCCAAGTGCAGTTTATTGATCAATTAAACAAAACCATGGCGTGGCATGAGGCAAAAGCATAAGACAAAAACCATGACATGACACGTACCGACAGAGATTACATTGAAACAAAACTTGACAAGGACACATGACAAACATGAGGGCTTAAATACACAGACTAATGACAAGGGACACCTGTGAACAATGAACAGACGATTAACCAATGACAAGACACACGGCAGGATCACATGACAAACAGGGAATCACATGACAGTTCATGGTATTCAGCTGCAACAGAATGCTTTGCAAAAAGACACAGAATAAATATGTGTGATATATAAATGTTGAATTTTTTTTTTTTTACTTTATTGGAGTCAAAACTGTGAATCGATACGAATCGGAACCGATTCAAATAATACCCAAACCTAATTGTATTCAGTTAAATATTTGCGTGGTTATCTTTAAATCCCACCGACATTGTTTTTGCATCATTAGACGTGATGTTCTGGTGCCTTGGAAGCCGGTCTGAAACTAGTTTTGTTTGGAGACTTTGCCGTGACTGATGGTGCGTTCACGTGCTATGGAAAATATGATTCTTTCCACTTGTGAACTGGTATTTACCAGTGTGTTGCGTTCAAGTGCTTTTGTTGTCGTAATGTGCTAAAAAGATGGAGATCCAGACCTGTTATTTAGCTAAAACTATTTTAGATTGCCTAAGTCATCTGCTACAGCAAGAAGATGATTTATCAAAACGCAAACGGTAAATAATATGCTGTATATTTTCTAGATCATGAATAGTACATATTTTTACCATTCACGACTCTCAAGTCAAGTCAAGTCATCCTCATTTATATAGCGCTTTTAACAATGTAGATTGTTTCAAAGCAGCTTTACAGAGATAAACATATACTTTAAGGTAACAGAGATTGGTTTGGTTTTATAGTGGTTCTTGAAAAATGTTTTTTCCAGCTAAAGTTGGTTTTGATTGCTTCACTTCCGTCTAAATGATCATTTGTTATTAAATTAGGGGCCGCTAAGACGACACCGGTCTCTCTAAACAGACTTTAAACGTGAACCTGTGATAGATGCTGATGGCGTTCACATGCGCATTAAGAATTGATTCTATAGTTATGTGCGTTTGAATATATGTGCGCAGGTTTGTAATTCCTTACAAACCATGCCTAAACAAACTACTTGTCTTGTCTATAAATTTTGATGCAGAATTTTATTTTATCTTATCACTTTGGGTAGGTACGCGAACCGAAAAATTCCACAACGCTTTATCTGTAGAGTGGTATAGGGATCCTCCTTAGGGAAAGGCTAGTTGGCACTTCAGCACTGCATTGTCATCGGGTCCAGGCGAAAGTCCTTCGTCAGATCTGGAAACGGCCTGGATCCGGCAGGCTGCGGGAAAACCTCGGGATAAACAAAGACACTAAAATTAGCGTAGATGCCATTCTTCTTATGATGTAACGAGTACATCAGGATATGAGGGAAGTGTTCCCAGTTCCGGCTGACCTAATCTAAGCAGCCTAATATTGAATTATAGAAGTCTATAGAGTGTTATGTGAATGCTAGGTCAATGCTAGGACTCTCGCGTTGCTCTCCGAAATTTTGAAAAGGTCAAAGGTTATCTCATCTCGGCAACTCGTGCATCAAAATATTCTTAGAGCTGCCCAGTGGAAAACACCACATGAGGGGGTGTTCATGTGCATTTTCCACGTCGGCTTTTGGTATTTACCATAATTACCATAGCATGTGAACGCACCATGAGATCTGTTAAGGTTTCTGACAGGATTTGGTCAAGGATTGGACTTGTGCTATTTGCTTGGACTTGCTCCTTGGTACGAGTTTTCCAGTTCTGGACTTGTGCAGTGAACCACTGACTGTCGAAAGCGACCGATTTGAAACTCTCGACATATTCAGAAATTTCGTGCGTCATACATTTCTCACGTAAAGCACACTGGAAACTCTGCTTGCTATCGATTCCAGTGTAATTTTATGTTAGCATGTTGCTAAATTAACAGCATAATGCTCCAATAAGCATTAAAATAGACTGCACTTGCAAATATTGGGTAAAAAATGCACAATAATGGTTTAAATGATAATCAAAGTTGTATGGAAGCTTGTTTCCACCATGTGACTCTTTATCTCACAATGAGAAATTGCTTAAAACAGAGCTTAAAACATCCTCCTCATTATAAACAAAGCATTTATTTAATCCAAGAAAGCCACAGAACAGAGAAGCATTCGGATCCAGACAGCGAAACGGGGATTTACAGTTTTCATTTTGTGTCAATATGTTGAATTTAGGGGTAAAATTATACCCTATATATTGTATTGACAACTCATCAATTAAATATTTACCATCTTATTCTGCATAATTGGATGTTCACAGGCAAATGTCCTTTATGTATTTCCCCGACGTGGACATCAGGCTCATATAAATATCAAGAAACACGATTCCCGGCTGCATGTCAATATCACTGGATCTTTAGTAAGTTGTAAGGAACACTATATGGAGTCCAACCTTTAGTTTAAACTGATAATTGTTTGTTTTACTGGCGTTTTCGGTTTGGCCTGTTAACTCCAGTCACGCAGCCGCTCTTCTGCCACTCGGTCCGGCTGAGGGAGTGTGTTCCCGCGGGAAAGTCACGTCAATGCAAACACTCTATATTTTAATGGCGTCCCGGATCACGTCTGAGGATTATATGTTTGTTCAGAGCATTTTATTTTGTAATCGAGGCACAGTGTAATGGAGAGGCACAAAGGAACTTTTGTTGAAAGATGAAGCAGAAACTGTATTGGATCTGTCCGTAGCTGTTCCACAAACTGTTACGATTTCATAATGCTTTGTCTGTAAATCATGTTTTTTTGATCATGTATATGTTTTTTTGTGTGCAAAACGCTTTACTAACATTATAAGTGAACCTCAAGAAACATATTAAAATAAAAAATAAAAATTCAATCACTCTTCATATTAGTTGTTTCATGGTCGTGGTTCCGTTATTTGTTTGTGAAAGTCTGAGGAAAGTGTTTCTTTCCGCTTGGCAAGTGTAAACTTTTGAAGTAACACCCATAAATAGCTGTCTAGCCAGGAATGTGTAATATTACACCTGTGATGAGGCTCCGGGTCACCGATACTGGGACAGGGTCTCTAGCAAGCTGAAACACTGGCACAGCAAATGCCAAAGGGTCCACTGTCACATGACCTGTCACATGACCCGTCACATGACCCACCCTCCACCACTGACATGCTGTTTGCCATCTTTGAATGACACAGTCAAACCTTGTCTAGGGGTGTTTCAAGTAATGTGTGTGTGTGTGTGTGTGTGTGTGTGTGTGTGTGTGTGTGTGTGTGTGTGTGTGTGTGTGTGTGTGTGTGTGTGTGTGTGTGTGTGTGTGTTTTTAAGGCACTTTCTCAGATGATCAGGTCCTTCTTTTTTCAGATTCAAAAAGGTTTCTGTACGATTTGTATCTGTATTCTGGAAACCATGATGTATTTTTAGCTCCAAGGTAACTGAGCATATTACCTTGATGATTTGATTAGAATATTAGAAGTTTTTAACCCTCACATATGAAAAAAAAAAAAAAAAAAACTCTGAATCTTTTTTGGATCTATGGAAATAAAGGTTTTGCATATGTGTTTTTTGTTGAGTTGAGTATCATATTTGATCAGAGGTGTAATAGTTCAGGTTCAGAAAGTAAAAGTCCTCCTCAGTATTTTGTTCCAATCACCTGGATTTGCTGATTAGCACAGTTCTTAGAACTAGATCGAAGAACTAATTAGTGAAATAAATAAACATATGCCAGGAGTTTTACTTTATGATATAATAAGGAAATGGAGCTCATACTCAAAGAAGAAGAGACACCATTTTATTCAGAGGCCGATATATTTATATGGCCAAAATTAAGATTAAATTCTTAGCACTTATACTGTAAATCAATGAGATCTTTATAACAGTATAGCAGATCAACTTAGACAAAATACATTTGAATATGTAAGTTGTCACTGCCAGTAGTTTTAAATCATATAATGCAAAGCAATACAATGATGATTGAGAGATGAACAACTAAACCTTCTTCAAAAGCCTGACGATCATATTTGATCCTCACATTTGAACATGATTTTTCTAAAAATTGTTGCATTGATAACCAATAAACCCAAATTGCTTCAGTCTAGAAGGTGTTCATCTTGAAACAATGCTAACTTAGCAATATTTCAAGATGAACACCTTCTAGACTGAAGCTTTGCTTTGCATTATGTGATTAACAATATAAAAGTTATTCTTACATTTACGTAACATCATTGTAGGGCTGAAACGATTCCTCGAGTTACTCGATTACAAAAATTCCTCGAGGCAAAAACTCTGCCTCGAAGCCTCGTTAAATTCCTATGACGCGCACTATACGCGCGGCGGAGTGATTCGATTGTTTCACACGGACCGTTCATTCACACGGACCTGTTCAGGAAGCATATATTTTGAATTTAGTTGGCGCGATGGCGGAGAATTAATATGTAAATAAACGGCAGAAATTGTCTAAAGTGTGGGATCATTACACACTTAATTCACTTAATACACTTAACTCGCTGAAGCAAGGTAACGTAGTCTAAGCCTATTGATGTTCGCTGATTTTAATCTCATACTGTTTTTGTAGCGATGTCGTCGTGATGCGGTTTGACTAGATATGATTTTTAGCTTTGATGACATTTTTAAGTAGTAAACCTAACTATCACGTTCAATTGCAAAAGTATAGCCTAAAAAAGAACCCCTAGGTCCCCTACACACACACACACACACACACACACACACACACACACACACACACACACACACACACACACACGTAGTGTTTCCATTTTTTACGGGGACTTTCCATAGACATAATGATTTTTATACTGTACAAACTGTATATTCTATTCCCTTACACTAACCCTACCCCTAAACCTACCCATCACAGAAAACTTTATGCATTTTTACATTTTCAAAAAACATCACTTAGTATGATTTATAAGCTGTTTTCCTCATGAGGACCAAAAAATGTCCCCACACGAACAAGGATTTCAGAAATTGCCATCCTTATGGGGACATTTTGTCCCCATAATGTAGGGTTTACCAGGCTTTTACCATCGATCGATTAAGTGCTAGATGAATCGATTACAAAAAGAATCGATAGCTGCAGCTCTTCATCATTGTTATGTTATTAAAATCAGAGCTGAAGGTGGACATTTGTACAATAATACTAAAGGCCTTTTACTTGCTAAAAACTATCAGTCAGATTACAGAAGGCATGTAGCAGCAGGTTTTTCAGCAAAATTTGATCATGTTGATTATTAAGAGGCCTCAGAAATGTGATACAGCAGGCTTTAGGGGTAATGTTGCTGTGAATTACTAACTGCGCTTTTTCACAATCTGAAGAAAATGTCAGTGGTGCTTGTCTGTTCAAAAGTCGTTCGTTCTGGTGTGTTGCCAGGGCATTGTTATGCGGTTGCTAGGGCATTGCTATGCGGTTGCTAGGGTCTTCTAACTGGTTGCTCACTGGCTCAAAGAGCTCACCTCCCAGTCACTATTATATCCTGGGCTGTTGAATTTGGGTCGCTCATTCATTGTAAATCTGTGGGCTTTTTTGCCTTTCTGGAGGCAAAAGTTCAACTTCAAGCAAACAAGCTATACAATTCAATGAAATCAGAACCACAATATTGGCCCAATGCGATTAAAACCGCAAAAGACTGATTAAATAACACCTGTGGCTAATGATACGATGTTTTCAGCTGTCTGCTATTTTTATGCCTTGATATCTGAGCAGTAGCAATATTAAAGTCACATATTTTTCACAATGTCAAATTTAATGCAGGGTTAGAGGTTTGTTCTCTAGCCTCAAATATGAGCAATATTAATGTGCTGCTTGCCTTAGGAAACACCGCTAATGATCTTCATATAAATGATTCCTTTTGACTTTCAAAATAACAGCTTTCTAAAACAGTATCCCCACTGTTTTCCTGTTTATCAGACAGTCTCTTAGAGTCCATTTACTTCACATGGCCTTTGGTAATATTCCCGTCATAGTCCTTAGATGATTTCAGTTCACAAACATGATGAAAAGAGACTTTAATGGGGATCAGCTGTGTGTAGATGAGTGTCTTGGACATTTGTTTCTTCTAGCTATTTCATTTATTGACTGGTTTCTATTTCTTTGGATAAAAAGGCATTTGTCTATATTTAGATATTCCTACCTCACACTATTTGCCACTATATGCAGTATAATGTGCACGATATTATTTCCCACAATGCACAATCTCTTCTTTGACGTATCATTTGACCAGACTGGCAAATATTACGAGATTATAGTATATTGTAAGGCTGCTGGATTTATCAAACAAAAAAAACAACAACAACAACCTGAAATAGCAATATGACTTTGGGTCATTATCAAATTGTAAAGGCTGTGATTTAATGAAATAAATGTATGTGCTGCATGTTTCAGAGGGAAGCACAGCTCTGTGCTTTATAGACAAAAAAAATCAGATTCCTATATGTTTAAATAAATTATATTATATTTGTTGTTATTTGTTACAGTTCAGTTTGTTTTCATTAGTCACATGTCTTCCTTTGTTTGATTTTCCTGCCACTCCTTTGTTACCATGGTCACCGTCGTTATGAGTTTGTTTGTTTCAGCTGTGTATCATTAATTGACCCTTCACAAAGACCCGCCCCCCTTAGTTACTGACGCTATGTCCGACAAGCTACGCCGCTCTCACGCACACACCATGTTCTCACGCAGAGAAAAATATATTGCGGATCTGAGAGGAGACTGACAATACGCTGACAGACAGGCCAGACCAGGTTACTTTACTTTTGATATTAAACATATTAAACAAAGTCTCACCTTTCAAATTTGGTCATTTTTAAAAAGAAATGTAAACCATAAATACCGTTTTGTGGCCCTTTAATGTGTCGTGACAGATCCCTGTAGAGCCTCAGTTAAAGCTGCTCGTGAACCGATCATCTCTTCCTTCTAGTTCATTTATAGCATCAAATAAACATGAATGAACATCAGAAGGAATGTTGTTTTAACCGCGGAAATGCGTCAGTATATTCAGTTTTTCAAGTTCAAATCCTCCCATGTTAACTTAATCTACTAACTCTCCTGACTGCTTTGACAGACAAAATGGCGGATGGCGAAGTATGATTGGTCAGATCACCTGTCAATCAAGCTCCCTGCGAAGGGTCAATTACCTTTAATTGTGTCAGTATTTAAGTTCCTCCTTTTCCTCTGTTTGTTGTCCGGTCACGTTTGTGTTAAGGTGTTTCTCCTCTGCCCTATGTCTTGTTGTTGTGTGGATTATTAAAAACTAAGTTTGAACTTAATCTGTCTATCTTCTGTCTGTTTCTTGGTTCCCTACTGACATTATTATTTTGAGAAGTACATTCTATTGTATAATAATATTATATTTCTGTCATAATTTATTCAAGTTAAACCGAACTTTTATTTTGACTGGTTGTAGTGAAGTGTTTTTGACTTTTTTTTATCAAATAAAATGAGGAAATGCTTATTAAGCGTTCTCTCAGAGCAGCTCTGGATATGTTCATGTGTTCACGTCTAATGCAGTGCACTTGACTTGATGTATGTGTTGTCAATGTGTGATGATTGAACACACGGCTATAAAATCATCATAGCCACAATCTCTTCCATGATGCATCATTTGACCGGACTGGCAAATATTTTGAGATTATAGTATTTTGTAAGGCTGCAGGATTAAAGGACAAGTTCGGTATTTTACACTTAAAGCCCTGTTTTAAGATCGTTTCTGGTGAAATAGAACAGTTAAGATTGAAATTTGGACACATGCTGCTGTCCCGAGAATTTTAGGTTTTTGTGTTAACCCCACCCCCCCCCACCTCCACAATGGTTTCATATGGGCACTGGAACAATCATTCATAAAACTTTAGTTTGCAAAGACATGAAACTCACGAGTGGTTTGGGGTGTTCACTAATATGCTCATAGAAAGATCGCTGCAAAAGATGCTTTCCAACAGGTGTTTTACCATTTGTTGTAAAACTGTGGACCTATTTTGGGCTTTTTAGCCCTTCTGCAGGCAAAAGTTCAACTTCAATCACTTAGAAAAGTGCAAACAAGCTATTCAATTCAATAAAATCAGAATCACAATATTGGCCAATAACACCACACAACCGGACATTCTTCCGCTGAGAGCTTGAATAATAGACACTCCAGCCCAGTTGGCGGCGATAATGCACCTTTGCCAATGGTTGGAGAGCGTAGCCTACGATACCGCGACTGCATAACTACAGAAAGAATACAAACAACCCCATTTCCGTCTCCGGCGGTGGAGTAATACCGTACCTCACAGAACATCCTATACAAGTCAATGGAGTTGGACAAAAACTACGATAAAAACCTGTTGGAAAGCATCTTTTGCAGCGATTTTTGCGTGAGCATATCAGTGAACACCCCAGACCACTCGGTGAGTTTCACGTCTTTGTAAACTAAAGTTTAATGCGTTTTATGAATGATTGTTCCAGTGCCCCTATGAAACCATTGTGGAGGTGGGGGGGTGCTAACACAGAAACCTAAAATTCTCGGGACAGCAGCATGTGTCCAAATTTCAATCTTAACCGTTCTATTTCATCAAAAACGATCTTAAAACAGGGGTTTAAGTGTAAAATACCGAACTTGTCCTTTTATAATAAAAGCTAAAATAGCAATAGGGCTTAGTGTCATTAACAAATTGCAAAGGCTGTGATTTAATGAAATTAATGTATGCGCTGCGTGTTTCAGAGCGACGCTTCTCTGTGCTTTATTTACACGTAAGCAGTGTCTCGTAGCGGCTCGGTTCACAGTAAAACTCATCTATGCGTGTGCTGGGAGTTTATATTGCTTATAACCTTCATGTGAGAATGCAACATCCACCAACCATCTACCCAAACTTATGAAAAGTGTTTGTTAACAAGATGTTGCCAAGAAAAGAGAAGTTCTCTTACGAGAGGTTCTCTCGTATTGCGTAAGTTTAGCTTACGCTACGGGAAAGATTCATCTTCTCGAGATATTGAAGCCAAAAAATGATCCTTAATTTTGTATTCATTGTCAACGCAGTGCAGCAGCTAGCAGACCTAGAGCAGGCCATCTCGCATGCTCATTGGCTGCCCTGCGGGCAAATGCTACTGCCTACCAGTGAGCCCGGCGTGACGTCACGCCCAATGAAGGGCGCCCGCGCCTTCATAGCGTCATAGCCCGCCAGAATGGGCGTGGCTTAGCGTATAAAAGTAAGGGCTGTAGGCTGAATTCCCTGATTTTTCGTCTCTTCAGCGAGCTCTTTGCATCGCTGGATCTGAGAGAAGCCACCGCCGCCGTCGAACAGCGAACAGCCAGCTTAGGACAGCGCTGAGGAAGCCGGCCGTCTTCGCCACCTTCAGTCATCCGTGCGAGCTATGCTATCCGGCGACGTATCCTTTACCTTGCTACCTATTCTAAAAGAGCAGCGAGTGTCTTTTTAAAGATACCTCGCGCTTCCTGCGGCTCGTGTAGAGCCCCGCTCAGGGCCGGAGACCGCCACTTGATCTGTGCTCTCTGCCTGGGCCTGGAACATGCAGAGCTCACCCTCGCGTCCGGAGGCTGCGAGCTCTGTGAAGCGCTCCCGCTGTCGACCCTGCGGGCTCGACTCGAAGCCTTCAACACCACAGCAGTCACTCCGCCCTCTGTGGGACCGCGCAGGAAGAAGCACCGTTCCCTGAGACAGCCGGAACATGTGGCCGCAGCGACGCGCTCGCCGGATAACCTCCCTCGAGCCTCACTTTAGCCTTCCCCGCCCCCCCTCACCGACGCGCAGCTGCTGCTCACGAGCCTCACTGCCGTCGCATCTGAGGATGAGGCCGAGGGACACGCCACGAGAGACTGCTGCTCCATCCTGGCATCAGACAGCGAGGAATGGTCGCTTCACTCTGCCTCCTCGTCGATCCATGAGTCAACCCGTACCCGCGCTGGAGCTGATGCGGAACTGATGCACCAGCTGACGCAAGCTGTTGACCGTCTCGGGCTTGGGTGGTCGCTGCCGAAGGAACCCGAGCCGAACAGACTCGACGGCTGTTTACTTCAAAGTCGCCGCCGTGCAGCTTCAGCAAACAGGCCCGCTCCATTCCTGCCGAAACTCCACTCGGAGCTGACGAAGTCATGGAACGCACCATTCTCCTCGAGACTTCAGTCCCAGGCCTCCGCGTCGCTCTCCCAAGTGGACGGCACAGCCGAGAAAGGGTACACGGCTATTGCCCCTGTGGAAGAGGTGGTCGCAGCACACCTTTGCCCACCCTCCGCGAGATGGCGTTCACGGTCAGTCCTCCCGTCAAAAGCCTGCAGAGCCACTTCCGCCTTGGTCGGCCTCGCATATGCCGCCTCCGGCCAGGCCGTGTCTGCTCTCAACTCCATGGCTGTGCTACAGATCCTGCAACCCGACCTCCTCCGTGAATGGGATGAGAAGGGCCGGGATCCAGCTGCAGTTACAGACCTCTGGTTGACGCTCGCGGATATGAGGGAAACTGAGAGAGCAACCTTCCTGAACGCGCCGGTCTCCCCCACTGGTCTCTTCGGCCCAGCGGGGAACGGGATCATTGACCGGTTTTCTGAGGTACAGAAGACCACGCAGGCCATGAACCTCTTCCTGCCGCGATGCTCGAGCTACGCTATAGGCCGCTCTCGCGAGAGACAAAGAAAAGAACAGCCTCGTGTGCGAGCCAGCGCCCAGCGTCCAGCACAGCCTCATCCTTCGCAGCGACGTCAGGGCGACCGCTCTAGGTCGCGCTCAGATAGACAGGCTACTGCAGTGGTTCATCTAGCTGCCAACGAGCCGGTTTGTTCACCCTCTCGCCTGCACACAAACAAATCTCAAAAAAAGTATAATGTCTGGTCCGGCTCACGCTGTTGGTGTTTTAAGTGTAGTGAAAGTGCCCATGCCCCAGTGTTCACCCCTACACACGAGCATTTTGAATCTCGTGTCACAGATTGAGACAGAACTGCTATCTCACAGAACAGTGCTTCTCAGTCACCTGGAAAACTTGGGTCTCATGGTCAACTGGACCAAGAGCTCATTACTGCCCAAACAGTCAATTTCTTTTTTAGGAATAGAACTGGACTCGGTGACCATGACGGCTCGTTTATCGACACAGCGCGCGCTGTGTTCGCCACCTAGCCACATCTTTACAGAAGGGAAGCTTTCTCCCTTTGAAAAAATTTCAAAGGATGTTGGGCTGTATGGCATCAGCTGCAGCGGGGCCTACTGCGCATGCGCCCGCTCCAACGCTGGTTGAATGCTCGCGCGTCCCGCCGAGCCTGGGTTTCTGGCGGCCAGAAAATCAGAGTGACTCAGACCTGCATAGCGGCTCTGCAGCCCTGGTTAGTAGCCGACTGGTACCAGCAGGGAGTGATGATGGGAACCATCTCTTATCGGAAAGTCATTTCGACAGATGCGTCCAACTCGGGTTGGGGCGCGCTGTTCAAGGGCAGACCGGTTTTCGGCCAGTGGTCAGACCAAGAGAAGTGTTTTCACATAAACTGTCTGGAAATGATAGCGGTTGAGAATGCGCTGAAGCGCCTCCTCCCGTTCATACAGGACCAACATGTTCTTGACGCTCGGACAAAATGTCTGTGGTATCCTATGTAAACCGTCAGGGCGGTGTCAGATCCAGAAATCTCTTCAATCTGGCGGAACGCCTCCTTATTTGGTCTCAGATGCACCTGCGTTCACTGAGGGCGGCGCATGTGCCTGGCCATTTGAACGACGGCCCAGACAAACTGTCCAGGGACAATGTTCCCCCAGGGGATTGGTCCCTGCACCCCCAAACGGTCCAGAAGCTGTGGCGCCTATTCGGCGAGCGGAAGTCGACCTATTTACGTCAAAAGACAACGCTCAATGCCCGACGTTCTTCTCGAAGGACGTGGACGCGCTGGCCCAGGTTTGGCGCAGCCTCCCGCTATATGCTTTCCCTCCGGTCTCTCTGTTACCACAGGTGATCAAGAGAATCAGGGAAACGCGCCACTCGGTGCTCCTCATAGCCCCTCGTTGGGAGAATCAGATTTGGTTCCCGGAACTAGCACGGCTGTCACTTACAGCTCCGTGGCCGATTCCGGTGAGGGCAGATCTCCTCTCTCAGGCTCGCGGCGTGATTTGGCATCCCCATCCAGAGTGGGTACTTGTTGCCATGCCAGAAGGAGTGATGAACACGATCACGCAGTCTAGAGCTCCTTCCACGAGAAGGCTCTACACGTCTAAATGGTCGGTGTTCTCCGGATGGTGCACCGACAGAGGTCTGGACCCACGGACATGCGGGGTGGCGCATCTGCTCACCTTCCTACAAGAGCTGTTGGATAAGGGGAGGTCCCCATCCACGCTCAAAGTATACGTGGCGGCCGTGGCAGCGTTCGCAGAATCAACGCACGGCCAGTCACTGGGAACACATGAGTTGGTCATCCGCTTCCTTAGAGGAGCTAGAAGGATGAACCCGCCACGTCCCCCGTCGGTTCCTATGTGGGATCTGTCATTAGTCCTCGAGGCCCTGAAAGCCTTTTCTTTTGAACCACTAGACTCCGTGGGGTTGAAAAGCCTGCCTTGCAGGCTAAACTTTTGTCAGTTTGAAGGAGAGGTGTATTCTGCCCAGATCTTCCTGCTCAGATCACTCTCACGTGACTCAGCTCTCCTGGTTGAGCTGCACTAGTAGGGTATGTGCCATATGCCTATACAGACCGGCGCGCTGCTCTGTATTCCCTATGTGTGCTTATGTGCAAGTGATGGCCCGCGTGGCTGGCCACCTTATTTTTTCCACTTATGGGGTTCCCCTGAAAGTTCGGGGTCTCATGGTGGATGCTTGGCGCGCACGGCGTTGACAAAGTGTTCCCGTAGGATAAGCTAAACTTACGCAATACGAGAGAACCTCTCGTAAGAGAACGATACTCGGTTACTAACGTAACCTCGGTTCTCTCTAGAGAGGGAACGAGTATTGCGTAACCGGCCGTGCTCGCGCCACGAGCTACTTCGCTTCAGTCGACGAAAAACCAGGGAATTCAGCCTACAGCCCCTACTTCCCCTATACGCTAAGCCACGCCCGTTCTGGCGGGCTATGACGCTTTGAAGGCGCGGGCGCCCTTCATTGGGCGTGACGTCACGCCGGGCTCACTGGTAGGCAGCAGCAGTTGCCCGCAGGGCAGCCAATGAGCATGCGAGATGGCCTGCTCTAGGTCTGCTAGCTGCTGCACTGCGTTGACAATGAATACAAAATTAAGGATAATTTTTTGGCTTCAATATCTCGAGGAGATGAATCTTTCCCGCAGCGTAAGCTAAACTTACGCAATACTCGTTCCCTCTCTAGAGAGAACCGAGGTTACGTTAGTAACCGAGTATCGTTTTAAGGGCCTCCGGTGGTTTTCCATTGTTAGATCGTGCCGATATTCTGCCGACCAAATGTTAGATAAATCTCACTCCAGGAATATTAGATCCAGTCTCTTTACCAGATCCCGGCTGTCAGAAGACATCAGTTTTATCTGGAATACAAAACTGTTATCAGAGTTTTGCTTGATACCCAAAACCAGTTAACTGAAAGTCTTGTTTGATACACAAAATTAGCTGTATTGTGATACTGTATTAACTAAAAATCTTCTATCAGTCTGAGAGTTTGACAGAGGATGAGCAGAAGCAGGAGAAAATACCTTGAAATAAAGACATTCTCTTATTTCATACTCATTAAAACTATGAGCACACAAATCACAAGTTTAAACAACTATTAAATGATAAATGATTATCAATGAATAAATTAATAAATTAATTAAAAAAACAAAGAAATAAAACGCAACACAGGGGTTGCTATTGTAAATCCTTAGATCCTTCACTGTCAAAATAAAAGCTTGATGGTTTAACATTTGAAAATGAATAAATTAAGATATTATAAATTAGTTATAAATTAGTTATAAATATTAGTAGTGTAATTGTACAGTTCTGTAAAAGTAATTCTGTAAAGTATTATTATTTTTCGCAAATACTTATATTATTTTGTGTAATATTTTTAAATAATGCAATAATAATAGTGATTATTATATAGTCAAGCTCATAGCAAAGATTTTTGGAAACATTTTGCAGCCCTGCAAACAAGCAAAGCAAAACCTGGAGTTTTTAAAATAACATTTTAAAATACAAACACAGAAAAATCTCAATTAGATTTTTTTTTCTTGTCTTTTTTTTCTTGTCTGGACTTTTGTTGAATTTCCTTTCCAAGTGCCTTGTTTTGTAGTCCTTTGTAGTTTTTCTCAACATGACATCATGACTTTGCGTAAACATACACGCCACTTTCAAGTCAAGTGGCGTGTCATCTATACGCATTTTGAGCTATCCGCGTGTATGTCCACGCCGAAATCTTTTGCGTGTATGTCTACGCCATTAAATGTCCGAGTGATTCCGCGTGTATGTGTACGCCGTTAAATGTCCGAGCGAAACGAAGCAAAATCTATATCTACATCTGTGGAGCGATCTTTTTTTTCCTAGGATGGTAGGAGAACACTCATAAATGGTATTAACCCCAGTGACGGGTAGGTTTAGGGACGGGGTTGGGGTAGGTCATATATCTATATATACATAATACAGTAATATAACGTTAAGTCAAAGGCGTTGATAAACACGCTGAAAAGCGATTATGCGTGTTGATAGCACGCCAAAAATGGAAATACGAATTGGTGTGTCATACATACGCTATTTCATGAGATCAGTCTGTTTTTCTTGTTGATTAGTTATTTGATTGTTCCCTGGTGTGTCTTGTTTGCTACTAACTAACTAACTCAACCAGGCCCCGCCCCTTTTTTCTGCGTATTAATTATTTAAATGAGGAATATTGTGACGTGTTTTTTCCCGGGAGAAACTCACGACTACAATGGAGGCGTTTCAGGAGTTCAGAAACACTGACACTGATATAGAGAAGAACTGCCGCTGGAGAGACTATGAAAACCTTTTTCATGCTCAAACAGCAACATTACACACTAAAGAAAGATGAACATGGGGAAAACCACAATACCATAATCCTCTTTAAAATCCATGCTGGAGCATCATTACATCATTCATATAGAGAAAAAGAACAGTGAAAGAACATTCCCCCCATTCCTCTGACAGAGTGTCTGCATTGGCCATAACAGGCTGATTCATTGTTATTGTGATTTTACACGGGATTAATCACATCCACACAGGCATGAAGCCTGTCTTTGTGCTCATCCTCCTCCCATCAGCCCCTGCTCCTGACATCATCACTCACTCGAGTTCATCCAGGGCTGCACGATTATGACAAAAATCATAATAATTGTTTAATTATTTAATTTAATAAAATCCGTCCATGCATCCATCCAATCCATCCCTCCATCTATAATCCATCCATCCAATCCATCCCTCCATCTATAATCCATCCATCCAATCCATCCCTCCATCTATAATCCATCCATCTATCCATCCATCCATCCAATCCATCCCTCCATCTATAATCCATCCATCTATCTATCCATCCATCCATCCATCTATCCATTTATCCATCCATCCATCCAACCCTCCTTCCACCCATCCACCCAATCCACCCATCCATCCATCCCTCCTTCCATCCACCCATCCATCCCTCCATTTATCCCTCCTACCATCCCTCCTTCCATCCATCCTTCCATCCATTCAATCAATCCATCCCTCCATCCATCCAATAATCCCTTCTTCCATCCACCCAGTCCACCCATCCATCCATTCATCCATCCATCCCTCCTTCCACCCCTCCATCTATTCATTCATTATTTAATTCATCCATCCATCCCTCCATCCATCCCTCCTTCCACCCATCCATCCACCACTCCATCTATTCATTCCTTATTTTATTCATCCATCCATTCATTCATCCATCCCTCCATCCATCCATCCATCCATCCATCCACCACTCCAACTATTCATTCATTATTTAATTCATTCATCCATCCATCCCTCCATCCGTCCATCCATCCATCCATCCATCCATCCATCCCTCCATCCACCCATCCATCCACCAATCCATCCAATCCTATCCACCCATCCATCCACCCATCCATCTATTCATTCATTATTTAATTCATCCATTCATCCATCCATCCCTCCATCCATCCATCCATCCCTCCTTCCATCCATCCCTCCATCCACCCACCCATCCACCCCTCCATCTATTCATTCATTATTTAATTCATCCATTCATCCATTCATCCATCCATCCCTCCATCCATCCATCCATCCCTCCTTCCATCCATCCCTCCATCCACCCACCCATCCATCCAATTCTCCCATCCATCCATCTATTCATTCATTATTTAATTCATCCATCCAAACATCCAATCCATCCATCCATCTATTCATTCATCCTTACATCCATCCATCATTGGGTCACAGTGCTGAAGCTTATCCCTTCATATTGGTCAAATAATCATGATTTACATGATAATTACGTAATAATTGTAACAGAACTAGCTGTGTGTGCTGTGGTTTGTGTGAATAGAATAATGGGATGTCCTGGGATGAACTTTACGGGGCGGTTACAGAGTTTAACACTAACATGCCCACAGCAAGTCCATCCCACACATGCCGCCTCAGTCAGGCGTCTTTCTCAGTCCATGAAGAGGAGAATTCATCTTCACTGGAGCGACGGCAAATCTTTCTGTCAGCTCAAACAATTCGCCCAGAGAGAAGTTATGTAACGGTTGAGGAGATTGAGAGATCGGTGACGTCACAAGGGTATGATGAGTCACTGACATCATTTACATAAAGCTGAAGTGTCTAATATTCCACTTTCTCTTATGTGAGATTAATATGCAGACACAACTATAATAAGCAAGGCTGTGGCTCTGTCAAATGCTTTTGTCTGAGCATCTCAATAACAAGTCTGATTTTCTGCCCGGTGACCGAATGGAAACCATTGTCGTTTGATAATGGTAAAAGATGCAATTTAAAGTTATACTAAAATCAGAGAGAAACTGAACAGACTGATCAAATCTGTCGCATTCAGCATAAAAAGAAACAGATTTGTATTTTTCTAGGCCACATGATAAACTTCAGCAAAATTGCTGAAATCTTTATTATTTAATTTATTTATTTAATTATCCTTTTAAGCATCCATTTATTATTAATTATATACGCATCAATTTATTAAGGTGCCTCCATTTTATCCCTTATAAATTGATGCACTGATAAAATGCTGGTCCAGAAATTAGATGCTGTCTTCATTGTGTATACTGGAGCTAATATGTTTTAGAAAATCAGTCCCAATATTTAGTGACAGTATGGTGTATTGTATATGCTGACATATTCAGCAATACAAAAATAGGAAAATCTTATTATATTAAATCTAATTATTAAAATAATTTTAAATGTAGGGAGGTAAAAAAAAAAGCATCTCCGTTTCCCGTTTCTTCAAGCGCTTCCCAAGTCTGATGTCATTTCCCCGAGGACCAGCCGGCAGCTGTGCATGACATGATGTCATTGCCGGATATGCAGATGCTGTTCCCGGCAAAACAGCAGACGTTACAAAATCTAATGCAAACGGCCACTGAAAAACAAACAAACAAAGAATCCAAGAACAAAATTCATTCAAACATCGGAAGTTGTTGTTAATCATTATGAATGAATTAACTGGATTAACTTCATTTAAATGTGTAACATATTTTTTCTGTTTCTTCATACTCACCAACACTGAAAACAAAGACTAGTGGACGTTCTGTCTTAGAGAGCAAACGTCTGGTCTTAAGAATGCATTGGCTATTGATCAAAACTGACTTCCTGATGACTATCCCAGCTATTTCTGCTTATAAATGGAAAAACGTTGCAACAGGACAGAAAGTAGTTGAGCAGTGATTGGGATGATTACGCTCACTGGCTATTAGATGAGGTTAGTGTGTGTTAGTGACTGTGCTCAGCATGCGAGCCGCTCCCTGCTCCTCTGAGTGAGGTAATGTGATCACTCAAGCTCCGCCCCTCGGGACTCGGATGCGGGAACACACCCAGCGCTGCAGATGTGCAGCCTCAGAACAGACATCAGATACAGTATAAGATTAAAGTGATCATTGATATATTTCAAATACTGTACTTTTCCCACAATATGTGGTGCATGGTGAAGAATGGGGGCAAAAAGGGAAACCTGTTGTTGTCATGCAAAACCCTTTCCCCTCTACAATTCAGTGTTATTTTAGTTTTTTAATTTTATTGTAGTTTGAATTGCCTTTTTATTTTTCATATTAAATTTAGTTTAATTTTGTGCTTTTGTCATTTTATTATTATTGTTATTTTTAGGTTTCATTTATATTATTATTTATTTTAGTTTTTATATATTTCCAGTTAATAATTTTAGTGCTTCAACTTATACTTATTTTAGGTCATTGTCAAGGCAACATTTTTTTTTCGACTAATATTTACAATTTATTTTAATTCAGATTGATTTCAATTAACAGAACTGTTTAATAGTTTTAGTTTTAGTAAACAATAATAACACTGCTACAACTTTTATAATTTGTATGCCAAAGGGTGGCTGTTTTTAATGCAATATTTTAATGTAATAATGTAAATGTAATATTGGGTTGTATATTATATATATTATACTTGTTATATAACATTTAAACATTAGTTAATGCAATAGCTACAATTAACCCTACTTTTAAAGCATTTATTAATTTAGGCTAATTTTAATTTACACATTCAATACGTTTTTAACATTTTAAGAGTGTAAATAAATGTATTATGAACTAACTCATTAGGTATACATTAAAGTCAGTGAGTCAGTTATCATAACCTGTCATTTTGCACTCAATTAAGTGCAATTTTGTGTATAAATGTCTGAACTCTTGGTGATCTGAAGAGGTTGATATCAGGACTAGTTTATTTGCCACATTGGAAATGAAAGGTCAAGTTGAGCATGTTGCATTGTGGGATACAGTATTTTAATCAGTGTGATCTGGTTGCACATTTTGGGAAATCTGGGTATTTTTTGCATAGATACAATTCAAATATAATGCACAGTATGCAGTAGAAATAGTATTATGCCAAAATGCTATCATGCTAATAGTCATCGGCTAGTATGCCATTCTGAGCCTAGCAAACAAGTATGTTTTTGCATAATACCATTTCTTTAAGGTCGGAGGAAGAGAACTGAACATCAAAACAGGATTTTTCCTTAGTCATAGTGAGCAGTGACTCAGCATGATTCTCATAAACCCCCCTTAATCCTGAACAAGTAGATACAGAAAGATTTCTTGTCTTTCTAAAAGCCTCTCCTTCAGTATGGAGACCCATTTAGCAGTTTATAGTTTGATAAAATGAGGATTTTAGCTTTTAAAGGCGGCATGGACGTTTCGCTGGTCTTTATTGTGCCGAATATCCGAGTGAAGCGGCTTGTAGGGCGGGGCTTGATTTTGTCCGTAGGGAATTGATTGGATGGTTGGATGGTTGTGGTTTGCGATTGGTGGATCTCATGTGAGTGACAGGTTGCCCCGCCCACATCATCAGAGAAGAGAAGAGAAGCTGCAAGAGGAAGTTATTCTGATTCAAGATTACCAGGAAAGATTGCACAGATAAATTTATAATAAATACTGCAATATTCCATAAAGAATAGGAATAGTAATTAACAGTGCTCTTTCTACCTGTGACATTAAGTCACAGTAGTTCTTTAACCTCATCAGTATCGTCTCAGCCGATCCCTCCAGACAGCTTAATTTTGATTTTTGTAAATAATTGGAATCTGTTTTGGGAGCGACCAAGGCTCTTCCGCGCTGATGGCTTACACCCAAGTAGAATCGGGGCAGATCTTCTGTCGGATAACATCTCCAAGATGTTAAATACCATTTGACTAGTAACCAAAAATCCAAATCACAGTCTCTACTGCACCAATTTAATTGATATTAATACTAGTGTAGAACATTGCATAGAAACTGTGTCTATTCCTCGTTTACTAAGATCAAATAATAAATCTACTGCAGGATCTAGAAAAAATCTAATTGTTATTAAAACAAAAAATCTCGCTATTAGTGAACAAAAACAATTTCTAAAGCTAGGTCTTCTAAACATTAGATCGCTCACACCTAAGGCGGTTATTGTAAATGAAATGGTCACAGATAATAATTTCGATGTTCTGTGCCTTACTGAAACCTGGCTTAAACCAAATGATTATTTCGGTCTAAATGAGTCTACTCCGCCAGGATACTGTTATAAGCATGAGCCCCGTCTGATCGGTCGTGGCGGCGGTGTTGCAACAATCTACAGAGATATCCTTAATGTTACTCAGAAAACTCGTCATAGGTTTAATTCGTTTGAAGTGCTTGTGCTAAATGTTACGCTCTTAGATGTAAGAAAAAAATCCCTATTATCTCTAGCATTGGCTACCGTATATAGACCTCCAGGGCCTTACGCCAATTTCCTAAAAGAGTTTGCTGACTTTCTATCAGATCTTTTGGTCAACGTCGATAAAGCATTAATTGTTGGAGATTTTAACATACACGTAGATAATTTAAATGATGCGTTAGGGGCTGCGTTTACAGATTTATTAAACTCCTTCGGGGTCAAGCAAAACGTCACCGGACCAACTCATCGTCTTAATCATACACTCGATTTAATTATATCATATGGAACCGATCCAACCGATATAGATATCATTCCACAAAGTGATGATGTCACTGACCACTACTTGGTAACTTGCATATTACGCACTGCTGTAATATGTCATGCTGCGCCACGTTATCGACCAGGTAGAACAATTCGTCCATCCACCATAGATCATTTCTCAAATAGCTTATCTGATCTGTCTCAGCTGCTGCCTGAACCCAAACAAACAGATGAATTAGACGAACTAACTACCACTATGAGCAACATTCTCTCTAGAACATTGGATATTGTTGCACCCATTAGATTAAAAAAGGTCAGAGAAAAAAGTATAGCACCATGGTACAATAATACTACGTATGTTTTAAAGAGAGAAACCCGTAATTTAGAGCGTAAATGGAAAAAAACTAATTTAGAGGTCTTTAGAATCGCGTGGAAAGACAGTATGTCACTTTATAAAAAGGCACTTAAAACGGCCAGGGCTGAGCACCTCAGCAAATTAATAGAAAACAACCGAAATAATCCAAGGTTTTTATTTAATACCGTGGCTAGACTAACAAATAAACAGACGTCGTCTGAACAAAATACCTCGTTACAGTTTAGTAGTAATGATTTCATGAACTTCTTCACCGAGAAAATTGAAAGCATCAGAATCAAAATCGTAAACGTTCGATCTCTGCTCGCGCCTTATAATTCGGCCGCAATTATCACCCCGCAAGAACAATTACAATGCTTTACAACCATAGAACAAAAAGAGTTAAATAAACTTATCACTTCATCTAAAACAACAACATGTTTATTAGATCCTATACCAACTGAACTACTGAAAGAAGTGTTACCTGTAGTGGAAGAGCCTCTTCTCAATATTATTAACTCATCTTTATCTTTAGGTCATGTTCCAAGAACGTTCAAGCTGGCAGTTATAAAACCTCTTATTAAGAAACCACAATTAGATCCAAATAACCTAGCAAATTACAGACCCATTTCGAATCTTCCATTTATGTCAAAAATATTAGAAAAAGTTGTGTCCGCTCAACTCGGCTCTTTCTTGCAAGAAAACGACATCTATGAAAAGTTTCAGTCTGGATTCAGGCCACATCATAGCACTGAAACTGCGCTTGTTAGAATCACAAATGATTTACTTTTAGCTTCGGACCAAGGCTGTATCTCAGTACTAGTTTTACTTGATCTTAGTGCTGCGTTCGATACTATAGATCACACAATACTCTTAGATCGACTACAAAATTACACTGGTGTTCAAGGACAAGCATTAAGCTGGTTCAGGTCATACTTATCTGACCGCTACCATTTCGTCTACTTAAATGGAGAAAAATCGATTATAACTTCGGCAAACTATGGAGTGCCGCAGGGATCTGTGTTAGGCCCTTTATTATTCTCAATATATATGCTGCCACTTGGTAATATTCTAAGGAAACATGGAATTAGTTTCCATTGTTATGCTGATGACACTCAAATATATATTTCCTCACGGCCAGATGAATACGCTAAATTATCCAAATTGACAGATTGTGTTAAAGATATAAAAGATTGGATGACGCATAATTTTCTTTTATTAAATCCAGACAAGACAGAGGTAATACTTATCGGTTCTAAAAACCGTCCACAAAACCTTTCACAGCACGACTTTAACATAGTAGGATGCCCTGTTACTCTATCCGCTACAGTAAAAGACCTGGGTGTTACATTAGACTGCAACCTGTCTTTTGAAAAGCATATTTCATATGTTACAAAAACAGCCTTTTTCCACCTTAGAAACATTGCTAAGCTACGTAATATGCTATCAGTCTCTGATGCAGAAAAGTTAGTTCATGCATTCATGACCTCGAGACTAGATTACTGTAATGCTTTATTAGCTGGTTGTCCTGCATCTTCAATAAACAAGCTACAGTTAGTGCAAAATGCAGCCGCTAGAGTTCTTACTAGATTAAGAAAATATGATCATATAACACCGATTTTATCATCACTTCATTGGTTACCTATAAAGTTCCGTATTAATTACAAGGTATTGCTTTTGACTTATAAAGCTCTAAATGGTTTAGCTCCAGTCTATTTAACGGATCTTCTATCGCCTTACAATCCATCGCGCTCTTTAAGATCACTAGATTCGAGGTTTCTGGTCATTCCTAGGATATCCAGATCCACCAAAGGAGGCAGAGCATTTTCACATTTAGCTCCGAAGCTCTGGAATAGCCTTCCTGATATTGTTCGTTGCTCAGACTCGCTCTCCCAGTTTAAAACTAGACTGAAGACGCATCTATTTAGCCAGGCATTCATATAAATTTTTTATCTTACAGTTATTGTAAATTCGGCCTCTAGTTCATAAACGCCAGAGGAGAACTGGCCCCCGACTGAGCCTGGGTTCTCCCAAGGTTTTTTTTTTTTCTCCATTGGGTCACCTGATGGGGTGTTAGGACACCATTAGGTCACTGGATGGAGTTTTTCGGTTCCTTGCCACTGTTGCCTTTGGCTTGCTCAGTTGGGGATATTCAAATTAATTAACCAATCATACCATTGATCAGCTCTACCAAACTTGGATGTCTTTTTTCCAGTAATAAACAAACATTAAGTTGTTTTGATTGATACTGTGAAGCAGCTTTGATACAATCTGTATTGTGAAAAGCGCTATATAAATATATTTGACTTGACTTGACTTGACTTAATTTCAACATCTGAGCCTGAATGGTTGAGTCCGAATGGCTGAGGCGCTAATCAATACACATCACAGTCATGTGACCCAAACTCTCTTCTGATCTCTCTGCTGACCATGCAACATTATCACTCCATTATCTTGTAAATCAGGGCTGAGAGGAGGTTTGGTGGAGAACATCCTGCAGCTAATGGATCTCGCCAGTTTTAACTCTCTTGCTTGCCGCTTGAGACTTTTAACCTGATAAAGATAAAGCTCTCATAATGCCATGTTAATGTAGACACGGGCGGCTGGATCACGGATTTTCTGGTTAGCTTGGTGATGTTACTCCTGCTGGTATATGCCGTAGCTACACCATCTGGACTCATCTTTCACCATTATGGGCTTTCGCACCGGGTAGTTCTAGGAACTTAATTATAGGAACGAGCTACCAGGATGGTTTCCCGAGAACTAATGGTTCCCATAGGGACGTTTTCCTGGTTGCGTTCGCACTAGGGTTGGGCGGTATTTCGGTAATATCGTATACCGCGGGGTCTTAAAATAGCAACGGTATCAGTTTCAATACCATCATTACCGGCACTTATATATAATAAATAAATATAATTTATTCAATGCCTAAAAATGCTTATGTAGTTGTCATCAAGTGACAGTGTGGAGGAGAGAGAGAGAGAAGGGAGAGGCGGTAAATACTGACGAGGCAATTTGTAAATGTTGCAATAAAAAGGTGACCGCGAGAGATGGAAACACCTCTAACCTAATGTCGCATCTCCGAAACAACCACCCACTCACTGCTGCGAGGATGCATTTTGCCCCGAGTTCATTAAATAAGCGCATTCGTTTATATTTGTTAAAATATTATAATGTTATTTTTTTTTACGTTGATAATGAAAACTGAACAGCACGAGTAAGATGGGATGCATCGGGAGTCAGACATTGACCACTTAATTAAGTTTCATTTTGTAAAAGGTCTTTCTTTAAAGTGAATTTCGTTTTGTATAAATTGTATCCTTATTTTTTTTTTTTTTTTTACTAACCAATAATAAATAAGAATCAAATATAGCAGACAACATAATCATGACATGATCGTTCGCTGGCGCGCCGCGGTCACTTGCATTGAAATCTCATCATAAATTAACCGAAACTCACATGTATGTCTCACAGACATGACAGATATCTAAATAAAGCTTGAAATTTCATTAAATGAAACAATTCAAAATGAAAAGAAATAGGCCACTCGCAGATTATTTAATCCATGATGTGCATTTCTCTCTATGCGCGTTCATACGGAAATGGCGATCATCAAATTAAACGAAACTATTCCAAACAAAAAGAAATCGGCTAGCCTACTCTCTGATTATTTAATCCATGATGTGAATTTCTCTCTATCGTTCACTATGGAGATGGCGATTCGTCAATTTCTTTAAACGAAACAATTCAAAAGGAAAAGAAATATAGGCAGCATACTCTCTGATTAATCCAGGATGTGCATTTCTCTCTATAGGCGCGTTCACTACGGAGATATCAATCGTCAATTTCTTTAAACGAAACAATTCAAAACGAAAAGAAAAAGGCTAGCCTATACCTTCTGATTATGTAATCCATGATGTGCATTTCTCTCTATATATGTGCGTTCACTAGGAGATGGCGATCGTCAACTTCATCTTTGCAGCACTGACAGAAAAGTTGTATTAATAAAAATCAATGGACGCGTGTCACCGGATTTACAAATGCACTTGTTGCTTGTTAATTTAATTTAAATGAATTAATAAAATGAATACAATTGTCATAATTAAAATAATTAAATATTATTAATTTTCCCATTTTTGCTCATTTATAAATAGTATTTATATCTACCACCCCCTCAGCACCTGGGTTAAACAATTATTTGGCGCCACCATATTATAACGGCCCACGTATTAAAAATAGTCGAGTCTAAATAGGCCTACGGCTCATATTACATTTAATGCCATCAGCCGGGATCAGACACAACGTGCACGGGTTGGCCTTGATTTTTTTTTGTGTGTTTTTTTATGCCCGATCTGGTATTCAGTTTCTGAACGGTGTAGACACAAGCCAACAGTTTGGTGACGCTGTCTGAGCCTTATGTCATAATTTTTAATTAGTCACGGTAATACCGTATACCCCGGTAAAATAGGGAGGAGGTTTGACGGTATCAAAATTTGGATACCGCCCAAGCCTAGTTCGCACCGCTAGTAGGAACTCTGAAGTGACGTGAGACGCGCTTGTTGTTGTGACTTTTATTTTGACGGCGCTGAGAACGCCAGCGCTCACATTCTCCTGTTCATTAGTTTACGATCTGTCTAACACTCCTGTCTAATACGTTATTAGATAGAGCTGTTATACATAGAAAGTAGACCGTAATAAAAAGTTATTAGCGTATGCCGTGTGGTTGATGTCCAGGTAGTTTCTGGAGTAAATATATAGGCTACAATCTGTGTGTTTACACAGCCTTTTCAAAAATGGCGGGTGCTGGTGTTTCACCACGTGTGTTCGGCCAGTTAGCGTACACTACTGTCACTGTATCCTATAGCGCCGGTTACTTTAGACCGCCTCTGAAGTACATGAGCTCATTTATTTCCCCCATAAGGAGTTCCTACAACTAAAATCGTTCCTAGTTCCTGCGGTGCGAACACGCCGATAACCGGGAACTTCGCCAACTATAGAAAGGTTCCTCTATCGGCGAAAGCCCCTATCGACCCTGATTCAGCATTTCCATGTTTTCTGACTAAATGCGGGTTCTGAAAGCAGCAAACTTATTGAAAATATGACACTAAATGATTACCATAATTATGTACTTTTGTATTTACATGGTACTTCAAAGAATTGCTGTCTGTTAACATTCCCGTTCTCATGTTACTAAACTATAAAGGTAAAACTATAGTGCAATAAGTGCAAAAATATACCGTAACTATATATTGGGTTAAAGTGTTAATTGATTAATTAGTTATATTTTTTTTAAATACAGTTACAGAAAATCTACTGTGAAGTAGGTTGTGGGTTGCGATGTGACAAAACTAGATTTCTCCCAATATAAACAATGGAGTAACCCAGCTACCAAAAATATGTTGAAAATTGAGAAAGTTTTACTAACAGTTAAGAAAATATTATTTCTGAATGTTCTCTAAACAATCAAAAATGTTTTAAAAATGTTTTGTTCACACTTTATTTTAAGGTGACAGTTACATTGTACTTACTCAAATAAGTACTGTTAAATTTTATTATAATTTTTTTATAATTAAATAATTAAATTATATTATTATAATTTACTGTTAAGTAATGTGAATTAACTACATGTACTTACTATAGAGTTACGGTTAGGGTTTGGTTTAAAGTCCCCCTGTGGTGAAAACCAAGCTTTTAATGTTGTTTATGTGTCCATGTGGTGTTTTTAATATGCTTTAAGACAAACCATGTGTAAATTTATAAGTCGACATCATTGCTGAGTAACCAAAGACAGTCTCAAAAACACGCTTTGAAATCGCTGGTGTTTCTGACATCACAAACTACCTTGTAACCAATCAGATCAACGTGTGATCGTGAACGAGTGGATCTCTGAGTGAGTGAGTGAGTGGAGGCGGGGCTCATTTGCATAGACATGAAGAATTTTTTTTCAAGGATTTTTGTGTAATTTTTGTGATCAAAGATGAGTTTTAAAGGATACAATTATTGACTTTTATGGGAATAACGTTATGGGAATGTTACTTTGAATGTTCTCGGATCGTTCTGAAACAAGTAACATTTAAAAATGTTAGTTTCACAAATAAACGTTCCACGGACAATGTATAAATAATGTTTTTTTGCTAACATTGTGAGAACATTATTAAAGACCAGATAACTTCTATTAACATCACCGGAAGAACTTTTGCTCATAACGTCGAGAAAACCAATGAGAACATCACCTGGTTTATTTAAAATGAACATGGCAGTGAAATGCATCATGGTGTTGCTTGAGCCGTGAAGGATATGGGATGTGATATCCTGTAGAAGTGGCAGAGATTGTGTAGCACAGTAGTTTCAGTCCTTTAGGCTGTTTGTTTGGCCAATATGAAGGCGTTTATGTCTCATGAATGTGTTTCACATGCTGACCTTGACTTCTGGTTTTCTCACTGCTGTGGAATGAGGAGAACGTCAATTGCTGGTTATCTTGCATGGCCTTGTGTGTTTAATTCTAACGTTTGTAAAGACTTAAAGGGATAGTTCACCCAAAAATGAAAATTCTGTCAGTATTTACTCTTCCTCATGTTGTTCAACCCCGTAAGACCTTCGTTCATCTTCGGAACAAGAATTAAGATATTTTTGATTAAATCTGAGAGCTGGATCACTCCTCCATAGGCTTCTAAGGGATTGAAACTTGCCGGCCCCGAAAAGTTATTAAATACATCGTTAAAATAGTCCAAGTGACTACAGTGGCTCAATCTTAAGTTTATCAAGCGACGGGAATACTTTTTGTGCGCAAAACCCCCCCAAAATAACAACTTTATTTCAACTATTCATTTTGTGGGCCGACTTCGTTCCTGGTAAAAAATAAACTTGATTTTCGAGTCAACGAATTTGCGAGAGCTGAATGTAACATTTTTGACTAGCTAACAGTCTCTGAGTAACATGCAAATTATTTAAGCCACAAAATAAACTTCTATAAAATATGTATAATAAACTATGCATAAAGCATTTTATAACTACCCAAAAATCATTTCCATCAAAAATTTTGGCTGGCATTTGTTCTAATATTACAACTAAAAACCTTTTCAAATAAAAGATTACTTGTTTTGTTACGTTTAATTGCCCGTCAGCAGATTTTGACTCTAATCCTCGCAAAGGTGTAACACATCAGCCAGTAATTACGGGTTAACGGAAACAGGTTTGGGTTTGGTGTGGGAACTTTTACTGGTTCTCAAAGGTTGTCAGTTCTGGGTGGATGTTTACTGGACCTGGGTGAGAACAGCAAGTGAACGCTGAGATCCTGAGATCCTGATGTGTGTTGTGGGTCCCTGAATCCTGGATGTGTGTTGTGCAAGTTGCTCTGAATAAGCTGTGAGTGCAAAACACTTGGTAAATGTCCAGCGACAGGCTGTTGCATGTCGAGAGTGTAGAGGTCATGGGTATTATTAGTCACGATTTGGGGGAAAAATCGAATTGCAGTTTTTCTGAAAGAATTGCAAGATAAAATGCAATTTACACTCACACACTCACATGCATGCGCACACACACACACACACACACACACACACACACACACACACACACACACACACACACACACACTCGCACTCACGCACGCACACACACACACACACACACACACACACACACACACACACACACACACACACACACACACACACACACACACACACACACACACACACACACACACACACACACGAGCAAAGATTTGCTGTGCTTGTTTGTAGGACTGCACAATTTGGCCAAAACTAATTGTATATCATTATGGCTGTGAAATGATAATATTTCTCTCTATTTTACTCTGAAACACACAGTGCATTTATTTATTTGCTTCAATTGCAACTTTTGCAATTTGACAATTGCATTACCCATATCGTGATTTTTTTATAATCCACACCCCTCCTAAACATCTGTAATGACACTAAATATGCACAAACCTGTATATTATGTGAGCTTTGATCATGAGATTTCCAGATGTTTCACGATGCCCGAATGAGCCCAGATGAAGATTGGCACAATAACTGGCTCAGGTGCTGGTGATGACAGGAGATCTGTGTTTTGTTGTTGGCACTGCTTAACTGCATGCAAAGTCCTTCGCACGCTGACCGAGGAAAGAACATTGTGCTTAATGAGGCGGAAACCTTCAGGTTACATATTAAACACAAAGAAGCTGAGACAAACAAGAACATGAAACAGAGTGATATGCTAAAAATTTTAGGGGTTTGTTTTCAGGGTATTTAACACAAACACACACACGCACGCACGCTCACGCACGCACACACAAACACGCTCACACACACACGCTCACACACGCTCACAAAGACACACACACACGCTCACACACATGTATAGGTTAATGGCAGATAAGCTAAAACAACTGAAAACGGATATATAGTTAGTTAACTAAAACAGGTAAAACCATAAAAAACATTTTCGTCACATGCATTAAAATGAATGTTAACTGAAATAAAATAAAATGTTCAAAACTTATCTCAGCTACTTGCCAAGGCAATATTTCTTACTTTCATTTAGTTTAACTTGATGGACTAAAATAACTAAAACTAAAACTTAAATAAAAATATATAAAAAACTATATGGACATATTTACAAAAAAACTCATAACAATGTCAACAACATACAACAAAATTATTACTTTAACTACAATTACAGTAAAATGAAACCGGAAAATCTATACATAAAAAAAACTAAATAAAAACTATAATAGTTATCTCGATATTAAAACAAAACTGCTGTGCACAAATATTTTATGCATGAATCTGAAAAATAAACATCCCTGGGTTAAACCTATATAGACTTTATATTCAAATTTACTTTGAATTTACTTTGAAAAAATCTAAAATGACATTTTTTTGCTTTGTGATCTTATTTTTTTTAAATAATTTATAGATATTTTTGCATTATCGGAAAAATACGAAATGTCTAAACGCTATAAAAGTGCTTGATTGCTATAAAAGTGATGTTTATCTTTTTTTATGCAAAATATAGAATTTAGATTTAGCTTGATAGTGGACTAATTGCTTAAGCTGTTTTTCTTTTTGTAAGTGTTGATGGTGTAAGGTTGTGTCTGAGGGTTTGTCCTGTTGTACTGTGATTTGTCTGTTTTCTGTGCTACTGTTATCATATCAACATGCTTTACAACTTATACTTTTCCTTTGAAAGAAAAGGTCAAATGTTGGTCAAGTGAATTTGATGTTTTTCTAGGATTACTTCATCACTTCACTCTTCAAGGCACACATGCTGCGTCCTGATGCTGTAGATTTACTGGATATTGTAACTTGAATACCCAAGGTTTTTGTTCTGGCCAGATATCATGCGATAAGCATCTGATTTGATGTGTGATGCGTGTCAGGCATTTCAAACACACACTATCACATATTTGTGATCATCTCTTTATCAGTGAATCCTGTCATTTCTGCAACACTAGCGGCACCAAATGCTTTTGGAAGACATTTTACCGATTCGTATTTTAAAAAATACAAAAGAAACCTTCAAACAATTCAATTCAGCTATTCAGCAACAATTACTGTGCACTCATGTACACATACACACATACACACACACCAGGAGACGCCTCATTCGCCTCTGTGATTTATGAACCGTAATGTGTTTATAAGTGATCTGTGGTATTGCAATAAAACAGTTTCAGTCACTCTCTGATTAATACATGTCATCAGGCACGGGCTTGTTTACTTTCGCACAGACTTTGAGTTGAGAAATATAAAATAATCTGTAAAGAGGCATGGCACTAATGAAGCGCCGCGCTGTAAAATGAGCTATTTATGAGTGTAAGTGACCTTGAACTCCTATTTATCTTAGCTATTATCATCTCCTGAAGTATTCACAGTAAGTTTATCTCAGTTTTATGGAGAGTTGACTCATTGGTCCAGTATGTGGAAGAATGCTGTGATTGGAGAGCGAGAAAACACATATTTGTGGCGTCCTGAAGGGGGCGCCGTTCACCTATCTGTTCCATCACTACCTCATTCTTCAAGAAAGCTTCGGCCTCAAGACTACTTTTATTTAAATGCAAGACCCATGAACATGCATTTGAATAATTTTAGGCCACAATAAGAATATTCTGTAAGTGTAATGTTTCTTGTGTAAAGTTGAGGATTTCTTTTGTTAAAATAACTTCCTCATCATTGATTATTATAACCAGTTACTAATGCTTGATTCTCCTTCAGCCATTATTTATGTATTCTGCAAGCGTAATCGTCTGATAACTCTGATGAAGCAAGTATTCGGCTGGTCATGTGATCTGAACATGCCGGACCTCATGACATTAAACAAAATTTCTTTTTTTTTCTTGTAAATTCATGTTAATTTTATGTTCAACTTTTTAATGAGTAAAATCCTGCAGAGAGACGGGGTATTGCTTGACAAACCTGTTTGGAAACAGTCATTATTTTTACTAGTGGTGTCGCCAGTAATGAGAAATTATATTCAAATTGAAAGTAAAAAAAATAAATAATGCAGCACATCAATTGTTTCTGGAGAGGGATAGTCCCCTACAATAGTCTCTAAATGTCACATCATGGAGGTTAAATGGATTGTGAGTGTCATTTCATGTTAACTTTATGGACACACAATTGTTCTGATGATCATTCATCTGTAGTGCTTCCATGTTTTAAAGAGCATTACATCTAGACATATCCTCATAGATGAGATCATATCCTGTAGGCTGATGACTTTAAATGCATTCATGAGGTGTAATAATGGATGACCTTGATTTTCCGCAGCACTAATTAAGTTACAGCTCACATTGACTGATTGCAATTAGGGCTGCACGTTTTCAAGTTTTTCATTAACCGTTAACCGAGGCCCTTAGCGGTTAATACTCGGTTAACCATAGTCTACGCGCCGCAACCCCGAGATAGAGACACACGAGAAAGGGGTAGTTCATTTTTAACACCTTTAATAACTGCACAAAACATCTTTAAATGTGTAAATATTGTTTTAGGCTACCTAATTCTGTGAATTACACTGCACAAACCAAAAGTACTACTGCCGAATGAAGAAGGGTCAGTTCTCCCCAGGACATAAAATATTCATTTTATTTTATTTTTCGTGTTTTCATGTATATGGAACAAACAATGGGACGTGGCAGTTCTGGAAGCGGCACTAAAACTTTCACAGAGACCTCAAACAGAATGCACAAAGCCTTTCTTTAAAGTGAATTTCGTTTTGTATTGTATCTTAATTTTAATCAATGTTTCATCAACCAATTACCTGGAAATAAGAAGTAAATATAGCAGACATTAGATAATACGGAGCCGCCGGCGCGTGAACTGGAGCTCATCTCATAAACGAATTCCGAAACTCAGCGTAGGCTATAAGGTAGCCTACTTGTCTCACAGACCTGAGAAATAAATCTATATTGAAATGTCTACTTTTAAACACAACAATTCAAAACGAAAGAAAACAGACTGCTCTCTGCTTATGTAATCTGTATGAAAAGTGCATTTCTCTCTGGCGCGTTCACTGCGAAGATCGCGAATCAGCATTGTCAACTTCATCTTTCCAGCTGAGTGAGCCTGCAAACAATTAAAATGTCTCCTTGCTATATTGGACATATTCATAATCATTACTTTTGCCTGTTCAGCTTTTAGGTTATTGGCAGCGCAACCCAGGCTACATTACATGAACGCGTCAGCACCGAAAACATGGAGATGGAGATTTTTTTTAAATAATCGCACAACCTATTTGATATTCCAATTAAATAGGCTACTCAGTTAGGCTACTCATCCCAACCAACTATTAAAAAAATGTTTACTTGTAAGCGGTCTTTTTACATGTTAGTTTTTTTCTGTGAGCGGGAATTGAAAACCAGGAGTGGACTGTTAGCGAAGTGATTACAGAATGCTTAGAGTGGAGAGAGGAACGTGCTTTCGCTCCACTCCAGGCTTTGATCACATCCCCCTCAGCAAGGTGAATACACCTCGTCTTTCCTTAATTTAAGACCTATTCAAACTAAAATTAAGACATTACACTATTTGAGAAATGAAAGCCTATTTACGGCCTTAAAATTATGAAAAGTGAACTTCTTGTGGACAATTCAAATGTCTGGGAGCGCTCTGGCGGTGCAAAAATGTATTACACCTAAATTCAATGCACGCCATTGACGCCACTTAACCGAGCAAACCGTGTTTCACTCGGTTACGCAATTTTTAACGGTTAATCGGTTAACCATGGACACCCCTAATTGCAATGAAATACTGCATACTGTAAACTGCCTCAGATTCTTTCTTAAAATGCAACCCTGAATATTTCAAACTGTAGCTTTGTCTATGTGTACTATAGTTTTGTCTATGTTGTTGTTCATTCATGAAGTGGCTTTCAGATATCTCAAAAATAATACAAATATGTGTTAAGAAAGAGTCAAAAGTCATGTTTGCAGAAATAAAACTTGTAAAAAGTCCCAAATAACTGGTTATTATATTTAGTATATTAGTATATTTTAAAATTGTCCAGTAAACATTGACACCTTTTGAATTCATAAGCAATATGACTAAATACAAACGGCAAAGTTTAGGAATCGCAAGCAGAAGTAAATGTCCTTCATTATTGTTTTTTGTGCAGGAGCAGAACCCAAAATGGCGATGGTTGACATAGTGATGATAACTATTGCAATGGTTTCATGGCTATAACCAAGAAAAAAAGAGACCAACAGCGTTTTATGTTCAATATTTTTGACGAAAGACTGGAAACCTATTATTGTCCAGCATTTCTTAGTCTGGTCTTTATGCCTTCGTTGAAAAGGACAGTAGAGAACCGACAGAAAGATGTTTTGAAAAATGTCTCTGTGTTGTTTTTGTCCATACAATGAAAGTCAGTGTATTCCAGTGTTGTTTTGGACCCCATTGACTTTCCTTTAATGGACAGAACCAGTAGAAACTGCCTTCAAAATATTTTCTTTTATGTGTGATTTGTATACGTACATTTCTGAAATACATAACTTAGACAGTGACATCTGATAACAGATCACTCTAAATTGTAATATTGGACTCAAACATTTTTTAAAGCTGCTTTGAAACGTTGTGTAATGTATAAAGCGCTAAACAAAAAAATGAGAATTAAATTGAATTGAATTCAGACGAAAGAAAGTCATACAGGTTTGTAAATGAGGACAGAAACCCTTTAATGCAAATGCACACTGGCATTGAAATACAATTTGATTGTCATTCCCATACACAACTGAAGTCTGTGTGTACAAAACAGGGTTAAACACTGTGTAAAGGAATTTAATCGCTCATCATTTCCTTAAAGGAACACAGGCTCGTTCATTGCTGTCCGTGAATCTGTTGCTCAGCACAATCATCATGTCCTCAGAGGCGCAGCTTTAGTAAAACTCACCGCATGAGCCGTCCTTACGTAAACATTCACCATGAAGCAGAGCCTGTGCTGGAAAACCTGACGGGACTCGTTCTAGACGGTTGTGAAGGAAACCTGAGGGAAAGCAAGGGAGTATCTGCGGGGAGACGAGTCCCGACTCACACACACTCTCGTCTGTGTAGACATGCACAGCGTTCTGCTGGAAACGCCAGAGCCGGGGACGATGAGGAGGGACGCTCTGCTGGTGAAGCTCATGTGCTGCATGGGTCAGTGGATTCCTCCTGGTTTTAGCTTGATTTCTTGCCGGATCTCTGTCAGTGCTGAAGGAGATTTGGCATGTTTCGCTGCTGCTGTCTGGCTGAGTTGACTGGTGTGACACGAACAGATTCATGCTTTGCTTTCTGGTAATTAGAGGTGTGGCTGTTGCTCATAATTGGGATTAAAGATTACAACAAACCCCAAACGATGTGTCCTTAAGTATGGCTGCGTCATGTATGTCGAGTTATTGGTTAATTGGCGGATTTTAGAGACTACTTTAATTCAGTGGGATTGATTGATGTTGGATATATATCGGCTGATATTGTATGCTTGATTGCGCTTGCTCTTTTCCTTGATGATTACATTTTGATTGCCAAAAAAATATTTAATGCAGAGCTGCAAGATTAACCGTTAAAAGATGGCTCTCGATTTAAACAATTACTCGACCTTGTTCCTAAATGACAACGATTTGCTTGTGTCTGTTAAACCTTTGACGAAATCTGATCCAGAGAGAGCAGTTGTCATGTACATTATAGGTATGAAACGGCTATTAAAAACTTTTTGTCATTGAATCATTCATTCAAGAGATTCTTCAGAAACGCTGATTTATACAGTAATTAACCCTCTGGGGACGGATTGGGCGGTACCGCCCAAAATGACATACTTTTAAAAATGTGTAATTATCTTAAAAACTATTAATGATAGAGTGGTGCGGTCTTTTTTGCACTATATACTATTACACAAACAGTGTTGAGTGGCAGAGACGACAGAAAGCGAACGGACGCGTCGAGTATAAACAAGGCTTTACGGAGCGAGAGCGCACAGAGATATGAGAGAGAGACAGAGCAATTATAATATATATATATATATATATATATACACATACAATTATAGCATTATTTATTGTTTTAGCACGTTTATGATGGCAAGCAGTAAACGATTTACGGTGGAACAAGCTCTGGAACAATTACTGGAGATTGACGAGGAGAAAGCATTGCTTAGAAGATTCTAGCAGAAAAACACCTGGGACTATTTGTAAATAAAGTTAAAATTTTCATTGTTCTTTACATATTTTATTTAACAATTACACATGTCTGTCAAGCAAAGGCTTTGACAAATATATTTTTTGTTCAAAAACTGTTCACTATTGTTGTGTGATGTGTGATTTACAGAAAAATAAATGCCAAAAATCATATTTCCGTTTTTGAAATTCTCTAGTTTATGGTAGGTACATTTTGACTCATATTCCTTTATAAACATATTACATGTGTGCTCATGTTAGCTTAGGGTCTTCTGAATCCATAGATACCAAACACATAGTGTTCCATCTCCATTACATATAGTTTATAAGCCCAAATGTAAAAATAGAGAAAACGGACCAAAAAGAGCTTAGTCCCCAGAGGGTTAAACAAGTGAAGTCTTTATGAGTGAGTCAGAGTCATTGAGTCATTCACTCTTAACCGTTTTGAAAAAAATATTAATTTAGATGAATTAAATGTTTTAAAGGGACTGCAGCAATTAACATTTTGTCAGAACCTTTAGTCAATTACATGTTATTTTGTTTAGTTGTCTGTTCAAAATCCTGGGAGAATCATGATCTCTGTACGAAACAAAAAGAAAATTGTGATTCTCAATTTATCTAGAATCATGTATCTCTAGTTTAGCGACACTGTTAAATGTAATATTTAGCAAAACACAAATAATGGTACATTTTTCATACTGTACATAATGATGTTGTCACGCCTAAATTCACGTGTAGCATTTTAAATGATTTTAAATATTATTCATATTTATATTTTTTTATTTATCAGATGACAAAGTAGTGTTGTTGTTTACTAAAACTAAAACTATTAAAAGTTTATTTAACTAATTTACATAAAACTTGAATAAAATAAAATGTAGATATTAAATGAAAAAATTAAACTTAGAAAATTATAATTAGAAGTAAATATAAATAAAATAATCTAAAAACAAAAACGAATAAAATGACAAAATCCCTAAAAAAATTACTACAATTTTAATGAAAATAGTAAATGCAAAATAAAAGCAAATTCAAAATTTTAGTTAACACTATAATAGTAAAACGAACACTAAAATATCACAGCACACTGTATATTTGCACCCTTTTTGCACATCAATTATGTTCTGATTGCTGTTATTGTGTCACATCATCACATTCAGCTTGTTAGGCGTTCTGGTCCTTTTTAAATGGATGTTAAATGGAAAAATATCCATAGCTGTGAAATAAACATGACATGCGTCGCATCGCACACCATTTTCAAATGTTTTTTTGCATGATCATTGTGCTAATCTTTGTAATATCTCAAATCATGCTGCATGTTGAGGCGAGCTGTGCCGTTACTTTTTCTAAACCATCAGACTTTCCTCCTGATGAATGACAGAATTCAGACAATCCCGTACACTTACATTAGTAGGAGAGAAGCATATCCAGAGAGCAGAGTATCATGTTCAGAAACCACCCAGTAAATAGTGAATGCATAGCAACACAAGTTTTCACAGGCAAACACCACAGTTTTCCCCTGAAACATGCAGTTTTAGTGTTAGCTGTAGGTCATCTCTGTTTTAATTGACAGATGGTGAAATAGTCCGGTTTTCTTCACGGTCTCTGTCAGAGAACAGGGCCTTTTCAAATATTAACGTGCAACACTTAACGACTGGTCAAGTAATGATGATGATGATGGTGATGATGATGATTATGTTTGATTCCGAGCAACTGCATGATGTTAAGCACTTTTTAAGTTTGCATCACTTTTTAAATGAAGATTTTTTTTTTTTATCACTGATGGGGTTTTGAAGTATTTCCATTGTACTGCTGGTTTATTAAAGGGGAACTTGGCAACTGTTCTAACTTAATAAAACCGTTTAGAAATCATTTGGATGGTTTAATAACCTGTTCTGGTGAGAATGGTGACTTTCCCCGCTCCCCCAACGTTCCCATGCGGAAAACCAACCTTGCAACATGAGGACTAACGTCCGTTTCTAACTAAATTGGAAATAGGAAGTCTCGTGTGAAGTGAGAACAAGCGAGAAACACGAACTGCTTTACGGCAATTCGACATAAACACACACACCGCCCTCAATGTGTGTGTGTGTGTGGTGTATTACCCACCTCGGTAGACACACTCCACACGATAAAGTTGGCCGGCTCTGATAATAACAAATGCACATGAGCAGCGATAGAAAGGGGGAGGAGTCAGTTTTTTTAACGAAAAAAAATATTTTTTTTACTTGTTGTGAAATATACAACCCACAGCTGTAGTGGAGCTCGTTGAGAAAACGTGCGACAACAAAAGTGAAAATCAGTGAAGAAATAGCTAGAGTTGCCGAGTTCCCCTTTAAAAGACGAGTCCTCTCACAGCTAAGCTGTCTGTGATGCGGCTCTGTCTGTTGCCGTGGACACAGGAAACAAAATACTGTGGTTGGGAGAGCTGTGTAATGGAAGAGGTGCCCGGGATTCAGTCTTCTTCTGTAATTAGCTTTCACATCCTGTCCAGAATTCTAGATTAGAAACATGACATTACAACATGACAGAAACCTCACATGCAGGGTTGCCGACTTCAGAAAAGAAAAATACGGGACGATCGTGGTTCTTTACAGGAACATAAGGGACACTCAAAATATTTGTACTGTATCACACAGTATATGTCATTTCAGTTTTGTTTGTGTTTAAAAGGTTCTCAGACATAAACACATTTGTTTTGCGTAACCTATTTATGTGCAATTAAATTCTAAAACGAATTTTTAGGTCACACAAAAAAAAAAAGTCACGTTACACACAAACCATAGTTAAAAATAATAGCATTTAACTGAAATAGAAAGCTTTTGTAACATTATACACTACCTTTTAAAGAAATGAAAGAAAGTAATAGCCTACTTTTATTCAACAAGGACACAAAAAATTATAAAAAGTGACAGTAAGACATTTATAATGTTGCAAAAGCTTTTTTATTTCAGATAAATCTCCTTTGAACCTTCATTAAACAATCCTGACTTTATTTTTAAACATTAATGATAATCAGAAGTGTTTCTTGAGCAGTAAATCACATCAGCATATTAATCGCTCAGGAAGATTTTATGTTTTGGACTCATGAACAATAATCACGTTGTTTGAATTCGCTAAAACTGATTTGCCGAATTAAAAACCCGGCCGGACAGTGAAAGGGAAAGGAAAGGAAAGGAAAACAATGATTTGTCCCAAAAGAATAATTTATTCTCAATGTAGAGTTTGTTATTGGTATGGTCTGATGTGCGTGAGCGCTGAGCGTGGGCTGTGATTGGATGATGACCGGTGTCGTGATCATTCTCAAGTGTCGTGTTGCTGTTGTATCAGCAATACGCTTATTTCACGCAGCCGTTATTTTGAAATCGTAAGCAAGATCGGAGCGGTGGGAAGAAAACCGGAAGTGTCGCCTTTAATCATAGGAGATCACGAATGCGATGGTGTATTGTTGTGTTTAATGTAGAAATGAGTTATTCTAAAACTGTACATACATGTCTTTCATACTTTAGACTATATACAGTGAAATTAATTTATAAATAAAATATTTATTTTATATATAATTCAGAAAGTAAAAAAAAGAAGCAGGAACGAACTATATACATATCCTATATTGGATATTAACATCCAATAGTGTAAATCGCGGCAGCAGCTTCAGGTTGTTTATCTTTACTTCCGGGGTTCTTCCCACCGGAGCCTCACTTTCGATTTCAAAATGGCGGCTGCGTGAAATAAGCGCATGGTTAGATCAGCATAGCAGTCAATAAACGGGACAAATAAATTAGGCCCAATATACGGGACATCCCGGGCTAATACGGGACAGTTGGCAAACCTACTCACATGCCAGCTAACATTAGTATGTTTTTCATAACTTATCATTAGTATTTTTTCCAGGTTGTAGCTTTTGTAAAACTAAGCAGAATTGGTACATACTATTTTAATCTAATGGCGTTTTCATATAAGACATTATATGTATATTTTATATTTTATACATTATATTTTCAGATTAATACATTAACAGGTCTTCCCACTTCTAGTTCAAGTATGGTTTTCTTTTTGAAATAAATACATTTTATGTAGTGATGCACTGAAATCAATTTTGCACAAAAACACCAAAACCAAAATTAAAGTTTACATTTAGTTAATGTTTAAATATATATTTTTTGGCGTGCAGGATATAAACACAGGAAGTGGTAATGGGAACAAAATTGTTTTAAAATAAGAGTCTAAATAAAACATAAACACAAACTAGTATCATGCTAGCCTAGCATTTGTTATATTGCTTTTAAAATCAATCATATTTACTGTAATACAATTAAATTATTCGTGCCATTGGTTGAGCCAGTATCAGGTGTAATAGACAACTGGATATGATGTCAATCCTAAATTTATTCTGAAAGCAGTTCTAACATCAATCCCTCTTGTTTTTCAGATGAAAGAGACAGAGTCCAGAAAAAGACTTTCACAAAATGGATCAATCAGCACCTCTTTAAGGTACGTGTGTTTTTCTTGTTTTTATGGCATTGGGGTTGTGTATCAGTGCACATTACTGTGGTGACTGTTGGTTGAAGAAACAGAACAATATGTTGTGATCTGAATTATAGAAGCAAACAAACAATTATAAATGTACGAACAGTGAACTCTGAAAAGGAAGGTGTTAACATGTGCTTTAGTTCTGTTTGGGAGGGACCTGGAAACGCTTCATTAATCCTTCAGGTGTGCCAAAGTCTTCAGGGCATTTACAGGACAACTTTGATTTCAAAAAAGAGTCCCATAATAAATGTTAGATCATATGATGTTTGTTAACTGTGAAGCACATGCTGGCATGCCAGAATATCCCATGATATGCAGAATATACCATTTCTTCTATAAAAAGAAGTCATCTAGCTCATTTTGACTAACAGGTATAATATTACTCAGTCAAACCTGTTTTATTTTTTTTTTAATTTTCCATATGAGGTTCAACTACCTTTTCAAGTTTCTGCAAAATGTTTTGTATCCATTTAGACTTTATTTTAGGCACTCATAGGCAACAAACTTATCCAGGGTGGCAAGTAACGGCATGTCAGGTGATTTTCAATTTAAGACACATCTGCAATCAGATAAATGACTTCATAGTCAGATTTGTTTTTATTACTGTCATTTTAATTACTGTCAATAAGGTAGCAAGATAATTCACCATAAAGAAAAAACTAGTAACAACATGTTGGATAATTTGATATGATAATTATTATAGTTCACTCTGTATAAAGTTCTATATGACTTGACTGAAGTGTTCAGAGAGGATTATTATGTATTAGGGGTGTAATAGTACATGAATTCGTCTCGGTACAGACGTCACGTTTCGATTCATACAGTCATATGATGAATACAGTCAGTCACAGGTGATACACTCCAGTCCAGAAGGGGGCGCACGCGGTAATGCAACGCTGTTTGCTAACCGCCACAACAGGAAAAAGAGCAGAAGAAGAAGAGATGATCTATGACCAACCCAAACGAGTTCAGATAGCACACAAGAGCTTGCTATAAGCCCAGATGCTAATGAGTTTCCATTCATTTTTTTGATGTGCTCCACTAACTTCACGAAGGGAAACCAGGACGGCAGAAAGAAGCATCAATGATTTGTTTTATTGAGATCACACAAATAAAAACAGACCCTTTACAGTTTCCAATGATGTCTTACTCTAATCTGTATGACCATAAATGACAGAGTATTTTAAGTTGTTTCTGCTGTTATAATGAGGCAGAATCATTTGGCATTGTGTCGATTTGTGTCATGGAAGGTCTCACTACAGTCCAGTGATGAAATACGCGTGTCCTGGAAATGGGAAGCATCAGGTGCCACTTTACTCATTGTGGAAATGTGAAGTAGACTCTTTTTCTCCTTCTCGCTTATCTTTCTGTGATTTCTTGAAAAAGCATTATATTGAACTTTGTGCATATGCCATTGTCACCGCATGTGAATGAATGTGAATCTCTGTTTAAGTCAGCACAGAAGACGCGGCGGGTACACACATAGTCATGTTGTAAATAAGACAACATCTGAATTGACCCTTGGCTAAGCCCCGCCCTCCCTAGTTACTGTTGCTACGCCTGACAAGCTTTCACACCTGGCACGTCTATTACAGTGTGTATGCACCGGTGTCAGACATTCCCAATGAGATAATTAGTAATTTTTGGCGAACATGTGAAATATCTGAGAGAGCAAGACAAAAGGAACTGCAGTGTGCATTCGAGGGATATATCCACGACATAATATGCAACCGATTAGAGAATAATTTCATAAAAATTGAAGCTAAAGCCTATAGCCCCAGCGAAAGCAGCGCCTCATACGCTGACCATTCAAATGGGAAAAACACAAATTGAGGAACAGCTATGTTCGTGCACAGCAGGGTGAGTGAAAATAATCTAATAATTATAAATCAAACAGCTTATCCATAAATCTTGTGGAATAACACTAACACCGGGAGAGTCGCGATCGGATTGGGTTAAAGTTACTCAGTCAGGGGTAGTTGGCCGTCGATTAACAAAATGCTGAAATATATTTTAAAGTATGTCATTGAGCCTCCGTCTATCTTTAATCGTCTTATTTTACATTAAAATATATGCATTATGAACAAAGAACCGTCATTATTTCCAAGCAATATGTGTTTTTGTTAATCCTGTGGACATGTAGTTGTGAATGGGATCACACACACTGCTTATCCATCATTTCTCCCCTCGGCTTTTAGATTTTCGGGAAGGAAAAAAATTCCACTCCCCCGTCCAAACTTTTATGATACCGGGTATCAGATTTGCACAATCCATACGCACAACGCTTCGGCATGTTTCCCTCGCTCGAAAGCTTGCCAGACCTTGCACGCCTAGTTACGGTTGCTAAGACACGATTGGCCAGTGGCGGTTTTCGGGTGTGGCTTAGCGAAGGCTTAATTGCAAACCCCTTCATGTTGTGGTTGTTGTTGTTGTTACTTGTTTTTGGCGTATACCCACCAAAGCAACACAATTGCCATAGAAACCAATGCATATATTCCGGAAAACGAAAGAGCGCCACGGGACACACAAATCTGAACTGAACCGTTGTGATACACATTGTGGACAGTCAATAATTTAGTTCAGATTCCAATCGGATACACAAATAATCATATTAAAGACTTTGTTTAGACTCTGTAAAGTTGTGCGCTTTACTACAGCCACACATCAGTGACAGTTGGACAATATAACAAAAAATCATATCAATATTTTTCAGCACAGATATCAGTATTATTACACGTTTTACAGTATTGGAGTCACCTCTACTACTAATATTTGTTATGCTGACTAGCAGCTCATGGTAAAGTGTACCGGACTGACCCAGATCCCAAGTTTAAAACATCTATTTTAGTCATGCAGCTGTGGTTGCTGGGAATTATGAACACGAGGACCCGGGTGAAAGCAGGTCAGTAAGGCAGAGAGGGACTTCAGCAGTGTGGCATTCAGGACCAGCGCTGGACGACTGTCATACATAAACGAAAGGCTTTCGGATAAGACGTCTGTCGTCGTTACCAGCGTCTCACGGGAGCGCTAGTGTTTACTGTTGGGAAACACTACAACCCTGTATGTGTATGTGAGGGATAAAAGAGCTTTCAGCACAGCAGAACAGATGATTCATTGTGAAAAACATCCTCTTACAATGGTCAAACACCATTCCTGAGTACTCGTTTGCAACAAGCAATGACTATTTGACCATGACTAAATGATTAATATCTGTTCTTTTCACAGTACGTGCAGATATGAACTGGTTTGGCATTTGTCAGATCTTCTGATGAGTTTAAACAGGCCTTTTTCAAGGTGCACTGGTGTCTCACAATCATGAAATGAGTGTGATCAGGTCCTTTGTCTTGTACAGTTTTTATCAATCGCTTTGACTCCATTCTCAATTGACACTTTTTTTTCTCTGTAAACAATAAGTTCAGATCTCTGAACAATTAGTTTCTTGTTCACATCAGATTTGAATTTCTTATTGATTTAAGCAAATTGCATGTGCTTTGGCACATGTGAGTAAAAGAGTATGTACAATTGTCTACAACTTGCACAATGACTAAATGCATACGGCTTGTCAAATATTTTCAAATTTTGAAATATCATTCATTGCTGGGGATGATTCCCAGTGAAAGGATCCCCTGCGCGTCCTTAAAGGAAACTTATTTATGACATGATTTTCATAAATTCTCCTGTATTATAGATAGATTGATAGATAGATAGATAGAAAGATAGATCAATTGATAGATAGATAGATAGATAGATAGATAGACTCCATTATTTCACACTTGTAACTAATTTAATGTTAAATATTGAATGATTCTTGACTGCTATTCATTTGATTTTTAGAATATGAAATCAATTATGGACCAAAACAAATAATTCATTATTCGAAAACGTCTCGGTTACGTATGTAACCCTCGTTCCCTGAGTAGGGAACGGAGACGTTACGTCGGATGACGACGAATGGGGTTTCGCTTAGAAAGCCTATCAACTTCGAGTATTACAAAACGAGCCAATGGCAAAGAAATGCCATGGGTCTGCGGAATTTGCATGACGTAACTCCGCCCCACCTCGTGGGTATAAAAGGAGGACGCCAGCAACAGGCAGATATGTTTCTTCGCTGAGGAGACAAGACTGAGCTCAGGAGATCCCCGCGGTACAGCGGAAAGTGGCAGGCAGACGTAACGTCTCCGTTCCCTACTCAGGGAACGAGGGTTACATACGTAACCGAGACGTTCCCTTTCGTTGTCACTCCGAGTTACGTCGGATGACGACGAATGGGGTTACCAGTCTAATCACGCCACCCTCTCAGCTGTCTTCCAGTGCCCTGCGTAAATCTGAGATCCCTGTCGTGAGACTGGCACGGACGAAGGACTCCTATTTAGCACAGGAATACCAAGGTACACTGGGGAGCATATCCCAAAGTTTAGGGGAAATATGCAATTACTGCCAACCCAGAGGGGGGGGACTTAGAGAATACACATATGACCCGAAGGAGACATATGGAGAACACTGGGGTGTCCAACCGCAGGTGGAATATTTCAACCCCAGGGGAGGCAAGGTGGCTTGCCAAGGGAAAGACACATGCTCAAGAGGCTTACAGTGGAAATACACATGTGGGGGTCGCTCAGGGGAGGGACCATGCACACGGGAGGCACCTAGCCGACGCACAGGCAATAGACACTGGCGCCAACGTCAGGAGTGCTGGAGGAACTCAGGGCTTTTCGGGGAAGCTCACCTGAGGAGAATATCGCACGTATCCAGTCCGTGGAGTGGAATGGCGAGCAAGCGAAGACACCTGAGCGGGTCCAGTACTAGCTGGTTGAAGCGAGTACATGAGAGGACACTGGCTCCACTCGGAGATTGTAGAATCTGGCGAATGTGTTAGGTGTCGCCCAGCCTGCAGCTCTGCAGATGTCTGTTAGCGAGGCGCCATGCGCTAGAGCCCAAGAGGATGCCACACTCCGGGTGGAGTGGGCGGTCACACCAAGGGGGCACGGTCGACCTTGCTGCTGGTATGCCAAGGCAATGGCGTCCACTATCCAGTGAGACAACCTTTGCTTGGAGAGAGCCTTTCCCTTCAGCTTCCCACCATAACAGACAAAGAGCTGGTCTGAGGTCCTGAAACACTGCGTCCTGTCTACATAGGCGCGGAGGGCGCGAACTGGACAGAGCAGTGCCAAGGCTGGGTCTGCCTCCTCCGGGGGCAGCGCTTGCAGGTTCACCACCTGGTCCCGGAAGGGAGTGGTAGGAACCTTGGGCACATATCCAGGCCGGGGTCTCAGGATCACGTGAGAGTAAGCCGGCCCAAATTCCAGGCACGCTTCGTCAACCGAGAATGCATGCAAGTCCCCCACCCTCTTGATGGAGGCCAATGCAACCAGGAGCGCTGTCTTCATAGACAGGAACTTAAGCTCCACTGATTGCAAAGGCTCAAAGGGAGCACTCCGCAGGGCAGTTAGAACCACTGAGAGGTCCCAAGAGGGAACGAGAGGAGGACGAGGAGGATTCAGTCTCCTCGCTCCTCTCAGGAACCTGATGATCAGGTCGTGCCTTCCAACAGACTTACCTTCGACTGGGTCATGGTGTGCGGCAATAGCGGCAACATAGACTTTCAGGGTGGAGGGAGACAGCCTTCGCTCCAGCCTATCTTGAAGGAAGGAAAGCACGACACTAATCGAACATCTCCGGGGGTCTTCTTGAAGAGAAGAGCACCAGTTGACGAAGAGGTTCCACTTCAACGCGTAGACGTGTCTCGTGGACGACGCTCTAGCGGAAGTGATGGTGGCCGCCACCGTAGGTGGAAGGGTACTCAAACCTGCTTCGTCCCGTCCAGGAGCCACACGTGGAGGTTCCAAAGATCGGGACGAGGGTGCCATAGGGTGCCCCGTCCCTGAGAAAGGAGGTCCTTCCTCAGGGGAATCGGCCAGGGAGGTGCTGTCGCGAGGAGTACTAGTTCGGAGAACCAGGTCCGGGCGGGCCAGTATGGCGCGACCAGAATGACCTGCTCCTCGTCCTCCCTGACCTTGCGCAGGGTCTGCGCAAGAAGGCTCACTGGGGGAAACGCATATTTGCGGCCCCGCGGCCAGCTGTGCGCCAGTGCATCCGTGCCGAGCGTGCTCTCGGTCAGGGAATAATACAGGGCGCAATGGGTCGAGTCGTGAGAGGCAAACAGATCTATCTGTGCGTCCCCGAACTGGTCCCAAATCAGCTGAACCGACTGGGGATGGAGTCGCCAATCTCCCGGGAGGGGCTGAAGCCGTGAGAGCTCGTCGGCTGCACAGTTCAGGGCTCCGGGGATGTAAATGGCATGAAGCGACCTCAGATGCTTCTGACTCCATATGAGGAGGTGGCGGGCGAGTTGCGACATACGGCGGGAGCGTAGACCACCTTGATGGTTGATGTACGCTACAGTGGCGGTATTGTCTGAACGGACTAGTACGTGTTGGTTCTTGAGCACGGCCCGGAAGCGGCGCAGAGCAAGACGTACGGCCAGGAACTCGAGGCAATTGATGTGCCAGAGGCGGCGGGGTCTTGTCCAGGAGCCCGCGGCAGCACGTCCATTGCACATGGCACCCCAGCCCGTGGAGGAGGCATCTGTCGTTACAACAACATGCCGCGAAGCTCGTTCCAGGGGCACTCCGGCCCGTAGAAAACTGAGGTCCGACCACGGGGTGAAGGTCTGACGGCAGGACGGAGTAACAGTTACTCGGAAGGTGCCGTGTTGCCATGCCCACCTCGGGACTCGGTCGCGAAGCCAAAGCTGAAGCGGTCTCATATGAAGCAATCCGAGCGGTGTTGCCACGGCTGCAGATGCCATATGCCCCAGGAGCCTCTGAAAGAGTTTCAGTGGAACCGTACTCTTGCCCTCAAACTGTCTCAGGCAAGTCAGCAGTGACTGCGCGCGCTCGCTCGTAAGCTGCGCGGACATGGCGACCGAGTCGATGTCCATACCGAGAAAAGAGATCCTCTGCACGGGGCAAAGTTTGCTCTTTTCCCAGTTGACCCGAAGGCCCAGACGAGCTAGGTGCCGGAGCACTAGGTCCCTGTGTTTGCATACCTGGTCTCGAGAGTGAGCTAGGATCAGCCAGTCGTCGATGTAGTTCAGGATACGAACGCCGTGTTCCCGAAGGGGAACAAGGGCTGCCTCGATGACCTTCGTGAAGACGCGAGGAGACAGGGCTAGCCCGAAAGGGAGAACCGCGTACTGGTATGCCTGCCCCTCGAAGGCAAACCGAAGGAACGGTCTGTGTCGAGGGAGAATGGAGACATGAAAGTAGGCGTCCTTCAGGTCGATTGCTGCAAACCAATCCTGGGGCCGCACACATCCGAGAATGTGTTTGGCAGTGAGCATCTTGAACGGCAGCCTGTGAAGGGAACGGTTCAGCACACGCAGGTCCAGGATTGGTCGTAACCCACCGGTTTTCTTGGGGACAATGAAGTACGGGCTGTAGAAGCCGGTCCTCATCTCGGCCGGAGGGACGGTCTCGATCGCACCCTTCGCCAGCAGGGTGGCGATCTCTGCTCTCATGATAGGGGCGTTGCCACCGACCAAAGTGGAGCGGACTCCCCTGAAGCGGGGAGGAGACCGCACGAACTGAATCGCGTAGCCGAGCCTGATCGTCCGTGCGACCCAGCGGGACAGGAGGGGGAGCTCTAGCCAGGCTCCCAAAAACTGTACCAGCGGGGTCATACGGACCACAGACTTCCCACCGATGGTGCAGCAGGGCGGAATGACTGGCCCGGACGTGGACGGCATAGTGGCCCGGTGTGGGGGCACAGTCATTAACCGCGCCCTGACAGAGGAGACCAGGGAAGGAAGAACGTTCCACGGGGGTCTGCTCTGCCAGGGGGCTGGCGACAGAGGCGGAAGGGAGCGGCACGGTCCGGGGACGGCGCGCGCTGCCAACCGGCTCTGGGACAGAGGGGGACGAGGGGTGCACGGCTCGGAGGCGGCGCACCGTGTCGTCCGAGAACTCTGTGTGCTCAGGGATGGGAATGTTACTTCTTTCTTTAACCACATTAGGGTGCTGCCCACCCGTGGGTGAGCAGCGGGGAGTGGAGAACAAAAGATTCTCCCCCGGCCCTCCACCGGGGGAAGGAGTGGTCCTGCTACCATCTCCTGAGAAGTAATTTTCAGCATCCCTGAGCAGCCCGTCTCAGGAGCGCCGCTTGGCCCGGCGTTTAGCGGGGGGCGGGGCTGGAGAGGGCTGGGGCGCCTTCTTACGGCTTCCTCCGCGACCGGGCCTGGGTGGAGGCTGCTGCTTGGGCCGGGCGGGAGGGGCGGGAGCCGCAGGAGGGCGCCCTCGGCGGCGAACAGACTGAGGGATCTGCCCGGTCGGCTGGGTGGAGGCAGCAGCGGGCCGTCGGGGCAGAATGTGCCTAATGGCCTCAGTCTGTTTCTGGGCGGTGGAGAACTGTTGGGCGAAGTCCTCCACCGCACCGCCGAATAGGCCGGCCTGGGACATGGGGGAGTCGAGCAGGCGAGAGCGCTCAGCGTCCCGCATGTCAGCCAGGTTCAGCCACAAGTGTCTCTCCTGGACCACAGCTGTGGACATCACCAGACCCAGGGAGCGTGCGGTCACCTTCGTCGCCCGGAGGGCGAGGTCGGTGGCGGCGCGCAGCTCATCGAAGAGCCCTGGGTCCGTCCTACCCTCGTGCATGTCCCTTAGCATCTGCGCCTGATAGACCTGCAGAGTGGCCATGGCATGCAAAGAGGCAGCCGCCTGTCCCGCCGCTCTGTAGGACTTCGCCACTAGGGTAGACGAGAACCTACAGGCCTTGGATGGGTGCTTAGGCTCGCCGCGAGAAGAGGCACTCTGAGGACACAACTGCATCGCAACAGAGCGCTCAACCGGGGGGAGCCCAGTGTACCCACGGGCGGCTGCCCCATCGAGGGGAGGAAAGGCGGATGAAATCAACGAGCGGTCGCGGGAAGACATGGGAGTCTTCCAGGACTTCGAGATTTCATCATGCACGTCCGGGAAGAAAGGTATTGGGGCAGGCTGAGGACGGGAAGCCACAGCTGCACCCAAAAACCAATCGTCCAGCCGCCCGGGAAAGCATGGCCGTCATCTCTGGATCAGACTGAGCCACAGCCGTATTCACACCCGAGGGTGGCAGCTGTGACGAGTCGTCACTTCCAGACGAATCAGACCCGCCTAGTGATGCTGCGATCAACATCGCATCTTCCTCTGGAGCGCCAAAGGACACCCGCGGGACCTCAAAGGACGGTCCCGCGATGATCCCCTGAACGCTCGCGGGTTGCAACACTGGAGAAGGTGCTGCGGGGCACGGACACATAGTCGGCGCTTTGTTCCACACAGTCACCCTCAGATCACCCTGGCCACCAGCCGAAGTAGAGCCTCTCGAGGAGGCGCTAGATCGGGGTGTGGATGAGGGGACTCTCACTCTTGCGAGATCCTTGAGTCTCGATCTAAGTGTTGCGATGGTCAGGTTCCCACAGAAAGAACATGACTCATCCACGAGCGCTGCTTTAGCGTGATCAAAGCCCAAACACACCAAGCAGCGCTCGTGCCCATCAGAGTCAGACACCAGTCGACCGCAACCAGAAGTGCACGGGCGAGGCATCTTTAAAAAGACGTGCCGCGTGCAAGCTCTTTTTGTGAGAGAAACTCAGTGCTGAAGCGCCCGCGGAGAACACACTCGCTGGCAAACCACGCTCAGATAAGCAGGAAGTGTGCACTCGCCGGGAGATCGCCGTCACACCAACACTGGAGAGTTGCTCGTCTCGTAAGAAGCTGACAATCAGAGATAGCTTAAGGAGTGAAGAATTACACTTGGCTCCGAAGCGAAAACATATCTGCCTGTTGCTGGCGTCCTCCTTTTATACCCACGAGGTGGGGCGGAGTTACGTCATGCAAATTCCGCAGACCCATGGCATTTCTTTGCCATTGGCTCGTTTTGTAATACTCGAAGTTGATAGGCTTTCTAAGCGAAACCCCATTCGTCGTCATCCGACGTAACTCGGAGTGACAACGAAAGGGAACCCATGTTTCAAGATCAGTGCATATGCATTGGCAGGATTTGTAAATATGCACCAAGAAAATCTGTGAATTGTTACACCCCTAATTGATGTTTTCATACAATCTCTTCTCACTTTGTGGCAGGTACGAAAGCACGTGAACGACCTGTATGAAGATTTGCGAGATGGACATAACCTGATCTCCCTTTTGGAGGTGTTGTCCGGTGAGACACTGGTGAGTATTGTTCAATAATCACTGAAACTGAAACACACTTGAAAAGCAGTCTTGAAGCGGGATTCTTGAACACGTGTGCAGTCACTTGCTGTTTTAGAAGGGGGCATCTTAGATTCACCATCCACACCAGTCCACATCTGTGTGTGTGTGTGTGTGTTACTAATCCAGCAGGCCGATTAAATGCTCACACACTGAAAAGCTTTGCTAAAAGTGACGTAACCAGTTCCTGCACACTCATGCTTTACAGCAGCTAAAACATCAGTGTTAATAGTGTAATATGTGAACTTGCTTATGCATATTTACACGCTAGTGTACAACAAACCCTTCATATTCACACTATAATAGCAGTTTTACATTAATTCAGGTCCAGTTGTGTATTGTGTTACAATACATTCAGTGTCAGCTTTGGGGGAATTCTCATTCAGCATCAGATGTGCTGTACAGTACACTAGCTGATTATATTTGATAGGTCTGGGATTGTGTGTAATATATTTTTAAGACCTCATGAAATAATTTTGTGGCTTTTAGTCAATGCCTGTTAGATGACAAAGACAGTATGCTGGTCTAGCCATATTTTACTGGGCTGTGACTTAAACTTAATGACTTTAGGTGACAAACAAATAAACAATGACAAACAAATTAACAGACAAAAAAACAAAAAAACAAACAAACGTTCCTTCCCTAACTTCCTGTCTAATTGTAAATACATCATCACAACAGGAAGAAAAATTGTATTCAACCCGTTTAATGGGGGCATTAAAACTCAGGGACAGCAGTATGTCAAACAACTGGGTCAGTGCCTAAGATTAATGCCTGTACACGTCACATGGAAACCTTCACGAGAGCATCAGCATTCTTTTGAAGGTTCAGCAGTTTGTCAGACTTGTGAAGAAGTGAGATCTTTCATTTTAGAAAATAGTTCACAATTACTTATCTAGCAGAAAATGTTTTTAAAACCATCAGCAATTAATCCTAAGAGAAATGTAAGTAATAATTCATTCTTCTGATTGTGAGTTGAATATTATAATTTAGATATAAACCATATATAGACCATAGCAAATTTGGAGTTTCTATCTTTCTTCTAGCGCCACCAATGGGCCAAAGATGCACTGATGTTTGCACTAATAACTTTTAAACTCTAAGGCCTAGAAAGAAAATCCTTTTTCCCCTCTGGATCCAGAGCATGCCATGTTTACAATTACCTCCGCCCTAAAAAAGAAGTCCAACATTTTAACTTGAACAAATTTTGACCAACTTTCCCCAAATTTTGCTTAGATGATGGTGCGGCTGAGCCAAAAACAAATATCACTTTTTTGCAATATACAAAATCGTTCCTGACAAATTTTCTTATGATTTTGATGACAATCGCGCCAAAGTGGGCGTAAGGCTGTATCTCTGCACCGCTTTGGCTTTTTGGGACGAAACTTGAATCTGACGTCAAAAGTAGGGCTGCACGATTTGGGCAAAATGACATATTGCGATTATTGAGGTCAATATTGCGATTGCGATGTAATAAACAAATGGTTTCATGAGTCAACTTGCTTGGTTCTTAAGGAAAATGCACACACAGATTAGTGATAATTCTGAAATGTGTATTTCTTAACTCAAACTAGCAACAACAACTAAATGATTGATAACACCTATAATGATCAATAAGCCATTTATGTCTGGATAAAAATGCCCCCCCTCCCTCTCCCACCACAATTTTGATCATAAATTATAGCCATCCAACATTACAGTGATTCCATCATTACAATTGAAAGCTATAAAAAATTTTTTAAAACATTTATTAGGCTTCAAAAAATATAACAACTTCCTTTCTAACAGGACATATACAGAAATGTATATACATATATATAAAACTAATACATATTAGTTTTAGTCTGGATCAAATTATTGACATAACACCTACATTTATTCGTTTAGAAGATTATTTTATCCGAAGCATCTTAGAAATCAGAAACTCTGTTAAAACTGAGGGACTGAGTTTATTTTGACTGAGAATTCCTCCAAAAGCTTTTAGTGTGTTAAGTCCGGTCATTTTGTGATGTGAGTCTTTAGTTTGGCTGCGGACAGACCTTCTCATCACTTTAGAGAAGTGCCCCCTTTCTTTTGTTGACACCCTGTTTCTTTTCCTCCTTGTCTTTTGTCCTTCTCATTTTCTTCTTCTGTCCATCTCTTATGTGTCCACCTGTTTCTGTGTCTGTATGTGTGTCTCTCTCTCGTGCTCACGTTCTCACGGTAAGCCAAGGGAGCGTGATTTTCTGAAGACGTTACGGTTGGTGAGTGCGGCTGACGCATGCACGGTTGAGCGGCATGGACGTGACCACGATGATGATGATGAGGATAAGGGGGTATGTGTGGACACGTGTCCTCCTGCCCCCTCAGTAACAGGACTAATGTAGCGAGTGGTGTGATATTAACTGGAGTGCTGAACCCAGAGAAGCTAAGCTTCTCATCAGTGGACTGTAGGCATCTAGAACATTCCCCATATTTACAAATTCACCTGATAGTTAGGTTGAAGCCAGAGGGATGGGTAAATATCATGTTCATAATCACCAAATATTGCCTTCTGGGGTTTCTGTGGAGAGCTCTAGAATGCCAGCTTGGTCCTTTCTCAACACAGAAGCTTGAGCTGTGAACTAAAGGCCTGATTCAAGTTCCTTTCGCTTCAAGAGTGTGTTAAAGACCCCATGAAATCAAAGTTCCCTTTTGAAACTTTACTCATACTTCGTTGCTAGACGCTGTTATAGGGAAAACTGATTATTCTCCGAATTCTGAAGCCTTTTTAATTATGCAGTGAAACTGCACTGCCATTGGTTCGTGCAGAGCAATAAAACAAACTAATGGCGAGGCAGCGGAGCTGCACGAGCCTATGGCAGAGAAGCCCACCAGAGCGCACCAGAATGGGCCTGGCGTCTGATTTTAAAAGCAGGCATTCTGGCATAGGATCCTCAATCAATTCTCCTTCAGTGACGACACTTCTCTTAGCTGACACTTTGAGGATTCAAGCCTTCTCGCCATTGACCAGCAAAGCAGCGGATCCACCTGAATCAGCGCGCTGGCATCAGCTCACCGCCGATACCGCCCACTGCTCGCGAGCCGCTCCGCTCCTGCAAGCAGCTGATTCAGCGATCTCCCCTGCCGCCATCCGTCAAGTCTGAAAGAGATTTTTTCCTTCAAAAAAAGAGCTTATTTCACTTTCTAAAGGAGCCAATTGCGATGTTGAGACCTGTCACTGTGAGAGCATGAGTCTTACCTCTCTGTGTTCACGAATCACTTTCTTTTCAGAGAGCGATCCCGCCCCTTGCATCCTCGCGTTGTCGTCCTCCTTGGAACCTCGGAGGAAAAACTGCGGGGCAAAGGGGTTCAACTCTCGGAGTTGAGCGAGCTCACACCGGCTCAAGTCCCGCGTGCCTCGTTCTCTTCCACATAGAGAGATTTCTCCCTAGCTGCTTTCTCATCCAGACCAACGCCCCTCTGTCAGCGCGAGCGGTATGGTCTCATTCGGGGGGTCCGACGAGAATCCCCATGACAACAGCATGTTGTTGGCGGCCTCTGATGCCAAGGATTGGTTTGGCTCGGTGGATGACCCCGCCCCCTCGCTGCCAAGAGAGCCTACCGACCCAAGGGCTGGATTGACACCGAGCTTCTCCGCGTCCTTTGAAAGGCTGTTGAGGAGCTTGGACTGGAGTGGGCTGCCCCTGAAGAGACCACATGTAGCCAGTTAGACGAGTGGTTACTGCCGGGGCGCCATCAGGCCCCTCATCAGCGACTAGCACCGTTTTTCCCGTGCTTCAAGGCCATGTTCAGGTCTACCAGGCAAAACTCCTCCGCAGCATGGATGAGTCTGGACAAGGCCACGTTTATAGAGCTGCGCAGCGCAACTGATCTGGCCCTGCACGCTACCAAAACAACAACGCGGGCTATATTTGAAGGCCTCCTTCAAAATTAGAGCCTCTCCCATCGTTCAGAGAATACTGGACCTAACGGCCTCTGCATCTCCAGTACCAGGTCTGCAGCATATTCGGCCCTTACAGTACTGGTTGAAACCTCGAGTACCAGCGCATGTCAGGCATCACAGACGACTACGTATCAGCCCAGCCTGCGTGTCAGCCCTGGCCCCTTGGAGGAATACTTGTTGGTTCCAGTCTGGTGTGGGAGCTCCTCTCTCAGGCGAACAGGACGATTTGGCACCCCCAACCCGAGTTGTAGGCACTGCACCTTTGGCCTCTCGATGGGAGCCTATGGACCTCCCTGCGAGAGTTTTAAACACAATGGGGGTGGTGATGGCGCAGTGGATAAGACACATGCCTTTGGTGTGAGAGACCCGGGTTCGAATCCACTGTGAGACACCAATGTGTCCCTGAGCAAGACACTTCACCCCTAGTTGCTCCAGAGGCTTGCGACCTCTGAAATACATAGCAGTTGTAAGTCGCTTTGGATAAAAGCGTCAGCTAAACGAATAAAAAAAAAAAAAAAAAAGGCTAGAGGCTTTTCCGAGGCTAGAACCCTGTCTACACGACGCCTCTATGCCCTTAAATGGTCTGTGTTCTCCCCCTGGTGCACAGCTCGGAGCGCAGACCCTCTATCTTGCGTCATATCTTTGATATTTTCTTTCCTGCCGGAGCTGCTGGATAAGGGCCCTCCCTCCACTCTCAAGGTCTCTGTGGCAGCCATAGCAGCGTTCAACGCCTCTGTGGTTGGCCAAACTGTGGGCAGAAACAACCTTGTGGTTCGTTTCATGAAGGTATCCAGGAGGCTGAACCTGCCTCGCCCCCTTACCGTCCCTACATGGGACTTGTCTACAGTGCTAAGGGCTATCAGGAGCCCTCCCTTTGATCCACTCCAGTCAGTCAACCTGCGACTGCTGATGCTAAAGAACATACTTCTACTAGCATTAGCATCAGTCAAGCGTGTGGGTGACATACAGGTACTCTCTGTGAGCGCCTCATGCCTGGAATTTGAGCCAAACGACTGCAACATCTGCCTCTCAGCACTCCATCTGCGGACGATCGAGAGCTTGCCTTTACTCTGCCCTGTCAGGGCTTTGAGAATATACATAGTGTTCCGCCTCTTTTAGACACACGGAACAGCTTTTTTTATGCTTCGGGGGCCGCACCAAAGGGCATCCGGTCACAAATCAGAGGCTATCCAGATGGATAGTAGACGCTATTGCACTAGCCTACTCCTTGATGGGCCTACTATACCCCATCGGAGTAAGAGCTCATTCCACCAGAAACATGGCCTCGTCCTGGGTCTGGACCAGTGGTGTGTCCGGCTGGTCCTCGCCGTCCATATTTACCGGGTTCTACAATCTAGAAGTTCCTGCTCTGCAGGCACAAGTCCTTTCGATCTTGTGGATTTGGCCTCAGCTAACCCCAAACCACTATGAACTCTCCCCCCTACTATATGGGTTAACTCTGTGGCTATCGCCTATTGCTTTAATACCTTCGTGGCTCTGATCAAGGATCGGGCCACTGTTAACAGGCTATTGCCTCCTCTTACCTGACCAGCTCTCGGCCATTGTAGTGCCTTGGCTATACAGGTTTTTCTTGGAGTGATTGTCTAGGGCAGGATAGACCTCCGCGAGCTCTCCCTGTTTTGTGTTCCTAGGCGGCTCCGACCTACGTCTGAGCCCCTAGCAAAATGAGTATTCCCTATCATGTCTTGGTTCCTCTGGGCTCTGCTAACGCCTCAAGGCATCCTGGCGCGCTTCTCTGCCATAGGCTCGTTCAGCTCCGCTGCCTCCCCATTGGTTTGTTTAATTGCTCTGCACTAACCAATAGTAGTGCAGTTTCACTGCGTGATCTAAAAAGGCTTCAGAATTTGGAGAAAAAGGATTTTTCCCCATAAAAGCATCTAGCTACCCGGTACTCGTTCCCGTATCTCAGGGAACCAAGGATACATAAGTAACTGAGTACGTTTTGAGTTTGAAGTTTGTATATACTGCAGTAGTGAACCGTGACTCTCGAACCTTAGCCCACTCAGCCCCTTCACTCATCGGGAAAAAAGTAAACTTAGCCTAGCTTACTGTGTCCTGTTCTATAACACTGCATTTTACATTAAGAAATTAAACAAAAATGAATACAAAGCAAATCATCATAACAAATAATTGCATCACACAATCAGCGCTTTTCAGCGGAATATGGTGGCAACTGGCCACAAAACCAACACAATTTTATGCAAGCCGATGCATCATGACACTACTGCATGTTGATTATAAATCATATTATTAGACTGGCACCGCAGCCGATTTAAAGGGGTGGTAAAACACATTTTTTTGAAGGCTTGATTGTGTTTGTGGGGTGCACTGTAACATGTGTTTATGCTTTGTTTTTAAAAAATTGCATTATTTTTCATATAATTTACCTTTATTCTACACTGCTCTTTCATTCCTTGTAAAAACGGTCGGATGGTTTCCGGGTTCTATGAAGCCAGTCCCTCAAAAATATGCAATTGGTTAGCTCAGATTGGTTAGCTGGCCCAGTGTGTTGTGATTCGCTAACCGCCTAGTGCACGTTTTTCGGAAACGTCACGCCCCTTACCTTTACCGGTAGTTTGTGCTTTGGTGTATTATAAACAATGGCGTCAATAAAACCAATCGGACCCAGAGAATGTCAGTGAAGATGATCGAGCAGAACCTGTTCAAGAACGGCTGTTAAACGACGTTTCAGAAAGGTTTGTTTTTTGTTGTTGTTTCGGTCTCATTACTTTTTAGATACGCTGTAATTAAATTGTACTAATTATTATAGTATTATAAAAAATAGTGATCGACCGATGTATCGGTTTACCGATATTTTTCCCGATATTTAAGCATTTTCCCATAATCGGGAATCGGTTTTGTAATATCGGATTTTCCGATAAACGGCGCCATCTTGTGGCCGTTTTGAGAATTCCGCCATTGCAGCCCCCGTCTGAGGAGATCAATCAATAACAACTCTGTGCACAGGTAAAGTATATGTTCTACTTGCTTTGCTTTAATTATTCAACTTTATTTAACATAACAGACATGCATGCAGAAATGAGATTTGAGACATAAATGCCTGATATAGTTTATTTATGCAGCTTGGTTCTAAAAAATTGAGACGAACTCATTGAGCCACGTAGCGTAATCCGTCATGTCCTTCCCCAATAAAGACGTAACTTTACATGAATTAAATAAAACAGACATGAATGAGTGCATGTTGAAAATAAAAGCGCTGAATTTAATTCTCTATCTGTTGTATTTGCTCACCATTAGTCTCGAAACAAAAGTTCGCTCATATTGCTGAGCACTCACTGGGTTGATGATCAGGAATGCTCAAGCACGGCCACTGAATGAAACTTTTGACAAGATTATCTTGTTTAAACACCCTAGATTATATTATCATTTACTACATAGCAATTATTTCGCTAATACACATCTAAATATACCGCTTTGTGGAAATTAATTATTTATTATCTGCACGCGCGATCGCGGTTGAGTAACGTATAGCCTAATGTTATAGTTCTGTGTAAATGCATAGATAAACAGCACTTTGTCATAAAGCATTTCATGATCTAGACCGACAAAAATATTAATAATAATTAATAACATACTAGTTGGAAAATGCAATGATGTATATGCTGTTTTGTTTGTTACTTTCCTGATGTTATAGGCTATTCCAGCTAATATTATGCAGTGAATTAATATTACCCATGAATTATTCCTCACTCTTAGTTTAAACCTATTAAACGGCACATAAACCTTCTAAAACTGTTTAAAATGAATTACATTTCTGCAAAGGTGATATGACTCCCCTGTCAATTATTTTTTCCATATGAAAACATTAGACTTTTAACATTTATTTTGCCTATTGTTAACATTGTTGCTGCTGATGCTTATAAATGATATGTATAATTTAGATATAAATTATATAATGTAATAATATAAATGTTTTTATTGTAATTTGATTAGTTTACCATTTATGAAAACAAATAAACATATCCAAATATGTTAGAATAGTTTTTGTGCTTTATTTTTTACCTCATCAAAGCTTTTATTTTTAAACAAAGACACTTAGTAACAGTGCACTTTATTTTTTGGACTCAGACCCCTCTATTTATTTGTGTATAAATATAAAGGTTTTGTTTTTTTTGTATGCAAGGAGGGAGTGATTGTTATAAATAAAATGGTTTGTTCAGTTCATTTGTGTTGTAATAATTGTGCCAAAAACAGAAGTATAACAGTAAATAAATATCGGTTCTGCATATCGGTTATCGGGCACATACACATGCAAATAATCTGTATCGGTATCGGTTATAAAAAATCAATATCGGTCGATCACTAATAAAAAATAAGCTTCATAAACAAGAATTTCATATAATCGTTCTAACAAATTATACTAACGTTACAGTCCTCAAAGGGATTTTTTTGAGTAAAGACTGCGGATCTATAGTGATCGTTACTGACTGTATGGCACCGTTACTTTTGTATTTTTAGATCGATTGTAGCCAAATATCTGTCACCAGAACTATTAACCCAAAACGAACACTAAACATTGGCTTTACTACAGTAGCCAAATCAAACACAGAACCATGCTTAGCATGACTGTAGATAAACAAGCGATAAACAATACATAAAAGCTCTAATCAAAGAATAATTTACACTAATTACAAGTTCGCTGTTGAGATTAAAAAAAAGTTTGTAACGTTAGGTGTTTGTCGGATAACGTTCAGTATCAATGAGCATTTAACAATTTTAGTCATTTGTTTACTTCCTTGCTACAATGTACAATTAATACGAACTATTGCAGGAAAACACATCGACGAAAAATAAATCATACTTACAGGTTGTGGCCCGTAAACAACAGCTTCTGTTCTTTAAGTTGGAACTGCTCCATCTTTCAGGACAAGCCGTTTTGCGAATACTGCATTGTGCTTGCGAAGATTGTGGAAGCTTTCCTCCGTGTGCAGCACAGAGAGCGAGATTTGGGCAATAATTATGAGGGAACGAGTTAAAAATAAATTTTAACCATTGATCCCTAACTCCCCCGCCCCTAGGAAGGCTGAACAAAGTGGACCTGCAATCCGGATAAAAATAACAGCGTTTGGACGGCATTGCGGCAACAACAGCCTACTATACCACAACAACTTTTCTCCAACGCAATCTAAAATGGCCTCGCCACTTTATTTAGTATTCTCGGAGGAGGGGTTTATTCGGGTTAGTGATGTCAGCAACCCTGGAGGAATGTCATGTAGTCCCAGAATAAAATCAGTCACGTAACTGTTACGTGCCTCCCCAGTCTAAGGGGTCAGGGAGGCAGTAACAAGGAAATTATCAACAAGTTGGCACCCAAGAACTCTCCTCCCCTGTCTCACTCCACAAATCACACAGATTTTTAGAACTCAAAAAGACTTTATTTGGATTGATCCAAAGTACAAAAGGAAACGGAAAGCGTCAATAGGCTTCAGGAGGGGACAAGGCCAAAACAATAAACATAAAGTTCTGACTATAGGAGAAAAGCCTTCTTAACCTTTCAAAATAAGATAGAAAAGAATAACAAATACCTTACCTCACTCCCTCTCTAGCCAAACACAGGAGAAAAAGGTGGACATAACATAAATGGCATCCTCCTCCCTACTGCTTCCAAAATAAACTTAAATCAAAAAGGAGTCTGGTAACTGGTTTGAAGAATATAAGAAGAGCTGGTTTAACCGCAGTCCAAGTCTGTTCAGATCAACAACAATCAACAATGTCAGCAATTGACAACAAGATGTACAATTGCTCTTAACACACATGCAAAGGGGTGAGGCAGGAGAAGACAGTCTGGGCACCCTGGAGTCAAAAGAGGATCTCCCCCAACTGGCTTTTCCTTTCCAGCTTTATCCACGAACTTCCCTAGTCAGGAGCCAATCAGTGGGAACCAGGAGATGATAGTAATTCGTATCAGCTGGCCCCCATTTGGACATGAGAGAATGAGAGAGAGAGAACAAAGAAAGAAAAAAAAAACACCAAAACATTGCACACATAATAATTACGCCCTGGGACGTAAATAACTTACCCAAACAGCAAACAATTCCAGCAGGAAAGCTTTAGCCTCTAGATTGATGCTGTCATCCAGGGGTAGATTTGCTTATAATAACTGGGGTTGAAATGCTTTAAAAACTGCACAAAATAAGATTAATTTGCTAAATCCAGTTTTTCTTTAAAAGTTAATCTAGAAAACGGCATGTATAATAAATTAGCAACGATGTCCTCATTAATTTTTTTATGGTGTTCCCCACAGTGGGCAGAACGCATCATAAACATAATGATAACAAGCCCTAGGGCTGGGCGGTATATCGAGTTTGTACAATATATCGATATTTTTTTTAAACGATATGGAATGAGGCAATACCGTTTATATCGATACAGTAGTTTGATACGAGCACATCTGAAAAATAGTGGAGTACGCAGTGTGAGCTCATGCAGTGAAAGTACATACTACAATTTGTCCTAAACATGACACAAGCTTATTAAGCGCTTCAAAATAACTGGTAAGATATAGTTAACAAGTTTAAAGCAGCTTGCCCTGATACTGTTGCTAAATGACAGATAAATACTTGCGCTGTTTAATGCGTTTGAGACGTAGTGCTTTCATCAGTGCTTAACTTACATTTCACAGGTATATTCTCCATCTGTAAATGTTCAAACAAATCAAACAAATATGTCCATTTCACTGTCAGGAGACTTTGGAGGACAACATTAACATTTAATCACCTAAAATAGAGAAGTCTGATGTAACTTAAACCTTGTCCAATACAAGTCTGAGCAGGACAAACATTAAATAAATAAATAAATAATTTAAACTCCTAAAAGACCAAATTGGAGTAGTTTGATGCTACTCATTAGAAGCGATGGGCATTTCAAGCAAAAATAATATTCAAAAATCGCACCCTCCCCCATATGCACGCACAGATGCATGTATAGGCCACACAAGTGAGAAAAGCGGAGTGGTCTGACCTTTATATATATTAAAACGTAAATATACATTTCATATTTGTTTTATATAATATAATGTTCTTTTTTTATTTCATCTATGGGGATTATTTGAAAAAGGAACCGCATGAGATGAGTAAAATAAGATCATAAGATGCCCAATATATCAGGAGACATTTGGAGTGGGTCAGACATGATTTTGACCACTTAATTAAGTTTTGTTTTGTAGAAAGCCATTCTTTAAAGTGAATTTCGTTTTGTAAAAATTGTATCTTAATTTCAATCAATGTTTCATCAACCAATTGGCTGGATTTAATAAATAAAAAAGCGAAATATAGCAGACAATATAGGACGGAGGCGCCCGCGCGTGAACTGGAGCGCGTCTCATAAATGAACCGAAACTCGGCGTATAAATGACTTGCCTCACAGACCTGAGAACATATAGAAAGCTTGAAATGCTTAAAAAAACAAACAAACATTCAAATCGATAAGAAATGGTGTACTCTCTGCTAGTCTAATCCGTATGAAGTGTGCATTTCTCTCTATACGCGTTCACTACTGCGAAGATGGCGTCAACATCTCCAACTGTATCTTTGCAGCCAGAAAACACTATGTTTTACATTAAATGTATAATGCTGCTTAAACATTACTTTTGCCGGTTCTTTGTGGCAAGCTTTATGCATGCGCTTGATATGCGGAATATAGACAATATTACGATAACGCTCATTATGGTTTAGTATTTTCTCCCATATATATATATTTAAGTAATTAAATTAATATAAATATGCGATTAGACTAATGGCTTAAATGAACTACTACTTGTCAGCTAGAAAACTTTAGTTGTGCACGGGCAGCCCAATTTATTTCACATATTTCCTAACCAGCGCGTCACTGCGGGCGTTCTGAGCGAGCGGCGCTGTGTGACTGAGCGAGCGAAGCTACTTTTCAGAAGCCGATCTCTCTGGAGGACAATTCTCCTCCACATGAGATTCCTTTGAAACATACATGGCAAATAGCTGTTTCTCGACACATCATAGTAATTCCACACCGGTGATGACATGACTGCCAAATCATTTAAGTCCCCACGCATCATGTAGCCTACCTTCTCACGTTTTGACGTCATCAAATTGTGATCGGTTTGTGAGATCGGCCAAGTTTAGTGAGTACCGATCGAGTCATAAAATGTGAATATAGGCCGATGCCGATCGATCGGAGCATCCCTAGTTACAATGTTAGAATGTAATGTGATTTTAACCACCTTTTTGCACATAATATATTGCATAGCCTACATTACATTCCCTATTTGTTTTCATATCCTTCAATATCAACATTGTTTGGATATCATTGAGCAGGATGTGATTTTTTATTTTTTTTAAATAAATACATTTTCTTTATCCAAATAGAAAAACGTAGAAAGTACCGAGATATATATCGTATATCGCCATTTAACCAAAAAATACCGAGATATGATTTTTTGGCCATATCGCCCAGCCCTAACAGCCCCACCCATTTAGAGGGAAAATATGATTTGATTGGTCGATTTTCCTGTCATTTGAAAATGAGTCTCTCGTTGACTTGCTATTGCTTGGTAACTTCACAGCTGGACCACCAATCACAGAGCTGAAAGCTTTAGGCGAAAAAATACTAATATCTAATAAATTAATCAGTTGGTCACGAAGCTTATTTTCTGCAATAATCCAAAAGCCAATGGAAAAATCCTATCAAGTTTTTGTCGAGAGAACCAGGGTGATGCGAACTACATAAACTACATCATCACTTGCTTATCGCTTATAATTTGATTCTTTGTTCTTATTTTATTACTATAATTGTTCGAGGACTTTTTACTTACATTAGTTAGCCTAGTATTAGTTTTTGCTGTGGTTTTGATATTTGCCATCTGTATTTGTCAAAGCATTTCATGGGGTCCTTTAATGTTCATCATGATTTCAGAAAATTACACATACTTGTCTTTAATCAAAAGTGTCATTTCATGTGATAAAAACCTTTCGGCTTTGATTGATAGAACATTGAGTCATTTCTGACTACTCTGTGAACACAATACATGGAACTAATGACAGTCCTTTACTTCCAGACCCTATTGCTCTATTGGGCAAAGCAAACGATGACTCGCTAAAAGTCATCCATCATCTGCTCAACGGATCTCATTTCTCTTTGGTCACACTGTACATTAAGTTTGATGAGAACATCTGAGCTGAATTGAGGCTTTTTCTATGTTTCAGCTGGACAGTGTAGATTTTCTCTTTCTTTACACCTGCTTAATTCCCATTTCTTTTGCTTCCCGCATCAGTCTCGGCCCACTCTGCATCTTTGACCTTGCGTTTGGCTTTGTGTTTCTTCAAGGCTTCATAAAATTAGTGCAAACCTGTCATGTACATGTGTGAAGTTAGCAAGAAACATCATCTGCTTTAGCCAGGCGTTCAGAGAGGGATTGATGTGCAGTTCTCTCTGTGAGTTTCTCTCTCCTCCACAGGCAGAGCTTGTGTGTGTCGGTACGGTGAGTGTGTGTGTGCCGAGAGCTCGATGTGTGTGATCATACATGTACTGATGGCTTCTCTCTCTCTCCCTCACAGCCGCGAGAGAAGGGTCGCATGCGCTTCCACAGACTCCAGAATGTACAGATCGCACTCGACTATTTAAAGAGACGACAGGTAAGACCAGTGAGGAAAATAATCAACATAAGTAGTGGGATTTTATTATGTTATGCAGTTAATTTCATGCAGGATCGTCAACATTGAGAATTTGAAATGGCCAATTTGTGCCACTCAATATTTGATATTCCGGTAACACTTTACAATAAGGTTACATTAGTTAACTACCTTAGTTAACATGAACTAAGAATGAACAATACTTCTTCAGCATTTATTAATGTTAGTTAATATTAATTATAACATTTACTAATACATTATTAAAATCAAAAGTTGTATTTGTTAACATTAGTTAATGCACCTTGAACTAACATGAACAAAAAATTATTTTTATTAACTAACGTTAACAAAGATTAACAAATACAGTAACAAATGTATTGCTCATTGTTAGTCCATGTTAGTTAATACATTTAAAGGGTAACCAAACCCCTGGTCAGAGTCTGACTCCACCCACTGGTAATATTTGAAAAATGCTGGAAAAGTGGGCAGACCCCAGCGGAGATAGAGGGGACGAATCGAGGGCGGGGCTGAGCGGGGGGGCGTGTATCTGTGAGGGATTAATTGACAGCTGCTGTCAGACTCGCTAAAATGGAGAGCGACTGGAGTGAGGCAAGTAGCTTTGCAACAGAGCGGTCATTTGAAGTCTTTTCTTCCCCACCTTCACCTGATTTTTTCCTGGATTTTTCTGCCTTTTAAGAGGACCAAATCTGAGGTGTGTGGTCATATTTTGGCTTTTACAAAAGTCCTGAGGGAAACTTAATCGAGGATGGTCACCCTGTCTGCAGAACATGCCCAAAAAAGTCGCTGTAATACACTTCAAAATGTTGTTTTGAGTTGAAATATTTTCTCACTCACTTGAAATAAACGTGAAGCTTCAACGAAGAAAAGTTCGCATTAATATTTTAAATCTTACCTGTTTATAAATCCATTTTGTAGAGTGTACAAAACAATCGTCCAGACAAGATGATCACAACAATATTATCAAACTCGGTAAACAATAAATTAACTCTGATTTCATTTTCAATGCAATCAAAAACGTAGACGCAAGACGGCAAGTTGTATTTGAATGAAACGAGAGAGGGCGTCCGTTGTGATGCATGGATTTGGGCTGTTATGCGTTGCTATCGACGACGGTCAGAAGGAAATGCCACAGAGTAGAATCTTGCCTTAACCCTTCGGAGTCTTGGGCTATTTTGGCCGTTTTTGAGTACTTTTATTTTTTTAAAATTTTGCAACATAAAAAAATGTTTACCATACCAATGTTTGGTATAATTTTTTTCAGCACAACATCACCTATATGATCAGACAATTAGTTCCCTTTCGTAGTCACTCCGAGTTACGTCGGATGACGACGAATGGGGGTTTCGCCTAGAAAGCCAATCATCTTCGTGTATTATAAAACGAGCCAATGGCGATGAAATGCCATGGGTCTGCGGAATTTGCATAGCGTAACTCCGCCCCACCTCGTGGGTATAAAAGGAGGACGCTCGGCAACATGCAGATATGTTTTCGCTTCGGAGCCAAGAGCTTCTCTTCACTCCACAAGCCAATCCTGACTTCATCTTCTGTGACGAGCGAACTCTCCGGTGTTGGTGTGACGGCGGTACCCAGCGAGTTCACATTGCCTGCGATCTGAGCAGTGATCTGCCAGTCTGTGTGTTTCTCCCTGGTCGCCTCAGCATCGCTGAGTTTTTTCTCTAAAAGAGCTGCACGTGGCACGTCTTTTTAAAGATGTCTCGCCCGTGTTCTTCTGGGTGCGGTCGTTTCCTGTCTTCCTTTGATGGGCACAATCGCTGCTTTGCGTGTTTGGGCTTAGAGCACGCTAAAGCAGCGCTTGTGGATGACTCATGTTCCTTCTGTGGGAACATGGCCATCGCAACACTGAGGTCTAGACTCAATGATCTCATTCGGGAGAGAGTCCCCTCATCCACACCCCGATCTACATCCTCCACGAGAGGCTGTACTTCGGCTGGTGGACAGGGTGATCTGAGGGTTACGGTGTGGGACAATCCGACGATGCGTCCTCGGACCACGCCCCCCTCTACAGTGTTGCAACCCGCGAGTGCCGCGGTGATTCTACCGGGTTCATCCTTCGATGCCCCGCGTGTTTCATTCGGCGCTCCAGAGGAAGACTCGATGTCGATCGCGGCATCACAAGGCGGGCAAGAGTCATCGGGAAGTGACGATGCGGCTGCGTTGCCTCCTTCTGGAGCTCCAGCGTTGCCCGTATCAGATCCCGAGATGACGGCCATGCTCTCCCGGGCCGCTGCGAGCATCGGGCTTGAGTGGAACCCTCCGCCCTGCCCTGAGCGCTCGCGGTTGGATGATTGGTTTTTGGGTGTGGCTGCCGCCTCACGGCCACAGCCAACCCCAATGCCATTCTTCCCGGAGGTGCATGAGGAGTTGACGAAATCATGGAAGGCTCCCTTGACCTCCCGTGTACGTTCGTCAGCTTTCGACGCTTTTCCTCCCCTCGATGGGGCAGCCGCCCATGGGTACACTGGGATTCCCCCGGTTGAACGCTCTGTTGCCATGCAACTATGTCCTCAGAGTGCTTCATCTCGTGGTAATCCTAAGCACCCGTCCAAGGCCTGTAGATTCTCGTCCACCTTAGTGGCGAGGTCTCACAGAGCTGCAGGACAGGCGGCTGCCGCTCTGCATGCGATGAGCACCTTGCAGGTCTACCAGGCCCAGCTGCTCAGAGATATGCACGAGGCGGGGACTGACCCAGGGCTCTTCAATGAGCTGCGTGCCGCCACTGACCTCGCTCTCCGAGCGACGAAAGTGGCCTCACGCTCCCTGGGTCAGGTGATGGCCACCTCTGTGGTCCAGGAGCGTCACCTATGGCTGAACCTGGCTGATATGCGGGACGCCGAGCGTACCCGTCTGCTCGACGCCCCCATATCCCAGGCCGGCCTCTTCGGCGGAGCGGTTGAGGACTTTGCCCAGCAGTTCTCAACCGCACAGAAGCAGTCTGAGGCGATTAAACATATTCTGCCCCGACGGCCTGCTGCTGCCTCCACCCAGCCGTCGGTACAGACACCTCAGACTGCTCGCCGCCGAGGGCGCCCTCCTGTGGCTCCCTCCCCTCCCGCACGGCCCCAGCAGCAGCCTTCACCCGGGCCGCGTCGTGGAGGAGGCCGCAGGAAGGCGCCACAGCCCTCTCCAGCCCCGCGCCCCGCTAAACGCCAGGCTAAGCGGCGCTCCTGAGACGGGCTGCTCAGTGATGGTGTCGGTTTTTTCCCAGGAGGTGGTTGCAGGCCCCCTCCTTCCCCCGGCGGAGGGCCGGGGGAGAATCTTTTGTTCTTCCGCTGCCCACCCACGGGTGGGCAGTACCCTATTATGGTCAAAGAAAGAATCAATACACCCATCACTGAGCACACAGAGCCGGTTGACAGTGCGCGACGCCCCCGGGCCTCGCCGCTCTCATCCCCCTCTGTCACAGAGTTCTCGGACCGCAGTGTGTGCCGCCTCCGGGCCTCGCCACTCCCGTCCCCCTCTGTCCCGGAGGGTGCGGGCGACAGTGTGTGCCGTCTCCGGACCTCACCACTCTCGTCCCCCTCTATCGCCAGACCCCTGGCAGAGCAGACCCCCGTGGAACGCTGGTCCTTCCCTGGTCTCCTCTGTCAGGACGCGGAGCATGACCGCGCCCCCGCTCCGGGCCGCTTTGCCACCCTCGCCTGGGCTGGTCACTCCGCTTCGCTGCCCCTCCGGGGGGACGCCTGTGGTTCGTATGACCCCGCTGGTTCAGTATCTGACAGCTTGGTTGGAGCTTCCCAGCCTTTCTCGCTGGGTCGCCAGAACTATCAGGCTCGGCTATGCGATTCAGTTCGCACGGTCTCCTCCCCGCTTCAGGGGAGTTCGCTTCACTATGGTCGGTGGCAATGCCCCTATCATGAGAGCGGAGGTTGCTACCCTGCTGGCGAAGGGTGCAATCGAGACTGTCCCTCCAGCCGAGATGAGGTCAGGGTTTTACAGCCCGTACTTCATTGTCCCCAAGAAATCCGGTGGGTTACGGCCGATCCTGGATCTGCGCGTCTTGAACCGCTCCCTTCACAGGCTGCCGTTCAAGATGCTCACGGCCAAACGCATTTTCGAATGTGTGCGGCCACGGGATTGGTTTGCAGCCATAGACCTGAAGGACGCCTACTTTCATGTCTCCATCTTACCTCGACACAGACCGTTCCTACGGTTTGCTTTCGAGGGGCAGGCATACCAGTACGCGGTTCTCCCCTTCGGGCTAGCCCTGTCTCCTCGCGTCTTCACGAAGATCGTCGAGGCTGCCCTTGTTCCCCTTCGGGAACACGGGGTTCGCATCCTGAACTATCTCGACGACTGGCTGATCCTAGCTCACTCTCGAGACCAGGTTTGCGAACACAGGGATCTTGTGCTTCGGCACCTAGCCCGTCTGGGCCTTCGGGTCAACTGGGAGAAGAGCAAACTCTGCCCCGTGCAGAGGATCTCTTTTCTCGGTATGGAGATCGACTCGGTCGCCATGTCCGCGCAGCTTACGAGCGAGCGCGCACACTCGCTGCTGACTTGCCTTCGACAGTTCGATGCAAGAGTGCGGTCCCACTGAAATTGTTTCAGAGGCTCCTGGGGCATATGGCATCCGCAGCCGCAGCAACGCCGCTCGGATTGCTTCATATGAGACCGCTTCAGCTGTGGCTTCGCGATCGAGTCCCGAGGTGGGCATGGCATCACGGCACGTTCCGAGTCCCAGTGACTCCGACCTGCCGTCAGTCCTTCACTCCGTGGAGGAACCTCAGCTTTCTACGGGCCGGAGTTCCCCTAGAACGAGTTTCCAGGCATGTTGTTGTCTCCACAGATGCCTCTTCCACGGGTTGGGGCGCCATGTGCAACGGACATGCTGCCGCGGGCTCCTGGACAGGACCCCAGCGCCTTTTGCACGTCAATTGCCTCGAGTTGCTGGCAGTACGCCTTGCCCTGCACCGTTTCCTCACGTTGCTCAAGGGTCAACACGTACTAGTCCGTTCAGACAATACCGCGACTGTAGCGTACATCAACCGTCAGGGTGGTCTACGCTCCCGCCGTATGTCGCAACTCGCACGCCACCTCCTCTTATGGAGTCAGAAGCACCTGAGGTCCCTTCGTGCTATCTACATTCCGGGAGATCGGAACTTTGCAGCCGACGAGCTGTCACGGTTTCGGCCCATCTCCGGCGAATGGAGACTCCATCCCCAGTCGGTTCAGCTGATTTGGGACCAGTTCGGGGACGCACAGATAGATCTGTTTGCCTCTCACGACTCGACCCATTGCGCCCTGTTCTATTCCCTGACCGAGGGCTCTCTCGGCACGGATGCACTGGCGCACAGCTGGCCGCGGGGCCTACGCAAGTATGCGTTTCCCCCAGTGAGCCTTCTCGCACAGACCTTGTGCAAGATCAAGGAGGACGAGGAGCAGCTCATTCTGGTTGCGCCGTATTGGCCCACCCGGACCTGGTTCTCCGAACTGGTGCTCCTCGCGACAGCACCTCCTTGGCCAATTCCTCTGAGGAAGGATCTCCTTTCTCAGAGACGGGGCACCCTTTGGCACCCTCGACCCGATCTCTGGAGGCTCCACGTGTGGCTCCTGGACGGGACGAGGCAGGTTTGAGTACCATGCCACCAGCGGTGGCGGCTACCATCACTTCCGCTAGAGCATCGTCCACGAGACATGTCTATGCGTTGAAGTGGAACCTCTTCGTCAACTGGTGCTCTTCTCGTCGAGAAGACCCCAGGAGGTGCTCGATCTCTGTCGTGCTTTCCTTCCTGCAAGAGGGGTTGGAGCGAAGGCTGTCTCCCTCCACCCTGAAGGTGTATGTGGCCGCTATCGCCGCATATCACGAAGCAGTTCAAGGTAAGTCTCTGGGGAAGCACGACCTGATCGTCAGGTTCCTGAGAGGAGCGAGGAGACTAAATCCTCCTCGTCCTCCTCTCGTTCCCTCTTGGGACCTCTCAGTGGTCTTAAATGCCCTGCAGAGGGCTCCCTTTGAGCCTCTGCAATCAGTGGAGCTTAAGTTCCTGTCTATGAGACAGCGCTCCTGGTTGCATTGGCCTCCATCAAGAGGGTAGGGGACCTGCACGCATTCTCCGTTGACGAAGCGTGCCTGGAATTCGGGCCCGGTCACTCTCACGTGATCCTGAGACCCCGGCCTGGATATGTGCCCAAGGTTCCCACCACTCCCTTCCGGGACCAGGTGGTGAACCTGCAAGCGCTGCCCCGGGAGGAGGCAGACCCAGCCTTGGCACTGCTCTGTCCAGTACGCGCTCTCCGCGCTTACGTAGACAGAACGCAGTGTTTCAGGACCTCAGACCAGCTCTTTGTCTGTTATGGTGGGAGACTGAAGGGAAAGGCTCTCTCAAAGCAGAGGTTGTCTCACTGGATAGTGGACGCCATTGCTTTGGCTTACCAACAGCAAGGCCGACCGTGCCCCCTTGGTGTGACAGCCCACTCCACCCGGAGTGTGGCTTCCTCTTGGGCTCTAGCGCATGGCGCCTCGCTGGCAGACATTTGTAGAGCTGCAGGCTGGGCGACACCCAACACATTCGCCAGATTCTATAATCTCCGAGTGGAGCCTGTGTCCTCTCGTGTACTCGCTTCAGTCAGCTAGTACTGGACCCGCTCAGGTGTCTTCGCTTGCTCGCCTTTCCACTCCACGGACTGGATACGTGCGATTATTCCTCAGGTGAGCCTTCCTCTCTGAAGCCCTGAGTTCCTCCAGCACTGTTGATGCTGGCGCCAGTGTCTATTGCCTGGGCGTCGGCTAGGTGCCTCCGTGTGCATGGTTCCTCCCTGAGTAACCCCCACATGTGTATTTCCACTGTAAGCCTCCTTGAGCATGTGTCTTTCCCTTGGCAAGCCATCTTGCCCTCCTGGAGTTGAAAGTTGCCACCCCTCGGGCTGGTCACTCCAGTGTTCCTCCATATGTAGCCTTCCGGCCATATGTGTATCTTAAGTCCTCCCTACGGGTAGGCATGCTGCGGCATATCTCCTCTGAGATATGCTTCCCAGTGTACCTTGGTATTCCTGTGTTAAGTAGGACTCCTTCGTCTGTGCCAGTATCACGACAGGGGGATCAGACTTTTCGCAGGGCACTGGAAGACAGCTGTGAAGGTGGCGTGATTTCACGGGGACCCCCATTCGTCGTCATCCGACGTAACTCGGAGTGACTACGAAAGGGAACGTCTCGGTTACATATGTAACCCTCGTTCCCTGAGTAGGGAACGGAGACGTTACGTCTCCCTGCCACTTCCGCTGTACCGCTGGGTAGACGCCTGAGTTCAGTCTCGGCTCCTCAGCGAAGACATATCTGCATGTTGCCGAGCGTCCTCCTTTTTTACCCACGAGGTGGGGCGGAGTTACGCTATGCAAATTCCGCAGACCCATGGCATTTCATCGCCATTGGCTCGTTTTATAATACACGAAGATGATTGGCTTTCTAGGCGAAACCCCCATTCGTCGTCATCCGACGTAACGTCTCCGTTCCCTACTCAGGGAACGAGGGTTACATATGTAACCGAGACGTTTTTCACTTTGATGTACTCTATCAACATACTGGACCCAAAATCACACAAAAAACACAAAATCCGAATAGAAAAATTATAGCTTTTCTACTACAAAAAACACAAACATGCTCAATGAAGCATTTTAAAAGGTTTAAAATGTAAACACAAGTTGTAAATGTCAACATATACAGGTACAATTTAGATATAATCAACCTATATACAAAAAAAATATGATTTACAAAAAAAAGCGTGTGTAGCCATAGGCTTTTTTTCTTTCTTTTTAGCTCAGCCACTTTTTAAAAAATGTTGTGCACACAATTATTCAGAGAGCTATATTTAAGGCCTTGCATTCCCAGAGTATGAGGGTTCGCAAATAGTGCAAATACAACATAAAAAATTTAAAATTGAGATAAAATTAAACTATATGCAGCAAAAAGCAGGTGTGGCAATAGGCGTTTTTTCTTTTCTTTTTTGCTTAGAAACTCTACAAAACAATTCATGTACAATTACACAGATATCTACATTACAGGGATTTCATTCCTTGAGTAAGAGGGGTTCCTCAATAGTGCAAATATACCATACAATAGGTAAAATGAACACAAAATCAAATTATACATACAACTATTTACAGCAAATATCAGGTGTTTTTTATTTTTTATTTTTTATCTGTGCCTCTCCTCAAAACAGTTTAGCTAAATCTACTCCTAAACTACCTAAACTATTCCTAAACTACCTAAACTATCTTCACTACTCCTAAACTACTCTCAAAATCTACTCAAACTCTTCCAAAAACTAGCAATAATCTCTCTCTAAATATATAACGTATATATGTCTATCTTTATCAACTCCGTAAATCCTCTGCCTTTCAATTTTGCGTCTTAGCTCAGTTGTCTCCTCCTCCATTCCCTAAAATGTGCAGCCTGAATAGCAGAGTCAGCAGATTCACACATTTTTCTCCGTTTTGTTTTATGACAAAAACCGACGAATTTATTAGAATAAATGCAACGCCTGTCGCATCCCATCTTGCGTTCTTTTACGAACGCGTCAGTATTTTTTTATATAAAGTTTAAATGATCATATCTCCGTTTTTACTTGGTCTATCAACACAAAACAAAAAGTAAAATAGAATTTCAAGCCAGCACTTTCGACAGAAGTGGACGGCAGCGCTCAACGTGACTTTGTTTTTATGCTTCGACGTCTTAAACTGGTCATGTAACTTGATCACGCCGGCGTGATCGGCGACCCCGAAGAGTTAAAAAGTGTATAGAGCTGCTTGTTTTATTTGTTGTTTGTTGATTTTCAAATATAAAACTATCCTGATCGTTTTCAATACTCGTAATTCCAACTCCTGACCCGCTACAGTAGTTTTGACGGAACCAGATGCTTTTATACCAGGGGCTGCCAAGGGCGTAGTGAGCTCGCACCAAGGGCGTGACAGAGTGACGTCACAGAGTACCCTACGTCACAGAGTACCCCTACTGCAGGAGCTTTCCGTTTAACCTGAAGAGGGCAGCACTCAGACGTTTTTACACCATATATTTGAAAAGTAAAACACTTTATACCCAAATGTCAAAAAATTTACTCGAATCAATGAACAGCATTTATGAAGCTCCATTCTTACAGATCATTAACTAAAAAAAGTTGTTTTATTGTTTAGTTACCCTTTAACTAATGTTAAATAATTAACCATATTGTAAAGTGTTACCAATATTCTTGATGTTGCTGATGACAGAAAAGTTACATTTGTCTGGTGTGGTGTGTCTCTAACTGCGCTTGTCAATGTCAAAATGTTTGTGATGGCTAATCAAATCAAAGAAGGCGGGGCTTACTGTTCACAGAAGATGAGTGCGAATATACGCTTTATTTTTACAGCGAACTAGTGCATGTGAGATGCAAGTACCTCAACATTTAATATCTCACAACTGTTTTACGATAGAACTGTTTAACGACCGAAAGAAAAATCTAGTAATACAAACTACTCAACTCTTAATACATGTAATCCATAACTGAATGTGACAAAACAAAAAGTTTTGCGTTTTGACGCATGTGTGTGTGTGTGTGTGTGTGTGTGTGTGTGTGTGTGCATATTTTAAAATAAAATATAATTTGCAAGTAAATCGATTACCTCACAATTATTTAAGGGAATAAAAAAATAAGATCGACGCATAAAATATGTTCTCTAATTATTTAATTCCCTTACACACAAAAAAAAACATTGGTCCCCAAATGTTCAAGACATGGTTATGGCCTTGTCATGCAGATTACCAATTTTGTGATTAAAGAAGTTTATATTTTTGTGTATAATTTTCTGCAGCACTTATGTGAAATATAGAAAAGTGGAGTCATTTGCAGTCTTCGTAAAGTCATTGAAGCTCAACAAAAATGAAATAATAGTTTACAAGCAAAATTCACTGCATTTGTGGAGTTGGATATATGCTGAATTCTGGGTATCCTGATCATGTAAATAATTGGCAGTAATGCTACTGTAAGTTACATTTGCAATTCAAAATGATGCTAATTTGTTCCCACAGAGATATTTGACTGTTTTTCACCAGTCTAATTTCACACATTTCAACTAAATTATTGTATAATGCATCTAATGTTGCACGTGTGTGACATAATTGATAGACACAATTTTCCTCGGGGGTAAACATTCACAAATATTGTTTTTCTATTAATAGTTTTTGATAAACAATGCATTGAGCAGCATATTCACGTTCTAGTTCTATGTTTATATGGAATAACTATTTCCTTTTACAAAATTGTCAGTCACAATATTTATTTATTTTTCTCTTCCAAAGAAAATAGATAAAATCTCCAATAGATAATGTGCCGAGGGCCAACAAATCTAAATTTGTGCTACTCAAGATAAGTGAAAGATGAGGAAGCAGACTTTGACATCATAAATCATAAACATTTAAGATGGTATTGCCTTACAATGGCCTTTAGCTGTGACTGTACATAAAATATTGCATGACATCTCATTTGTAATTGCTTCATACATATAATTCTGTGAAATATACACCTAAGGAATCATTGCTTACCCAAGAACAAGTATGGTTACAGTTGTGGGAAAGCTGTGAAATAGTCATCACTGCAGGCTATTATCATGATACACAGCACATAATCCTCATTTAAAACCAATGAATATTAACGCAATAAGCTACAAGTCATACATAAGTGCGTACCTGTGATTTTATCATGGGTAAGGAGATGTTCTTTTGCATGATGCAAAATAGTGAGTAACTCAATATGTTTAAAGAGAGTTTTCCAAATTAGTTGCAAATGCAACTAATAATAATATTAATAAATAATTAGTAATAATAAAAAAAACTGAAATCAGCAATACCAGTCTAACAACTTGGCCCATTTTTGTAGCAAGTTCACTTTAAATGTGGCATTTCGATCAGAAAATCTAAAACTACTGTATGCAAGCAATTTACCATCTTAAGTCCCTATTCCTGAAACATCAGTTCTGTACTGTAGTGTCCTCTTGTGGTGAGCCGCTGACACTGTTACATAAGCAACATCTCTTTTGTTATAGATTTATTGCTCTTAGAATTATTATGTTTATAATCTAGCCATATAACCATAGATTGGTTCTGGAAATCAAATGCATATTTAATTGCTGTATTATAAAAAGACTTGTTGCCATCAACATATATTTTTAATGTTTATATATTTATCTATAGTAGTGTTTGTAAACCATATTGAAAACATTCCATAGTAAAGTATAAAAACGTTCTTGCAAGTACTTCTGTGGACTCTACAAATAATTCTATATATATATATATATACACACAAAAACTCTCATGTTAGATGTGATTAATCGTGAGTGATTGATTTGACAGCACTACTTCAAGTACTTATTCCCATCTCATTTGCATCTATATTAGAATGAATTAATTAAGCAATTGAATTAGATTTAAATGGCCATGAAATTGAGCAGCAATTAAATCTTACTGAATCCAAAATATAGCCTTGCACATTGTAATATTGCTGTGTTTTGGCATTGATGATTTTACGAAATTAACATTTCATTACTGTTAAATTGCATATGGTTTTGTATGAGTCTTTGTGTATAAACATGCATTGATTTAAAACTAAAATGTCATTATATATGCAGTCATGTGTTTCATGTCTTCATGGAAAGCTTTCACAGCACTGTAAGATTATGTTTTATCACTCATCATAACTGTATAACCCTTGTGTCCTCAGGTGAAACTGGTGAACATCAGGAATGATGACATAACGGACGGAAACCCAAAATTGACATTGGGATTAATATGGACCATAATTCTGCACTTTCAGGCGAGTCAACTATTTTTGTGTTGTTTATTTGTCCAGTTAAAGATGTTTGAAGGATGTCCGCCCTGTTTATTCCTCACAAGGTGAAACTATGCCAGTAATGAGTTATTGAAATTGTTGTGGTCTTAGTTTCATTTTGTTGTATGACTAGTATTCTTGTACAATGTTTCAGCTCTTTAGATTTGACATACATGCAGAAACTGCTTTCATTTTGCAGTTCATTCTCTGACCACAAGAGGTCAGACATGTATTTGCTTGAGGGTGTGCAGATATTCAGTGAAATGAGACAAATGTACAGTTTGCTCTGTATTTACTTCAGTCTGTGGCTGTGAAACGTAACCAAAATTGCTTTATTTGGCTGCTTTATTTCAGCAGATACATACAGTGTATATATGTTTGCTTCAAAAGGCAAACATGCTGTTATTATATAAAATCACTATTTTTAACCGTAACTCCTGGAGCTTTTAAACTAGAACCACTCATAACACCTTAGCAACCATTTAGAAGTGCCTATCATCCACTGAGGAACCACCTAGCAATGTCTTAAACCACTTACAACTTCTTACCAACTGCCTGACAATGTCCTAGAAACCACCCAGAACACCTTTGCAACTGCATAGAAACCAAAACACGCTAACAACCACCTAGCAACGCCCTATCAACAACTCAGAACATCTCAGTAACTGCCTTGTAACTACCTAGCAACCACCTAGTAATGTTTTAAACCACTTACAACATCTTAGCAACTGCTTAACAATGCCCTAGAAAGCATTCAGACACCTTAGCAACTACCTAGCAACACCTTAACAACCACCTAGAACAAATTAGCAACTGCCTATCAACACCCTAGTAAGTGCTGAACCTTCTTGCAACTGCCTAGTTACACCTTAACAACCACCTAGAACACCTTAGCAACTGCCTATCAGCTCCCTATACGTTCTGAACCCCCTTGCAACTGCCTAGCAACACCTTAACAACCAACTAGAACAAATTAGCAACTGCCTATCAGCACCCTATAAGTTCTGAACCCCCTTGCAACTGCCTAGTAACACCTTAACAACCACCTAGAACACCTTAGCAACTGCTTATCAGCACCCTATAAGTTCTGAACCCCCTTGCAGCTGCCTAGTAACACCTTAACAACCATCTAGAACACCTTAGCAACTGCCTATTAACATCATAGGAAGTTCTGAACCCCCTTGCAGCCACATAGCTTTAAGCCTTCGCATTTTTCTTCAAAATGCCCAATTAATTTAAGTTTTTCAGATATATTTTTGCATTTTCTAGGCAAGGCTTTATCAAGCCAATGTTTAAAGATTGTCTTTATTTCTCTTCTCTAGTGTAATTGTTGTTTCGCCGTAGGTGGAGTGCAGTGAGCACTGTTTCTGTCAGTCTGAGCAACATGTTCACTCAAATACCAAGTGTGATGATGCTGTAATGCGCTTTCATGCAGGAACATTTACCCTATTTTAATGAAACTTAAATTACGTGATTTAACTACATGGTGTGATTGGTTTATTAAATTCGTCATTTTAGTATCAACATGCACGAGCTGAACCTGGAATATATTAGTATCATTTCATACACAAGATCTGTCTTGTATCTTTTACTCAGTTATTCAGATTTATATTTTCATCAGATTCAACAGCTGATGGCATCCTGAGCAGGTGCATTACAAATGAGCTAAAGGTGCACATAGAAAACCATTTTGGCCTTTTGTGTTTGTGACAGTCTTTTATAAAACTCTTGAGTCGTAGTCCTGCAGCAGACGAGGCTCCGTGATCTGGAGTCTGAGGGAGTGTGTGCTTTATGCCGAGTTCACACTGAACGAGTTTAGGCCCGATTTTCGTGAGATCGCAGACAAATGCCCGAAATCACAGGTAAATCTGTGTGTGTCACGTGAGGGACTATTACACAGTGTGAATGATCAAAGATGTGATCTGAGAAAACTCTTTATTTACCCCAAACTCTCTTTCCAGAACACAGTCCTTGCTTCCCATGTTACCCGACAACTTCCTCCTGCATAATCTGTTTTTCTTTTTTGGATCGTAAATCTTCTTGCAGGCTATGATTTTTAATATTAATTTCAGTCTCGCGCGAGAACTCCGGTCTCATGCACGCACGATCTTGCGTTATTTCCTTATCAATTCTCATGTGTTTGGTTGTGAAACGTAGTTTGCGGACCAGACAGAAGTGATCGACGATTCTTTCTTTTGTTAAGTCATGCAGTGTGAAACTAGCCTGGCTCCGCCCTCCTATGTATGTCCGCTCAATTTTCATTTTCCTTCAGTACTACGTCTGGGATTGTGCTGTAGTCTTTGGATTTCTCCGGTCAGTTTTTTACCGGGCCAATCAGCGAACAGAGGGAGTAGCTGTGAACGATGACGTTGATGTCGTGCGTTATTTTGAGTTGTAGTTCAGTAACGGCAGCGGAGAAAGATGCGAGCGAAGCCATTCGTTCCATTCTGGCAACGCTGTCGAATATCAAGAAGTTAAAGCCGGAGCAAGAACAATCTTTGCTTAGTTGTGTTGGTGGCCATGATGTTGTGGCCCTCCTCCCCACGGGGTTCGGGAAAAGTTTGATTTTCCAGCTCGCTCTGTTAGTGGTGAATGAGTTGGCTAAGGCGAACGCTAGCCATACGTCACGACCAAACGTTAGCGATTGGTTATGGCAGATCCAGAGTGACTCTGGGCAGATCCAATAGTTTTAGACTTCAATAGAGTACCCACCTACAAGGAAATCAACACTTGTCAATGGACAAATGAAATGTACGAGAGTCTGGTGGGACCAGGCTAATGTGAAACCCCCTGTCGCTGATCCATCATGTAGTGTGCACACACCAGCAACTGTTACCCCAGATAGTCACGCAGTGTGAACAGAACAGTAACCCGACTACTTTGAAAATCGTGCAGTGTGACCTCGGCATTAGAGGTCAAACAGAGGTTTTACTGCAGCTGTGCATCTGCAGGTCTGAACTTAAGAAACCTTCTCCTCATCAAACGAGGAGTGCAGTCCTAGAGGCCGTTCACACAGGACACGCTCCAGCTTTCTGTCTGAGCTCTGAGGACTTTTAACTCTTTCCCTGCCACTCTTTCTGTGTTTTCACTGTTATACTGTAGGGGGCGCTGTTACACATCTTCTGAAAGAGTAGAGAACCTCAAAACAAAGGCGAAGAAGAAGCAGAAACAAGATATGTAAGCAGATGCATATGTGAATTAACGTGATCATTAACACTAAACAGCATATAAATCAAAACTGTCTAATGAAATGTCGATCCAGGACGAGCTTTAGGACTGTGAATGTGGGGGTGTTGATGAACTCGATCTTCTCCATCTGTGTTTTGATCATCGTTCTGAATCATCAATTCAGATGTAGTCTTTGACAAAAACATGATTTTATCAGCTTTTTCCTCAAAATGTTGTTTTTTTATGAAACTTACCCACATTTAAGTTTTGATAATAAAAATAATGCAGAAAGTTAGAATATATTTTTTTGTTTAAAAGCAGAGGGGCTGTTCTTTCTTTAGATATATTTAATGTTCTGATATTCTTACAACAAAATATTCTGGGGGCCATGAAATTTGTGGAAATAATCAAAAATGCTGGCGGGGAAAGAGTTAATTGTTGGTCAGTTGACACATGCATCAAATTAATGTCTTTGGGCGTCACATCATAGCTCACAGCTTTTTAACGCACACAGAATTTTTTTGAGATGCTGTGTGTCTCTGGGTTCCTGTCCTTTGGTTTCATTCTTCGGCCAACACGGATGCATCCTGGGACGAATATCCCCTGCTGATTTTGAACACACTGTCCCACTTTCACAGCGGCAGATTATTAATATCATTGGCTCGGCTGCTCGTTCATTTATAGATGATGTTATGAGGGAAAAATGTTAGCCTGTCACAGAGGTTGACCCGAGTCTCAGTTAAAAACCCAAACCATCACAGCTCTTCCCAATTCAAATCTCCAGAATGCAAGAATGACACCTTCACCGCACCTCGTTCTGGCAAACCACGCTGGCCCAGCCTCCCTGACGGCCCTCAATCGGCTGAAGGCATAAAAATGCATTTCTGGGGCATAGCCGAAGAATGTGTTAAATAATGCTTGGGTTCATAAAACTTGCTGACAGGTAGCGTGGGGACGTGCAGAAGCACCTGCCGCTGTCACTCTCACGCGAGCCGTTGGGCATGAAGCCTGTTCCCTCATGATCTGCAGTTGGATGGTACGTACAGTAGAGTAGTTTTTGATGGCTCTGCTCAGACATAAGTCTCTCAGGGCTGATTTTTTAACCATGTTAATTTTTTTTGCCCTCCGGTCTCTTCTTTGGAAATATCTAGTTTTGAATCGGATCCCGTTAAATACAATATCGCAATTCACTGTAGATGAACGTGTTGTTTGCAACTCTTTAGGCAATAACTTGTTAATAAAGATTTTAAAGAACGCAGTTATTCATTTAAACAATATCCACAGCTAGCATCTAAATACGGTCTGTTTGAACATGCAATCAAAGGCATTCAGTTCTGAATCAAGCTGGCGTTTGCCATTATGTTGTTTCAGAAGCTTTTGCTTTGTGTTTTTGCCTTATAAACATGCTTTGAAGCCCTTGAATAAAGAGTGTATGTAATAAAGAGGCCAGTGCGGAATATTGATTTAAATTTTGAGCTTAGATTTGGTGGGAAATTCCAGGTTTGCTTTATTCGTATGTTCGTTTATGTCATGTCTGCACAGAAGAAAACCCGACAACTACAGTACATGGTGGGGGCTGAGGAGAATTTGAGCTAGTCAGCTTGGGGAATCACTCATCGTCAAAACATAAAATCTGTGAAGAGTCTGAGAAGTGAAAAGAGTCTTTAGCCATAAAGGGAAAGTTGCAGAGCTTGTGCCAAAACAAGATTAGCAGATATGATACTTGCTCACCCTGCTAAAACATTCAGCATAAGGCATGTTTTGCTTGCTGGGAACAGCATATGTTTTCTTTTGGGTGCTGGTATGATCCCAGCAACACCACAACAAAACTTGTGTATGTGTTACATATAATGTTTCTTAGTGTGTGTTTGTAGTTAAAGAACAAGACAATTTTCCAAATTAATTTTAATAAATTATTTACTAAAGAAAAAATGGTTAACCAATGCTGGTTACATGTTTAGTCAAGTCAAGTCACCTTCATTTATAAAGCGCTTTTAACAGTATGGATTGTTTCAAAGCAGCTTTACAGTGATAATAGAAATTACCGTAACAGATTGTTTGGGCTTTACCACAGCTCTAGGATAAAGTTATTGTCCAGCTAAAGATAGTCTTGATTGATTCACTTACGTTGCGAAGATCATTAGTTATTAACTTAGGGCCTGCTAACACGACACCGTTCTAACAGAAAAACTCCTAACACGCTCCGGCCGCGCATTCGCACAAAACAGTGCCTGGTGTCTCGAGAACGCACTCCCTGAAATAGGTTTGAAAGAGGCAAATGATTATCCGTTTTCTCTGTGCAAACATCAAACCACTAACCCGCAAAAACGCAGACCAGCACTATACCAGCCCTAACCATCATTAACCAGCCTTGACCAGCCCTATACCAGCATTAACCAGCCTGGACCAGCACTATACCAGCATTAACCAGCCTGGACCAGCACTAAACCAGCACTAATCAGCCCTAAACCAGCATTAACCAGTCTGGACCAGCCCTATACTAGCATTAACCAGCCTGGACCAGCACTATACCAGCATTAATCAGCACTATACCAGCATTAACCAGTCTGGACCAGCCCTATACGAGCATTAACCAGCCTGGACCAGCACTATACCAGCATTAATCAGCACTATACCATCATTAACCAGCCCGGACCACTACTATACCAGCATTAACCAGCCCGGACCAGCACTATACCAGCATTAAACAGCACTATACCAGCACTAACCAGCCCGAACCAGCACTATACCAGCATTAACCAGCCCGGGCCAGCACTATATCAGCATTAATCAGCACTATACCAGCACTAACCAGCCCGGACCAGCACTATACCAGCATTAATCAGCACTATACCAGCATTAACCAGCCCGGACCAGCACTATATCAGCATTAATCAGCACTATACCAGCATTAACCAGTATGGAAAACAAGGAAGTTTCTAAGGATCCGTCCTCAAGTGTGTGTGATGATATGGTGGTTTGGGGTGGCGCAGATTGCCATGTCGATCCAGCAACGTTGTCCCGTTATTTTAAAAGGCCACATGACAGGCCATGACTCTCTCAGCCTGGTAAGTCCTATTTGAATGGCTCAACTTGCTGAGCAGAGGTTTCACACGCAGCCCAGAAACCATCAGGGAACAGATGAGTCTCTCTCTCTCTCTCTCTCTCTCTCTCTCTCTCTCTCTCTCTCTCTCTCTCTCTCTCCAGCCTCCCACCACTGAGGACATTCAGCCTCTGGAAACTCAACACCAGCCGTGATCTGGGGGTGGCTGTGTTTACACATCACATGAGGACGATGACGTTTCCTCAGCTGTGACAGAGAGCTACCTAGATCTGCGTTAGTTTGTGTCGCCTCAATCTGTATAGTGTTTGTTCTGGATCAGGGCAAAGGGTGCAGTTTCAAAGGTCACTGAGTCTTCAGTGTGTTGGCAGCATGAGAAGAAAGGGCCGGGCTGTGCAGCGAGCCTGGTGAACTTGTGATACACGAAACAGAAGTTTGTTTGGAGCGTCTCGGTCCTTTACCGAGTCTCAGAGGGATTCACATCATCCGTACTTCTCTGGATATTGGACTACTGCTGATTTGTCTGGCATCACCTTCATACCTAAATACTTGCTAGGGAAACGATGGCTGGTACTTCCTGGGATAAGAAACTCTTAAACTTGCTGAACTTGTTTAAAGCTGGCTGGAAGGAGTGAATCGTTCTGGCAGCCTTATTAGCATGAGCAACCACCATGGGTAATATGTGTGGATGCGTGAGGGACTCTAAGGAGGAGTGTTATGTTGATCCCACGAAAGCCCCGATCAGCCCCGCACCAAAGCAGCTCAGTGGACGGCGATACTTTCAAAGGAGGAAAACGAGAAAATCAGCTGATTTTAATGCCACTGATTCATTAAGAAGCCATGGAAACTGTAAGACTGATCACCTGGATTATGCCACATCTGGTGGTAATTATCTCAATCTGGTTGGTACATTGAACTCAGAGCAAGATGAGTTTCCAAGGCCCAGGCAGCATAGTATCAGCCATGGGGTCTATGTTGGAGAAGTCCCAGTCCTCCGAGGTAAAACTGGTAGAAATCTAGGTACTTATCAGATAAATAAGGACAAAAGCAGGCCCGCTGCTGAGCATAATCTACACTGGGTCACCAAGAGCTCCGGGAGCATCCCCACAAAGGAGAGGCTTGTGGAAAAGAAACTTTTGCAGAGACAATTGGGGAGGGCGGCTAGTTTTGGAGCGGTGGAGCATATGCTCCAGACACATGGAAACACGGAAGGGTTCTCCAAAATTATATGGGACACTCAAGTGCACAGGAAGCGGAGGAGGGCCCACACTTGCTCGGGAGATTTAGTTTCCCAGGCTTCTTTGGATACTGTCCAACAAGATCTTAAACTTGGTTCTACTAAACACCAGGAGGTAATATCAGCATCTGTCAACATTTGAGATGCCATTTATGATGCAATGACATGATGCACATGACGTTTCTTGAACAATTATGTCCATTGCACGTCATACACTGTTCATTTGTGATATACAGTATGCTGCATTCACACCAGGTCTTCGCTGCTATAATTATTTGATGACAACCTGGAACATTAGACTCTGAGGCTACGTCTGCATTAATCCGGATAGATATGAAAACTGAGTTTTCATTACAAAACACTCTCTGTCCACATTAGTGTTTTCAAGCATTTTCCAAAAAGTTTCTTATCCTAGATACTAGAATCTAGACACTATCCATTTTTTAATGAATGACACAGATTTTCCATAATATTATCATTCACTGCAGTGATTAGTCAGAGTTGGCATGTTTTGGTGTGTTTGGTTCTTGGTTTAATAGCTCAGTCTTTCCACAGCCACAGTCTAAACACCACATGCTCTGCTCTCTTCCTACAAGCTATAATTACACTGTGGCCGGCCGGCAGATTCCTTTGAGTTTACTTCAGTGTCAGCACGTACACATATTATACACTTACCGATCTGTAAATGATTGTTAAGCTGTTGTGGTATAATGAGTTTCCTTAAATCAGTAGGTGTTGGCTTAACTTTTGCTCCAGGCATTTAATTTTAGAGCTGAAAATCCTTCTTTGTAACGTGAAATCTCGTTTTGCAGTGCTATATTGAAAAAGCATTTAATATGATTAATGTCTACATGGAGACTACTATATATCTAAATGAAGAAACAGATCAACCAACCTATACTGGTGAATCACTGATCAAATGTCACATGATTCAGTTTTTCTACTTGCACCAGCTGATCCTCAATGCTGAAACATTTAGAAAAGCCCAAATTACATATTTTTGCTAATATTATATTGATAGGATTAACAAACATCGCCCTTTCATGGTACTATAACACAATGTACAGGGGTTAGGCAAAAAAATGTGAACACCCGGAAATAGGCAATATTTTGATATTTGAACTTCCAACCTTATTAGAGTAGATTAATACATCTTTTGAATGTGGTCTATCAGAACATCGGCCAGTTGCTTCAGAGATGTTGAAGGAGGGAATCTGCTTCTCACTCAATAATATTCAAGTCAGGTGATGAAACTGACCAGGGCAGATGATGAAGTTCATCTTCATGCTCTAACGGTCCAGGTTTTATGATCATAACACCATCTTTTTCACATTTTAGCAGTGGTGTCTGAGATTAAATCTTTAATTGATGTTGGTTTTGTGAAGTTTTCTGTGGTCAGGTTTTGTGGAAACGGTTTTCAGGGTGAATATTGAGGTTTGCTGCAGTTGTTCTGTGTTGTTTGGACACAATCCTTCTTAGTGTTTGACGGTCCCTGTCATTCACTTTCAGTTTTTGCCCTTTATTCTTCTTCACTGATGAAGTCTTGACATGCTTTGTGTTCACAGTCATAATCATAAAGACTGTTGTTCTTAAAACACACAACAATTGAGGTGCACAAAAATCTCTGTGTGCACGATATATGCATCTTTATTTATTCTTAATTCTAAACTCACCTTTTGCTAGATTATTTGCTGAACAGATTGAAATTACATTATGGCAAAAGTCATGCACATTAATAAAAAAAAAAAGTATAATTCTGTTATATGTTATATGGTTTTTAAAACAGTTTAAAGTCTGCCTGTGGTAAAAAATCACGCTTTTAATGTTATTTATATGTAGTATTTATATGAGGTTTGAAATCGCTGGGGTTTCTGACGTCACAAACTACCTTGTAACCAATCAGGAGTGCGTTTCCCAAAAGCATCGTTAGCCAACTTTGGTCGCAAGCTTCGTCGTAATCAGCATAGTTCAATGAGTCGGTGTTTCCCGAAAACATAGTTCTAACGAACATTCGAAAACAGCATCGCAAAATTGTGTGGTTTGAACTACAGCTCTCGACCTGTGGTTAGAAGCAGAGTTTCTTGTTTGTATGACATGTGGACTCAATAAATCCTTATCTTGAGTAAAATAAGCAAGCTGACATTCAGTGCAATCTGTATCTTTTATTTAGAATACATACAAATGTCGTTTACGTCTTTTAGTTTGTCAAGAGATTTAAAGCACCGTTTTTGAAGAGTGCGCATGAGCGAATGTGCTCTAGTACGTAAGAACGAGCCTATGATTGAATCTGGAAATAGAGCAAAATAACTGAGAAAAATTTGAAATAGTCCTCAGATGTCATGTCTGTAATTTATAGCAAAATATCTAGCATTAATTCGATCTCAACCGATTCATTAAAAGAAGTTATTACTCCACCACATGCGTGACATCCTTAACCAACGTGGTTGAACGACCAATTTGCGACAATATGGTTTCGGGAAACAGTCGGGACTAGCTAGTTGATTTCTTCAACAATGCAACGTACTATAGTAGTTAAGCATCGAGTTACGTTGTTGTACAGGGAATACACCCCAGATCAACGAGTGATCGTCAACGAGTGGATCTCTGAGCTGGTGTGAGTGAGTGGAGGCGGGGCTCATTTGCATATCCATAGAACCGCATATACTAAACGAAGCAAGAGAGTAGAGTTACATTCATTCAAGCTATTTTAAGGCATGAAGAAATTTCTTTTCAAGGAAAAAATGATTTAAATATGTCATTTTGGTGATCAAAGATGAGTTTTAAAGGATACAATTATTGACTATAGGGAGATTTTTCTGTTACAAAATGACAATTTCTACAGATTCCTGAATATGACTGGGTTTGAAAAGAGGCCTCGTATCTATTATAACACAGGTCCTTAACAATATTAATGAAAATGTCATCTTTCCTGCATGCAGATCTCGGACATCCATGTGACGGGAGAGTCCGAGGACATGACAGCCAAGGAGAGGCTTCTGCTGTGGTCCAAGCAGATGACCGAAGGCTACGTAGGTGTTCGCTGCGACAACTTCACTACCTCGTGGAGGGATGGACGACTGTTCAATGCTATTATTCATAAGTACAGGTAATGTCAATTTTCAGAGCATATCCATATATATATGCCTTTTTTTCTGTTTGCATCTGATTTCCTGTTTTAAAGACTGAGTAAATAAATGACAGAATTTCAGTTTTTGGTGACCTATGTAAAGCCTGCTTACAGTGCCTAGCATAAGTGAACACACCCATGCTAAAGTTGACTAAAAAGAGGAATAAAAAACCATCTTTTGGAAATTGATCTTAATGCCTTCATTTAAAAAATGAGGAAAAATCCAACCTTTAAAGGGTTAGTTCGCCCATTTAAGACATGAAGTTGTATGGAATCCTTACCAGCACTATAGTGCATACACACTGACCCACTCTGTAGTCACCCCCCTGGTCAGAGTTCTGGCCGCTGGAAGTTTTTCAAGAAAGTACTCCCGGTTAGTTTCAGGGGCCTCAAAACTGTGCGTTTTTACTTGAAAAAATTAATTTAACACACAAAAAACACGCCCGTCAAAATTCATACCTCAGTTTTAATCGGCACTATTTTCTTTCCATTTCTATCAATCCGCGCTGCTGTCAACGTCAACAGTGCGCACGTTCCGATCAGCTGTTCCATAGTGTTTACACAATCAATTACGAAACGACGTAAAAAGTAGAAAAGGAACGATGGTGCGAACTTGTAAATTTCCAGGCTGTGTTTAGACTCCAGTGGAAAACACGTGAAAAGATGTCTATTATAAAAACAGTATATAGGGATATAGGTACAATTTGCTGAGAAAACTATTTGATTGAACACACACACAATTGAGGTTTTGTGTAATTCTGAAATAAAAAACTACAAAGCAACATGAGCGATCACACTTACTCTGCAGACATCTGACCGTCAAGTCCAGCTGGTTTGGGTCGCTTTTTCCAATTGATTTTAGGTACGTAGAAGAACGTCTCCAGGACACCAGCATTTAGCATTGCAGGGAAAACGTCATTGGATGTAATGCAGACAGACGGTGCGTTGGCCTCCTCGTCAATCGATAGGTTTTGCAGCTGTGGCATGATGAGTTCCCATTCGTGGCAGCAATAGCTTTCAACCTCTGTTGGCATAACTTGACAATTTGAACAAGTGCACCACCATTTGTCGTTCATCCTGGCTCTTGCTACAGCTGTGGGCCCAGCATCAACTTGGACAACTTCATCTCTGTCCTCTCGCTCTCTCTCTTCCCGTTCTATCTCCATCTGTTGAAGTTCGGCATCGGTATACTCCGGTTCATAACGGTATCCCTTTGGCGTTGTGCTAAAATTACTTTCATCCTCATCTGTTCCGTCTGACATTGTGCTAAAATTGGTTTCATCATCAGAAGTTACGCAGTCAGACTTGTTGTCAGCGAGTCGCGCTATCAACAGCTGATCGGAACGTGCGCACTGTTGACGTTGACAGCAGCGCGGATTGATAGAAATGGAAAGAAAATAGTGCCGATTAAAACTGAGGTATGAATTTTGACCGGCGTGTTTTTTTTGTGTTAAATTAATCAAGCTTTGAAGCGCAAATAATTTTTCACGTAAAAACGCACAGTTTTGAGGCCCCGGAAACTAACCGGGAGTACTTTCTTGAAAAACTTCCAGCGGCCAGAACTCTGACCAGGGGGGTGACAACAGAGTGGGTCAGTGTGTATGCACTATAGTGCTGGTAAGGATTCCATACAACTTCATGTCTTAAATGGGCGAACTAACCCTTTAAGGACAGCAATTTTCTTTGTAAATGAATAATGTATCTTAAATAAATAAATGTTCTTCCTTAAAATACAGGTTGCGTAAGTCAGGACACCCCTATGTTAAATTCCCATAGAGTCAGGCAGATTTTTATTTTTAAAGGCCAGTTATTTCATGCATCCAGGATACTATGCATTCTGATAAAGTTCCCTTGGCCTTTGGAAATAAAAAAAGCCCCACATCATCACATTCCCTTCACCATACCTAGAGATTGGCATTTTAAGGAAGAACATTTATTTATGTACGATACATTATTCATTCACAAAGAAAATTGGTGTCCTTAAAGGTTGGATTTTTCCTCATTTTTTAAATTAAGACATTAAGATCAATTTCCAAAAGATGATTTTTTATTCCTCTTTTTAGTCAACTTTAGCATGGATGTGTTCACTTATGCTTGGCACTCTACTTGGATTTAAATCCCAGTGGTGTGTTTCACTGTCAGCTGTCCACATTGGCAGAAAAGGCAACATTACATCAATATCTACCAGGTTCTTTGACAAATTGTTCATAGTGTATCGATTCACGTTATTCCATAGAAAAATAAACATTTCATAAAAATGTAATAACTTGCTCTGCTTTGGAAAAACCCATACCCTGTTATGTACAGTAGAGACATATTTAACCATTCAATCCTGCTACAGATGGATAAAACTCTGCCAGCATTTCTGGTGTGTTACCGTGTGTATTCAGTACCTGCTTTTAAACGCTCTCGTTCCTGTTTGTTTGAGCGCTTCATGTTTACTAGTGGTGAGCAATGTAGCCAATCACAGTCATATCTGTTGAGCACGTGAATTTAATGGCCAATCAGAGATGCTAGTCAGTAAGTTAGTCAGAATCCACTTAACACTGCTGAAAACGCAGAAGGTTTTGTATTTATTTTACGTGAGCTGCTCAATGTACTGTAAATAATGCCAGACTCACACTGTGAGTTTTTGGGATTGACAACCGCATTTACTTACAGGTGTGAGTCCTGAAATTACGGATGTGAGTTCGGTCATAAAATGTGGTTGTCACTCCTGTAAATGACCATACTGTGTGTGAACGTAACCGTATTAAGGACTCAATACAGGACTGACAAGTGTGTTCTGCTGCCGTGTGAACGGCAGAGATTCATGAGAATCTAATTAGATTAGATTCATTAGAATCATTAGATTAGAATCATTAGAAACTAAGAGATTCATTGTACAATTAAGACAGCTTTTTTTATTATAATAAGAGTTTTTGCGAGAATCCAGAATTCAGTGAGCTTGCAATTTAGAGATTGACAGCCTTAGTGATTATAAAGGGAAGCTCTTCTCTTGCTTTCTGTTCATTACCTATTCACAATCTGAATACTGTTGAGTTTTTCATGCTGCAAAGTGTCTGGATTGACAACAGTCTTCAAATCCATGATTAAATCAGAAACTGATGATTTATCATGATAACCAACGGATGAGACAAACAGGACAACATTTTTTTAAAGTACTTAATTCAAAAGTTTTTGCTCTGGTACTAAAATTGGTACAGAGATCCGCAAACCTTGACTAGTGTTGGTATGTTACCGACTACTGAAATGTTGGTACCGTAACAACCAGTCTTGGCCTTCTTTCAAACTGAACATCCTGTTTCACTCTGAAATAAAATGTTTCATTGTGGAAGTTAAAATAGGTTACGAGAGCTGTTTCTTACACTTGTACAGTATTTGTATCTCTCATCTCTATTCTTGGAATGATCTGTTGTGCCCCATAGACATAATCTGCCCTTTATAGTTTGATGAAATGTCATTTTGCCTAACAGATGACCTAGATTCTGAATAATTACTAAAGATATTTCTAGCCATCAGTATTCCTGTCAGTCAGGGAAGGTTTGGTAGTGATAAAAATCCTTATGTATGAATCTCACGAAACCTGTCAAGAGCATATCTGGGTCATATTTCACCCCAAAATCAAAAAGAAGAAAACCTGTTTTTATTAAAGAATATGAAAACTATTTTTGGGACCAAGATTCTTAGCGATCCTAAAATAAGCTTAATTTTCTCAATGCAAAATATAATTGTTCCTTATATGCTCCGTCAAATAAATGACGTCACTTGATTGTGAGTGAGTACTGTACATGTGAAGTTTTTGACACTGTTTGTCACTGATATCCTATGGGGATTTACACAAACCCAGTATTACTCCAGGGTCAGTTTGCATAAATGCCTGTCACCATCAATCAAACAAAATTTAGATTAAAGCTAAATATTGGAATGTAATACCAAACATATCTGTCACTAAAAGATATCAGACATGCAGAGATTTTGAAATAAGTTCATATTGTCTCGATTTTGTCTTCATTCAGGCCTGATCTGGTGGATATGAGCAGAGTTTCAACACAAAGTAGCAGATCCAACTTAGAGCAAGCGTTTGGTGTGGCCGAGCAGCTCGGTGTGGCCCGACTGCTGGACCCGGAAGGTGAGCTTCTACTGTCCTAATACATGACCTGATGGAGCAAGTATGTGTTCTCACGCTCCAGTTACAACACTGTCCGACTTCAAGGTGTCAAATGTTAATGTTTAGGCTGAGGTCACCAATGGAACCATTTAGCATTATTACATTCATGTTCTTGTGGTACTTTTATTACAATGCTGCTTGCACACACACACAAATTGTCAAACTTGTCAAAATGTAGGTACTGTGAATGTAAAATAATACATTAACAAGTCATTGTTAAAGACGTTTATAAATGTAACATTGGCGAAACTCAAAAACGAGAGAGAGAGCTGGATCCAAATGCAGAGTAAGACTGAATGAAAATAAGAGTCAAAACAGGAAACACAAGATTCAAAACTGAACACCAGGAGCAGAACTGATAACACCAAACAAAAAGCCATTCAAGGAAAAGACCTGACAAAGAACACAGGAAACACTGGGGTTTAAATACCCCTCTGGTTTTATTCGGTCATTTTAGACCAAAAAAATGTAAAACAAAAAAAATCGTAACTTCATCAGAATGGTATGAAACTTGGTGACTTTTGCGGCACTTGCTATGTGATAAAAAATTATCTTTGACTTGATTCAGAAAAAGACGAATGGTCGTGTTGTTCGTGGTCAACAATATACCACCATATAACCATGAAATATCATAAATATACAATTTAGCTACAATGCAGGGAAAAAGTACACAGCAGTGAATGGGTGAAACTAAAACATCAAGAGTGTGAAACACCCACTGTCTTCTGGTTTGACTGTAATCATGATGCAAAAACTAACACTTCAAATCAACATTTAAAACAAAAATCAAACTGGCAAAAACTAGTCTTTAATAATCTCTAAATATATATCCAAATGCAAAACCTAATGAAAGTAAGTAATTATGTCAAAAAACACTGTTCTCAGGAACTAGGGAATACATAACCCTGTATATATTGATATATAGAGCTATACAGGCATCTAGTGGCTGGCTACACCATGGTATTACAGATTATTTTCTTTATTTTTTTTTTTCACCAGGTGGCAGTAATCTGCCTCCATTCAATGTGATTTTAAGTACTTTTGCTCCATTTTAGATTTATTCCTCCATCACCGCTGTCCAACGAAGCCGTACAGCAGCTTGTTTTAGATACTGCATAAATTGAAAAATAGTATAAAATGTTTTTTTTTTATCATTTTTTAATTATTTTACATTACCTCAAAATAACATATTAAAGAAAAAACATAAAATAAAGTGCATTCATTTAAAAATTGAATTATTATACGATTATGGTCTCCGGTCTGTTTTGACTATTAACAACACTTGTGTGTGATTTCCAAATGAACAATACCAGAGGGAAACACAAGAACTAACAATCTAACAAGACACACCAAGACTAATGAACAGGGGAAACCAAAGAACAATAGGACTACAAAAGACTACAAACATGGCACAAGGAACAGGAAACACTTCAACATAAGTCCAGGGGCAAACACATGGTACATGTAACAGTAAACTGTCTTTAAGCTGTTAACTGTCACTGTTAGCTTTTTTTTAACATTGAACTTATTTGGTTGTAATTCATTAATGCTTTCAAATACAGACTTAAGTTTGGTCTCTTTTTAAAGAAGGCATGTTATTTCAGTGAAAGTAGCTTAAAAAAATGAAAGTGTCAAGTTTAAGATATAAATATTTTTTATTTCATACAAAATATATTTTTACAGAATAATTTGGACAGTAAAATTGCATGAAAATCAAAGACATATGTCTAAGAAATGAATAACAAATGATAGCTAATAATAATAATATTTATTAATAATAATATTTATTCCTCCATCACCGCTGTCCAACGAAGCCATACAGCAGCTTGTTTCACGTCACCATTTCAAAACTTCTCTCATTCCCTTCCGTCTCCTTGTAAACTTGTTTCTCATTGGCTATTGTGAAAGTCCTGACATAATCATAGTCATAATCAAAAACATGTTTGATATTTTCGAGCAGCCCTGATGTGTCTGCGAGCTGTGTGGGAGGTTTAAGATTTGATCTGTAAATGCCTCACATCACCAGATAATCTGGGCCGAACATCAGAACCGACCAATGTCCTGGACAAGATTTGTTCTCAGATTGTCAGGAGGGGAAAATCAGGAACAAATCATCCTGAAACTCCTGTAGTGTGAGCCCGGATTTTACTTGTTTCCTAGGCTTTCTAATCAACCTACAATTGTACACTATTATTATTTGTAGTACTGTGACGGATTGCTTATGTACTTCTAATATATGTCACTTTGGATAAAAGTGTCTTCTAAATGCATGAATACAAATGTAAATAATTGCATGATATTAGAAACGCACATGCCAGATTTTAAAGTAATGTCATTATAAAACGATTTTGCATCATACTTATTATGCCAACGGTTTCTCATTGAAAACTGGTTACCCAGCATTTCAAAACAATGAGGTCAAAAAGTATCTCTATTTCTTTTGTTGAAGTGTGAAACAGAGTGAGAATGAGCTTCTAGTTAACACAACTCTACCAAATTACTGACGTGAGCCATCACTGGTTTAGCTTTGAGATGTTGTTCTGGTGCAGCTCAACAGAGAGTCTCTGAATATCAGATATTTCAACCTGCCGTTTCATGGTCATTTGTAAAACAACACTGGGATCTAAGAATAGTATTCAATGCCTAATGGCCTCAGCAGAATAATCATCGACTTCAACACTTCATAGAAACCGTGAACTGTTTAGTCTGTAGTGAATTGTTCTGAAAGGAAAGGTTGCAAGCATTTGTTGCAAAACTGTTCAATGGTTTATTAAGTAGCATTCTAACTAAGCAAATGTTTTCCGTTTCGAGCAGACGTTGACGTGTCGTCTCCGGATGAGAAGTCGGTCATTACTTATGTCTCAACATTATACGATGTCTTCCCGAAAGTACCGGAAGGTATGGAGGGCATCAGTGCAATTGTAAGTACAATTACATATTTATAACATAACTACCCTTGTGAAAAATAGTAGGCTACTCTTTGACTATATAATTACTTATAATTACTTATTACTTATAATACTTATTATGGAAATAAAAGAACAAACTTAAGAGCAATCTGAATGTAAAAATAATGTTTTCAGACTCTTAGCTGCATGTTAATTAAAAGCGTATTATAGTTTAAATGTATATTAAATGCAATTCGCTCAACTTTAGAGTGATTTTAAACCCACTTAAGTAGGACTTAAGAACAACTTTATATGTAATTTCATAAATACTGCTGAATGTATTGACAAATATTTGCGAATACACATTTGTAATGAAGTTGCAATTTAGTACATTTAAAATATATTAACTTTAAATGTAATATTGAATAACACACTACAGTCTAATTATAATTATAATCAAGTATGTTACATGTTTGTCAACACATCTTTAAAGTATGACAAAATATTATTAAACCAATGCTTTAAAATGCACTTCGAAGTAAAGCTGCAATTTGACAGTATTACAAAGTGCACTTTTTAAAGTGTAGTTAAGTGTGTTAAGGGGTCATGAAAGGGTACTTTTTAAGTGCACTTAAGTGGCCTTTTATTTCATTGGTATTAACGGCAAGTACAGTTTTTTTAAATATGCTTTTAATATTTGAAGTACACTACAAGTGCACAATCAATACAATTTAGCACACTTCTTTTTCGGAAGGGTTTGTTTTAATTGAAAGCATTACAAATGCAAATCGCCTGAAATGGATCTTCTGTGTTCAGTGCAAGTGAAATGTGAGCAGTGTGTGTGGTGACGGCACTATAAAGCATATGTTGTCATTGCCGCCTGTCTGTGATTGAAACTCATAAAGACTCTTCTCTGAGGAAACTCAAGCTGATAATAGAAGATACCTGACTATAGAAAGTTTTCCAGCTGGCTGGGCTGGTGAATTTGTCGTGGTATTTGCAAGTAAACTTTGTCTACATTTTTTAATTATTACATAAGCATTCCATGTTTCTTGGAGGCTTGTTATGCATGAAATTAAAGTAAGTTGGAAGCTTTTAAGGAATCTGTTGATTCTTTGGAGTCATTCCCAGAACATTGGATAATGCTGGATGGGGAAGAGGACCAGTATAAGTCCCAGTGACCTTGAATCCAGCATGCTTGCTGTTCTTAAATAAATGAGCAAATGAATACAATATGATGGAAATGTCTTTAGAAAGCCAAGAAGTGACACACACTATAACCTCATGATGTTGGAAGTATGGCTGTGTTCATATTTCATGGAATTGCAGTGAGATGTAGACCTGGATCAAAAGACTAAGATGGTTGATGTTGTTCCTGAAACAGGATGTGGATATTAAATGGGTGGAATACCAGAACATGGTGATGTACCTCAGCCAGTGGATCAAACACAATGTGACTGTTATGGCAGACAGAAATTTCCCCAGCAATCCTGTGGAACTTAAGGTGAGATGCCTCACGATTTTATTATGCTTTTAAGAATTTAAATATTAAAAAATATTAAAAAATATAAAAAAAATAAAAACTGACTACTACTCTGTGGGTTTCCTGAATATGGAAGCCGATTTCCACCACATAAGAAAAAAATCGTGCCATATTTATGCCATAAAAATTGAAATAATGATATAGAAAGTCTTGACTTTTCATATTGTGTTACTTTTTTAAGGAGTAACAATATTTGTAACGCATTACATTTAAAAGTAACTTTTCCCAACCATGCCATAATGTCTTATAATTATAATGTACAGTAGTATGTCTAAATTATGACTTCTTATGTCATTTATGTAATATATATGACACAGCAGGTCATAATGTCGACTTTATGTCGTAATTTTGACTGTCAATTATGACACGTCAAAATTTGACTTAGTATGTCATAATTATGACTCAGTGTGTCATAATTTGTATTTTCGCATAATTTAGACTTTTTGTGTCATAGCCAACTTTTTTTTATAAGAATTTTGACCTGGTATTTCATAATTACGACTTAGAATGTCATAATTTCCAAATTTTTATTTCATAATTATGATGTAGTGTGTCAACATTTTGACTTTTAATGTCATACTTTCAATTTTCATCTCAGTATGGCATAATCTGACTCATAATCATCTCATAATTACTATTTACCAAAGCATGATTTTTTTCCCCCCCTTATGTGGCGTAAAATGAGCTTCAATATCTGAATGACTAGTTTTTTTTCATAATATTTACCATGAAAATAATGATGCAAAATAGAAAAGAAAAAAGAAATCATATTCGTCACTTGGAAACAAGGAATATACAGGTTTGGAGAGACGTGAGCGGCAGTTTTGTGGTAAACCATTCCTAGGCTGATATTACATTTTGATTGATGAAATTGCAGATATATTTGAAGTAATCATTTGTCAGATATATCAGACATTTGCTGACATGTATTTTCAGAGATAAGCAGCTGCTAAGACTCTCTGATTCTCTAACATTAAACTCCACTTAGTGTAATTGAGCGAGTGCAGGTCGTTTGCCTCAGGCTCCGAGGATTTACACGTCCCACTCGTGTAAAAGACCATCTTTCTCATCCAGTTCAGGTGTCCTGAAGTACTATATCCCACAACTCCAGTGAGTATGCTGTGTTCACAACTGTTTTTACCTTAACAGGCACTTTATACTCAGTATCAACAGTTTAAGGAGAACGAAATACCACCGAAAGAGAATGAAAAGGCCAAAATCAAGCATCTCTACAAAATGCTGGAGGTTTGTATGGTTCATATTTCTTGTACATCTACAGTCGTTGACAGATGTAGGGGTGTCTGGAGCTCTGCTGTGTGTTGGGCTGTAGGTGTGGATGGAGTTCGGTCGCATCCAGCTCCCTCAAGGTTTCCATCCTAACGACGTGGAGAAGGAATGGGGCAAGCTGATCGTGGCCATGCTGGAGAGAGAGAAGAGCCTGAGGCCTGAAGTGGACAGGTATGATTTACACACGCTATCTCTCCATCGCTATTTCTTAATGAAAAAATCCGGGCGTGGATGACATGCATTTCACTGAGGAATTCACTTACAAACTACATGACATTTAAACATTTTTATCATATCAATATAGCAACAATACAAATTTTGACTTTTTTTTTGAATGTTTTTAGAAAGGTGTTGTAGTGTTTATTCATTTATAAGGGTCTCTTTTGTGATTTGTGACTGCTTTCTTTTCAAAGTGATATTTTAATATCTTAAGGGGCAGATTTACTAAACAGGGCAAATTAGCATGAGAGCGCAATTCCAAAACAGCGCCGATGGGAGTGATTTACTGACGACACGCAAATAAAGAACAAAGAACAGTACATTGACAAGCGCAAACCGTAGTAAATCATCTTGCATGATTCATTTAAATACTCTCCTCCCATAAATATAGCGTCTGAAAGGGAAACTCCTACAAATGCATATGCAATAATAATATCCCTGTCCACGCCTTTTCAGAGCTAATTATGCCCTGCGTGTCTTTAGTAAACCCTGACAGTAGTTTTTAACACCAAAAGAGGGTTTGCACTGTTGACAGCTATTAGTAAATCTGGCCTTATATGTTCTATTTTTAAATGTGTGATACAGATTATTTTTGCTATAAGTTTTTGCTGGTGATATTAAGTTAAGCAACATGTTAAATAACCAGTCAATGATTTTAAATGAGCTTTTTATTTGGCTGTTAAGTTTCCTCAAGACTTTTAGGCCTGGGTATACAGGTGAAACTCGAAAAATTCGAATATCGTGCAATAGTTCATGTATTTCAGTAATTCAAATTAAAAGGCGAAACTAATATATATATATATATATATATATATATATATATACATATGCATGATTGTACTTTTCAGAGGGTCGACATTTCTGTATTTAAATTTTTTATTTATTTATCGATTTCATGTAATATTCTAATTTTCTGAGATTTTGAATTCGGGGTTTTCATAAGCTGTAAGCCATAAACATCAAAATTATAACTTTTGCACGATATTCTAATTTTTCAAGTTTCTGTACTTTCCCCGTTCCACTCCGTCTTGTGCACAGCTTTCATTTTATTGGCCCTGTCCCAAATGGCAAAGCTGTGTCCCAATTCAGAGGCTGCATCCTTCGAAGGCCCATTGTGTCCCAGCGGCGCGATGAAGGCTGTCCCAATTCGAAGGCTCCTTCAAATGCATCCTTTGTTTCCTGTGAGTTAAAGGATACAACAGATGCATCCTTCCCTGTCTACCGTACCCAGGAATTACTTGCACACCGATGACGACAGGATTTTATTTTAGAGAAATTTTCTCTTTTAAATGCAGGTGTTGGGTTTCAACTAACTCTAATATCTAATGATTCAAATGTAAAAACTTTTCAAATGTTGACTCGCCTCTTACTAAGATATGATTTTATATAGTTTATACTCTTAATTATGTACAGAATTGGAACAAGGTGAACATATTTAAACAGGATGTGATCACTGTTTTGTTTTCAGAAAGTTTCATATAACTTTCAAAAAGTGCAGAACAAACGTTACCGCCGCTCGTCAACGGCTCGTCAACCTGTAGGCCAGACCAACACATTTTACAATGCATCCGCTGAATTGGGACACAGCTTTCATGTGCACTTGTGGATTTCAGAAGGGTGCTTGTGAGTTAATATACGCCCTCGATGCACGCTTTTGCCCATGTCGCAATGCTTTTTTTTTTTATTCAGTTGAAAAATTGCAAGTGTTTTGATTAAAAGTGCGTCATCAATTAAAAATGTCCACAATATCTCAACATAATGCAAAGTGACACATTTAAGTCAAGGGATCAAGGTTGGGCATGTCCCAGTTAGCTCTTGCTAGTAGATACTTTGACTTATATGGACATTTTAAAAAGCTGCCAATGTCAGATTTCAAATCTGATGGGCCCAGCAGTGCAGCCAAGGAACTGCCATTGAATGCTAATGATGGCATTCTTCATATATTGTAGTCAAGCTTGCTATTAGTCAGTCCTCTGAAAGTGTAAACACTGCAGTGCTGTCAAAGCTTTGCTCTGTTTGTTTGAGGATCATAACCAGCTTGACTTAGCAACCACTGGAGAACAACGTCTGTGTCTCTGATCAGTGGGAGAACAGTCAACACTTATTGGGTCTGATACTTAGCCAGGGCTAAGTATTTCTCTGACATTATAAGCAAACATGCCCATCGCCCTAAAATTTTATTTAATACCATAAATTCAGTTGTTTACCCCCAAGTCTCTTCAGAGGTTGAGGCATCCACCAATAGCTGTGAGGAGTTCTTGAAGTTTTTTACTGAGAAAATTGACCACATCAGAACACAGTTCACTCCAGTTGTATCTGAAATACCATCACATTTCCCCATTGCCACAGCAACTTTTGACCAATTTCAAGCAGTGTCCTACACTGATCTATGTGAAATTGTAAATCTGGCCTTATATGTTCTATTTTTAAATGTGTGATACAGATTATTTTTGCTATAAGTTTTTGCTGTTGATATTAAGTTAAGCAACATGTTAAATAACCAGTCAATGATTTTAAATGAGCTTTTTATTTGGCTGTTAAGTTTCCTCAAGACTTTTAGGCCTGGGTATACAGGTGAAACTCGAAAAATTCAAATATCGTGCAATAGTTCATGTATTTCAGTAATTCAAATTAAAAGGCGAAACTGAAATACCTCAACTCAACAGAGATCCTAGAGCCATTTCAATCTGGGTTCAAAGCCCATCACAGCACTGAGACAGCCTTTTTAAAGGTGACAAATGACCTGTTGCTCACTCTTGACTCAGGTGATAATGCCATCCTGGTCCTGTTGGATCTTAGTGCCGCATTTGACACTGTAGACCATAGTTTATTACTAGAGCGTCTCGAACAATAGGTTGGTATAATTATAGCTCTTAAATGATTTCACTCATACCTCCACCAAAGATCTTTTTCTGTATCCATAGGCCAGTATTCTTCATCCTCTGCCCCTGTGTCTTATGGTGTCCCCCAAGGATCCATTTTGGGTCCAATACTTTTCTGTCTTTAGATGCTCCCCTTAGGTAACATAATCAGAAAATTCAATATTTCATTGAATTTTTATGGAGATGACTCCCAACTTTACATCCCACTTTAATCTGGCAACTCCATGCAGCCTCTTTTAGACTGCTTGAAAGAAATTAAAATCTGGATGGCAAACAATTTCCTTCAGTTAAATGATAAAAAAACTGAAGTTATTGTCTTTGGCCATTCAAAGAATTCCATTCCTGCCAACCTTGGCCCCCTTTCCCCCTATGTTAAAGCCCATGCAAGTAATCTAGGTGTTATTTTAGACTCCCATCTTAATCTGCACAAACAAATATCATCTGTTGTAATAATCAATTAAGAATAATTTCTAAACTCAAGTCTGTTTTGTCATACCCCATACACAAAATAAATATATTTGAAATATATTTTTCAGAATATATTTTTGGTATATATGCAAATATTTGAAACTGGCCCAATAAATATATTTTAGTTAAATATATGTAAATATATATTTATTTTATTTTTAATATATTTTAGTTACTGTAAATATGTGAATATATTTGTATGTCAATATATTTACTAACAACATATATGTTCATATGTTTTAACTTTTGCAAATGGTTTCATTTGAAATATATTTTGTCATATATTTTACATTACGTTATAAATGTAAATCTATTGCACATTTAACATCATATATTTTTGTTATATTTGAGAATATATTTCAAAATTATAAATATAAGTGAACAACAATGCAAATATATTTCAATGTATTTGGAATATATGCCACATATATTTTTGACACTATAAAATTTATTTTAAAATATATTTCTTTTGTGTATGGGACAATGATCTGGAAAAAGCCATCCATAGCTTCATAACCTCTCGGCTAGACTATTGTAACTCTCTCTGCTTTGGTCTTCCTCTGACACTGGTCGCACGGCTTCAGATGGTCCAAAATGCAGCGGCTAGGCTGCTCATGAATACAAAAAAGCGTGAACACATTACACTGGTTCTAGCCTCCTTGCACTGGCTTCCAGTCCATTCTAGGATACAATTTAAAATGCTGTTGATGGTTTTTAAAGCTCTTCACGCCCTGGCCTCCAGCTACATAGCTGGTATTATTCATCCGCATGTAGCCCCCAGTGCCCGGTTGCATAAAGCACCTTAAGTTTTTCCCTTACGTATGATACTTAAGGGGCGATTTCCCCTTACCTAAGAGAATAACTTAAGGGTGTTGCATATAATCTCTTAAAGGGTTCTCTTAAGTAAGGGAAACATTTAAGTGTTTCACGACAGCCATCCTGGATTGACGTTATAAACGTCTGTTGTTGCCATAGATACGCAAAACACTAACACTAGCAATTTTACAGTTTCATCAAATAAAGTAGGCTAGGATATCGGAATGGATAAAGGATAAAAGAAAAACAATTTTGAAAAGCAAACTAAATCCCAATGTAACTGCAGCAAAAAACAAACAAAAAAAAAAAAACCAGAAACAGTGGGAAGAAATAATAACGGAAAAAATCAATGCAATGAATCTTGACGCGAAGAGGACGGTTCAGGAAGTCCTTAAAAAATAAGAAAACATCTCTTTGGTCGCAAAAAAAGAGCTGAGCGCTTATAAGAAAGAAGCCAACAAAACAGGTAAGATTAAGCAAGACTACGCTTTTAAGACTGTATGCACCGCACCGTGGTGAAGAGTTCGCTTTATTGCTGGACAGTGTTAAGACCTAACGATTACAAAACTGACCAACAGCTTGACCATTGCGTTTAAATGACGGGAGAGAGCCCCCGCTACCCGGTGAACCACTCTGCTGACAGACGAAAATGACATAAATTCAGCCATGTCGTCTTATTTTTGTCCGCGTTACTCTTAGGGTTACGATTTCCAAACCTTAAGTTATACTTAGGGAAATGACCGTTAAGGGTTTTTATGCAACACTTAACGCGTTTTAAGGGATTACTTAAAGGTATAGCGGAGGATCTTTCCCGCCCTCTCCAATTTTTTTAAAAATGCACATGCGCAAAACTCTATTTGCTCCCGAGAGGGAACGCCTATTAAACGTGTTGAGTGACCGAGGACTCAAGACATGATATGCAATGGAGAAGTAGCTTGTTGCATTTGTGTAATAAATACTATGGTGAACACATTGTAATTATCGAAAATGAACACACAAGGTTTTAGAATATTTCAGCGTGATACCATTTACCATTTGGTCACAAGGCTACTTTAGACAAATTGAGATGTTTACCGTGTCTACGCGGTGCATGACTTGTGCCAGGGCTAGCATCGCTAATCATAGCTTACATTAACTTTTACTAGCTGTGATTTTAAATGGATTTCTCCAAATAGCATGACAAACTTTACCTGTCTAGCAGAATCTTCGCGACTGCGGCATCAGTGGGAAGCACAACCTGTGCTTTTAGCGCACGCCAGCGTGTGAAATATTCACCCAAAATCACTCTGGTCTTGTTTCTTCTTTCTGCGGCCTTTCTCTTCATATCATACACTTCGTATACATTTTTTCTCTTTCGACCCTCAGCCATTTTCAAAGGAATGGCTGAAACCGTAACTCATCACACATAATACACCTGAAAGTGCGCATGCGCAGAAGGGACGAGCACTTACGACGGCCTTACGTAAACATATCACCAGAATGATTGACACTTAGGTGGACCAATAGTATAGGCTTCCCACCCGGAAAAAGAAAATCCTCCGCTATACCTTTAAGTGAAAAAACAGCATTTAAGGGAAATTCTAAGTGTTTATGACGTTTCACTAAAAGAAACCCTTAAGTAACACTTAAGGTTTTTTTTTCTGCAACACCCTTAGGTTTAAGGGAAACATAAGGGCGAACTTAAGTGAAAATTACACTTAAGGTGCTTTATGCAACCGGGCACAGGTCCCTTAGATCTTCCAGCCAAGGTCTCCTCCGTGTCCCGCGGTCCCGGCTCAAACAAAAAGGTGACAGAGCCTTTTCTATCACCGGCCCTCAGCTGTGGCTCCAACTGCCACCTGACAGCAGAAATGCTCCTTCGATCACAGTTTTCAAAACCAGGCTCAAAACTCACTTATTTACATTGGCCTTCCCTGTGTTTTAACTGTCTTACTGTGCTATTTCTGTATTTGTAATAGTATTTATTTTATTTTTTTATTTTGTGGCTATTGCGCTATGTACAGCACTTTGGTCAGTGCAAGCTGTGTTTAAATGTGCTATACTTACTTTACTTATTCATAAAACATCAGCAGAATGATTTTCTGTGTCAGTCATTCATAAATCCATTTTTATGTAAATTGTCAAAGAATGTACTGAAATTATTTGCTTTTAATGTTTTTGAAAGAAGTCTCTTCTGTTCACTAAGGCTGCATTTACTTGATCAAAAACACAAAAAAACCGTTATATTGTATAATATTATTACAAATAAAAAAAAAGCTGTTTTCTATGTGAATATGTTATTAAGTGTAATTTATTCCTGTGATCAAAGCTGGATTTTCAGCATCATTACTCCAGTCTTCAGTGTCACATGATCCTTCAGAAATCACTATAATATGATGATTCACTGCTCAAAAAACATTCATTATTATAATCAATGTTGAAAGCACCAGATTTTTGTGGAAACCGTGATACATTTTTTTTCCACTTAGGATTCTTTGATGAATAGAAATTTAAATGAAAAGCATTTATTACATTTATTAAAGCATTTATTAAAAACAAATCTTTTGTAACATTATACTGTAAATGTCTTTACTGTCACGTTTGATCAATTTAATGCATTCTTGATGAATATTTTTCATATTCATTCTTGACTTTTAATTTCTCTCCCTTTTTTAATCTTACCACAAATGTTTGAATGGTATATTTAAACAGCGGAAAAAAAAAAAAATTAACATTGCTCATAATAATCAGCAATGTCTCTTGAGCATCAGATCAGCATATCAGAACGATTTCTGAAGGATCATGTGACACTGAAGACTGGAGTAATGATGCTGAAAATTCAGCTTTGATCACAGAAATGAATTGCATATTAAAATATATTCACATAGAAAACACTTATTTCAAATTGTAATAATATTTCACAATACAATTTTTTTTTGATTAAATAAACATAGCCTTGGTGAGCAGATGAAGTTGTAAAAGTTGTTACCAAACATTTTCAGCTACTGTATATTATATATTCTAGATATTATTTTTAAAATCATATTGCTCAGCCCTGTTGTGCACCAGAGATTAGTTTTGTTTAATGCACAGATATGACTGTCACACTGTGTGACTGTGTAATTCACAGCTGTATTACTCATAATATTTATGTATAAACATGGTGTTGGAAATCACCTGGAAATAAATGGAAATGCTTTTATTATTTATTATCGCTTTTATAATACGTGATTATATAGCAACAGCCTTAAATGGTGTAAAATGGTTAAATGATTGAAATGACTGAAGACATGTGGTGTCAAGTGTGGCACACCCCTGTCTCTCACAGTCTGAACCTGTGCGGGATCATCTGTCTTACATGGGAATGAACGCTCAGTGTTTGACCCGGGGCTGATGGTCGTGTGGGCCGGCTCTTCTTCTTATGAGCCTATAAGTAGCAGTGGCTGGAAGCGTGCGCTGTTAGAAGGGCTTTAGATGGCAGGTGGGGTGTCTGCTTCTGACGGAGGGGTGGTAAACACACTTCTCTGGGCCGGATAAACACATAGTTAGTCTGTTATGATGCACAGTAACCTGGTTTACGGCAGTAGCACCTCGTCAGTGAGTGACAGCACTTTAACCAGCCTGGGCTCTGCTGAAAACCTGCTGTCGGGAGCACACGAGCCTCTGTCCAGCACCCCGCTTTACCTCAATAACAGCTGTGTGTACGGACCCAGGTGAGCGAGACACGCGCGTCAGGGAGAGCGCATGCAGAGCCTGGTGTTTGACTGTGTCGGTCTTCTTCTGTTCGTAGGCTTGAGATGCTCCAGCAGATTGCAAACAGAGTTCAGCGCGACTGCATAGCCGGAGAGGACAAATTAGCGCTCGCGAGGACGGCTCTTCAGTCGGTGAGTTCAGACGTTTAGCAATATATTATGCGAATTGTTTTTCTTTGTCTTTTGTTAGTCGCTGGGGATTTGTTTAATGCGTACATGTAAGTGTCTTGTTTTGCCTCTAATTAGCAAATACCTGTAATTAGGCCAGTGGAGTAAGAACAGTTAAATCTTAATATGTTAAACAATTTTACTTTCCTTAAGTGAATTTATATTTATTATTTAAGGATGTTTAGATCATTTTTTGTATGTTTAGAAGTTATGTTTTTCGATTGCACTGGTGTGACAGTCATATCTGTGCATAAAGTGAAACTAATCTCGGTTGCACAACAGGACTGGGCAATATAATTTTAAACAACTATAATATATAATATACTGAACCTGTTAAAAGTTTGGAGAGATTATATTTTTTTAATGTACATTAATGGAGTCTCTTCTGCTCAGCAAGGCTGCATTTATTTGATAGAAAATACAGTACAAACCGTAATATTGTGAAATATTATTACAAATTAAAATAGCCGTTTTCTATGTGAATATAGAGTAAAGTGTAATTTATTCATGTGATCAAAAGCTGAATTTTCAGCATCATTACTCCAGTCTTCAGTGTCTCATGATCCTTCAGAAATCATTATCATATGATGATTTGAAAAATGTCTGATTATTATCAGTGTTGGAAGCAGTTGTGTTGCTTCATATTTTTGTGGAAACCATGATCATTTTTTCCCCCTCAGAATTCTTTGATGAATAGAAAGTTCAATGAACAGCATTTATTTGCATTTATTAACACATTTATTAAATAGAAATCTTTTGTAGCATTTTAAATGCCTTCACTGTCACTTTTGATCAATTTAATGCATCCTTGATGAATAAAAGTAATAATTTCTCCACAAATGTTTGAATTGTTTCATTGTTTCCACAAAAATGTTTAGCAGCAAAAACATTTCAACATGTATAATAATAATCAGAAATGTTTCTTAAAAAGATATATATTTTAGAATCATTATTTAAAAAAAAATAATATTAAAACAAATAATTATTGGAAATTTTGCAGCGGCAATGGTATGTCTTTTCATGCCTTTCTTACAATGTAAATCTGAAAGGAAATGAATATCTCCTCCAGGATGCGAAGCGTTTGGACTCAGGAATCCAGTTCCAGAATGAAGCGGAGATCGCTGGCTCTCTCCTGGAGTGTGAGAATCTGCTGAGGCAGCAAGTGCTGGACATTCAGCTTCTACTCGATGGCAAATTCTACTTGGCTGATCAGCTCGTTCAAAGGTGAATCAATCAACTTCATTTCTGCCACGACCACTATCGTCAAATATGATAGATGCATAATCTCAAATGATATATGACTTTCATCTAAAGGATTATGTATGTAAACAATTGGCCTGTATTCTCTTAAAAAGTTGATTAGAGAACAAAATAATATTTTCTCAAGTTAACACCGTTTTGCACATCAACATGACTTTTATTGTATTTTAATATATTTTTAAACACTATTAATCACCTTTAGTTCATTTTTAATGGATCATTTTCAAATACAAATGTTCAATTTAGTGTCACAATTGATCTTTTAATTGTTTTGTTATCCTCTATTAAAAGATAGTTTTACGAGCATTTTGCTGATTATTTTTAAATCTGATATGGCTTTTATGCAACCGTTCTAAGTAACAGTTAAAAGTAATTAATATTGAGTAACTGACCAAAATCCACCAGTTAGCCTATTATGTCTTCAAAATATATTTCTGCTAAATCATCAAGCTTTGAGTCACCAAGCAACACACAAACTGGGATCAGACTGGAACAGTTGTAATCGAAATTAATCAACACTCATTGCAAATCAGGTTTATTGGCAACATTTCCAGACTTTCAGCTGTTTGCAATGAACAAATAAAACAAAAGTAAATGAAATAGCTCAACACAACATATGTTTCAAGTTGTTTCCAACTGAAAATGTAACTTTTAATGACTTCCGCAGTCTCAAAATTATTCAACGCCCTGAATATAACTTCTGTCAGGAACACTATCGTCAAATATGATTGACAGTTAGCATATAGTTTGGATTGGCGGTGTGATTCTGTTCTGGGCAAGAACTCCCTGCGCATACATGCAGTTTATCATGAATAAGAGCAATAACCCCTCTTAGGGGAAACAGAACAGAAACAACAAGAATGTATTGCAGATATCATTAATTCAAGATTTTAATGTGCAACATAATTAGAGAGTTTAGTCTGATTCAGAGGGGAATCAGAAGGCCAAATCGTGACTGAGAGAGGTGGAGCTGGGGAGGGAGGAGGGTAATTCACTCCTGAGAAACGCCACAGCTGCTGATAATACTGAAGGAGCTTATATATGAATTCAGTGATAGGCGTCTATTCCTATAGAGGGAAAGCTGAGAGTCACCGATGCGAGCTTGACTAACGTGACCTGCCAGAACTGACGCTACGCTGGATTATGAAAGATAATCCTCAAAATGAGCAATAGAAACAATGTCACTGTCACTTTATTTATAAAGCACTATTTAAAACAACAACTGTAGATCAATTTGCTGTACATAGCTTAAACATAAACACAATAAAAACAAATAAAAGACAATAAACATATAACATGCCACTGTATCATCGATTAAAAGCTATTTCAAACAAAAAAGTGTTCAGTTTTGATTTCAAATTTCCCACAGTACTCGTAGACCTAATACTGACCGGCAGACTATTCCACAATTTTGGCGCAGCTACTGCAAATGCTCGGTCACCTCCGAGTTTTAATTTTGTCCTTGGAACCACTAATAGTCCCTGATTTGGGATCTCAGAGTCCTCCCCGAGTCATGTTTCGACAAAAGATCGGTGAGGTAAGAAGGTGCTAAGCCATTCACAGATTTATAGACCATTAAAAGGACTTTAAAATCGACTGGCAACCAGTGTAATGAGATTAATGTGTGTGTGATGTGTTCATGGAAACTGTGCCGCCCTCTGTGGTCCCTCAGGGTATCGAAGCTGCGTGACGACCTGTTGGCTTTGAGGACCGAGTGCTCCACCGTCTACAGCAAAGGACACACACTGACCTCAGAACAGACCAAGATGATGATCTCCGGCATCACGCAGAGTTTGAACTCAAGCTTTTCCCAAAGCTTCAGCGCCGGGCTGTCTCCTGCCCTCACTCACGGAGGCCTGGTCAGTACGGGCCGTGCAATGACCCCATCCATGACCCCCAGCATGCAGCCCGCCTCGGTCCAGGCTTACCTCAGCACCGGTGGAGGAGGAGGAGGAGGAGGAGGCATGGAGCCCGGGGTCCTTCAGCAGCTCAAACACATGCAGATCCGCAAGCCCATGCTCAAATCCTCATTCCAGGATCCTACCTTGACCGAGGATGAGGTTAATTTGAAGTTCGTGCAGGATCTACTTAACTGGGTTGAGGAAATGCAGGTGTGTTCAAGACTTCCTTCTGTTAGTGCACTGCAAAATAATCATTCTCAAGGCCCGTTCACACCAAGAACGATAACGATATCATTCTAAAAATCGTTCAAGATAGAAAAGAATAGCCCACAGATTTGTGAATAGAATTTGTAAAAATTCAATAGAGTCCACAACACAACTGTAACGAAAATGCCACAGGGAAACAATATCGTGGAATCACTTTCTGAACGATTTATTTCCAGCTGATGAATGATAAAAACATTGGCAGCCAATCAGAATCTATCCTGCTTTAAAGATCTTGAGCATTTAAATCAGCTGAGGATGAAACTGCAGCTTGTGCTTATTATAGACAGAACAATATAGTCCGCTGGTGTGGACGCTAACATACTAATCATTATAGTTATCTTTAAAAGTCCCCCTGTTGTCAACTTTTTATCCCTTAAATCTCATCTTTGATCACCCAAATTACATAGTTTTTTTTTCCTTTAATTTTTTTTCAAAGAATATCAAAAACACCACAGACTTATAAACAACATTAAAAGCTTTAATATAGTCATCATCGTTTTTGCTGTGAACGGGCCTTTAATCTGTATTTTTGTCCATTTGTCAATATGTTTTCTACACTGTTTTAAAGCATTAAAAATACCAAGCATGATGAATTGAGTGATGATTTTACAGAACTATTAAGGTAATTTTTTTCTCAGAGAATATAACTTGCAAAATGTTTAGAGGTTTATGCTTAAAATAAGACATCTCTTTGCAAATAGAGTAAGAAAAATAAATGTAATTCAAAATCTCATTAATTTTCTCTGAAATCAAGTCTTAAGGACCAGATATACTAACAGCTTGCTCCAGCACAAACCCTCTTTTGGTGTTAAAAAACTACTGTCAGGGTTTACTAAAGACACGCAGGGCATAATTAGCTCTGAAAAGGCGTTAACAGGGATATTATTATTGCAAATGCATTTGTAGGAGTTTCCCTTATAGACGCAATATTTATGGGAGGAGAGTATTTAAATGAATCATGCAAGATGATTTACTACGGTTTGCGCTTGTCAATGTACTGGTGTTTACGCCATTATTTACCGCCAAAAAAGCACATCTTCAGCCATTTTGCGACAGTGTTGTTTGTTATCAGCAGCTCTGCTTGTTTATGACCCGATGCGGTTTTGCACTGCTTTTGATGGATTGTGTTGGTCATTATGAAAAATGTTCTTTAATGTGCGTATTAAAACACCCGCAGAACTTTACACTCACATCAGTGCTTTTATGGGATTTCGGTCTCACACTAATTTGCCCTGTTTAGTGAATCTGGCCCTTATTGTGTTTAAAAAAAAACAATAATTTGATTGAGAAGCAAAACTGTGTAATTATGTTTATAATTTTACTGCAAGACAAATGTACGTGCAGTGAGGTTATTAGCTGATGTTTTTGTCTCTGAAAGGTTCAGCTGGATCAAGCGGAATGGGGATCGGATCTACCGAGTGTTGAATCAAATTTAGGGAATCATAAGGATTTCCACAAAGCCATCGAAGAATTCCAGATGAGCATTAAAGAAGCCAAAATGAGTGAGGTAAAGCAAATCATTACATTAAAAAAAATCTTAATTCAGTCATTATAAACTCACCGTCATATTGTTCCAAACCCAAATGACTTTCTGTGAATATATAGTAAAGTGTAATTTATTCCTGTGATCAAAGCTGAATTTTCAGAATCATTACTCCAGTCTTCAGTGTCACATGATCCTTCAGAAATCACTATAATATGAGGATTTGATGCTAAAGAAACAATTATTATTATTATCAATGTTGAAAACATTTGTGTACCTTTTTTTTAGGATTCTTTCATGAACAGAAAGTTAAAAACAACAGCATTTATTTGAAATAGAATCTTTTGTAACATTATAAATGTCTTTACTGTCACTTTTATCAATTTAATTCCTCCTTGATGAATAAAAGTATTTATTACTTTATTTATTTCCCCCAAAAACTTAAATAAAAATTCTTACTGACCCCAAACTTTTGAACGGTAGTGTTTATTGTTACAAAAGATTCTATTTCAGATAAATACTGTTCTTTTGAACTTTCTATTCGTCAAAGAATCCTGAAATAAAAATGTAAATAACGGTTTTCAACATTGATAATAATGAGAAATGTTTCTTGAGCATCAAATAATCCTATTAGACTGATTTCTGAAGGATCATGTGACACTGAAGACTGGAGTAATGATGCTGAAAATTCAGCTTTGATCACAGGAATAAATTACACTTAACTATATATTCACATAGACAACAGCTGTTTTACATTATAATAATATTTCACAATATTACTGGGTTTGTTTTGTATTTTTAATCAAATAAATGCAGCCTTGGTGAGCAGAAGAGACTTCTTTTAAAAACAGTAAAATTCTTACCGACCCCAAACTTTTGAACGGCAGTGTATATACCTGCAAATAATTGTCTTAAAAAATAAACTTCCCTGTGTCACCCCCACAGATTCAGATGACCCAGCCGTTTAAGCAGAGTTACTCTGAGAAGCTCAACAAGTTAGAAAGCCAGTACAGGAGGCTTCTGGTAAATGAACTGGTAAAGATCTGCATTAGTTGCCAGCGTCTGTCAGAGCTGTGTGTCTGAGTCTCTTGTGCTCGTGTTTGCAGAAAGGCTCGAGTGAGAGGCAGAAACACCTGGAGAGCCTGCATGACTTCGTGTCCCGGGCCACTCAGGAGCTCATCTGGCTCAACGAGAAGGAGGAAGAAGAAGTGGCTTTCGACTGGAGTGAACGAAACACTAACGTTTCCAGGAAGAGGGATTATCATGCAGTAAGTCCATCCAACGCACATCCACACAAGTCTCAAGTCTTGAGTCTAGTTTATTTATAGAGCACTTTCCACTACAAAGTACCAGAGGGCAGTTCAGTTAAAAACAGATAATAGCAAATAATAATTAAACAGAACACAAGTAACATAGTAACAAAAAACAAACAAAAAGCAATGAGGAAAAGACCTAACATACACATAATAAAACAAAATACAACTGCCAAAATTTCAATAATTAATCAACTGCATGTTGTGCTCGGTCTAAAGGGGCATACATGCAATGTTTATCATATCTGTATATCATTTTGTTGGCAGTATGGGGTCAGACTTTTAAACTCAAACTTTTGGTTTAGTTATGGATTAGCTATGATAAATAGCGTTTTGCTTTGATGCTTCATTATAGCAATATGAAAATCCGTCCATAATTATATTAATCCATAAGAAGGATCCATATTAATCTTGGATGTGGCGGCACTGTAAACATCAAGGTTTTGTGTTAATCACAGGAGTTTTGCATCGCCTTCACGTGCCTCTGCATGTTACGGTGCATGTTCTGGGAAAAGAGGCTAGATCTCTGTGACAGGAACGTCTTCATATGTGTGTGTTTCCACAGGATCTCATGAGAGAACTGGATGATAAGGAAGAGGTGATCAGGTCCGTGCAGGAGAAGGCGGAGAGCCTCTTGCTGGACAACCATCCTGCCAGATTGACCATTGAGGTAATTTAAAACTAATCCTCCATCTAAACTCCTCCTAAAGCACATCAGGACTTTGTTTTCTTAAGTGGAACTCAAATGGAGGAGTTTAGCAGAATGCTCACGCTGTTCCTTTCCATATAATGAAAGGGAGTTGGACGGTTATTCTCTTCTAAAGTCATTTTTCACTAATAATCTTCCCTTCAGCTCTTCGCATATTTACACTTGTCATTGTCATGGGCCGTATGAGAATATATAGCAGCAGTCACATGATATTTTCATGGTGCTTTTTTGTCTTTTTGGAGCTTGGCAGTTTCTGTCTCCATTCATTGTATGGAAAAGAGCATTGAACATTCTGTGGAAACTTCTGTTCCTTAAAAGAAAGATTTTTATGAGAGTGATATAAAATAAAATAAGTCACGATTAAAACTGAGTAAATACATGTCCCTTCTAACTGAATGGAAACATTTTATTAACATTTTATTTGTATTTTGTTTTTTATTTTACCATTCTGTAATAAAATAAAATAAAATGAATATTAAATAAATTAAACTAAGTAAATACATATATGTTCCCTTTAACTGTATGGAAACATTTTATTAACATTTTATTACTATTTTTTATTTTATTTTACCATTTCATAATAAAATAAAATAAAATAAAAATTACTTAAATTAACAATTACTATTTTATTTGACCATTCTCACAAAATTCATTAAATTAAATAATAAATTAGTAAATGCATATGTTCCCTCTAACTGTATGGAAACATTTTATGACTATTTAATTTTTTTTTTAATTTTACCATACCAAATTAAATTAAATAAATACATAAAACTAACTCTATGGAAACATTTGGTCAATATTTTGTTTTTTATTTTTACCATTCCAAATTAAATTAAATTAAATTAATAAATAAAAGTAAGTCTATGGAAACATTTTGGGTAACACTTTATTTTAGTGTTCTTGTTACATATGTTACATGTAATTACCATAGTAATAACAGTAAATGATGCATAATTACATGCAAATAACCCTTAACCAAACCCTAATCCTACCCTAAGTGCATGTAGTTGCTTAATGTTACTCAGTACTTAATTATATAATTACACTGTAACAATGACACCTTCAAATAAAGTGTAACCACCTTTTGTCAATATTTTGTTTTTTATTTTACCATTCCAAATTAAATTAAATTAAAGTTAATTTAATTATATTAATAAATAAAATTAACTCTATGGAAACATTTTGTCAGTATTTTTTTTAAATATATTTTACCATTCCATAAAAAAATGAAATGAAATGAAAGAGTAAGGTCATAGACGTTCCCCCTAACCGTGTCCATCTGTGAACCAGGCGTACAGAGCAGCGATGCAGACTCAGTGGAGCTGGATACTGCAACTCTGTCACTGTGTGGAGCAACATCTCAAAGACAACGCTGTCTACTTCGACGTAAGTTACACTGCTAGTTTTAGCTTTACACATATTCATGACATGTGACGGTTCATGACAGTTACTCTCCTTGTAGTTTTTCAGCGATGCCAAAGAGTCGTTGGATTACCTTAAGGGCCTCCAAGATGCCATCCACAGAAAGTACAGCTGTGACCGAAGCAGCAGTTTACACCGCCTCGAGGATCTGATTCAGGAGTCCATGGTTAGTTCGCTTGCACACAATAAATTCATGCAATTATTTGGAGAGTTAAATTTCTTCAGATTCTCATCCCTGTACATTAGGGTGTAGATGTGTGTGCATGACTGAGGCCAGTTTGATGTTTCTTCTTCACAGGAGGAGAAAGAGCAGCTTCTGAAATACAGCAGCACCGTGGGTGGGTTAGTGGGTCGGGCCAAGGCCGTTGTTCAGCTCAAGGCTCGCAACCCAGAGAATCCCATCAGATCCTCCGTCCCCGTCACAGCCATCTGTGACTACCGCCAGATAGAGGTACGGTCACCGCGCCACCACGGCTGCGGCCCATATTACAGTTTTTTTTCAAATTGCTTACACACAATTTCTGAAAATATGGCTCCATTTCTTGAAACTCTACACACAAAACCACAAAATACACACACAACATGCAAAACATCAGAAATCTCTTGCAAAAGCAAACACTTCATTCAAAACTATTTTAACTCTTCCAAATGGTGTTTTTGCGCAGTCTCTACACACAAACATCAAATGATTAGCCACATACATACCAAACTGCAAACGTACCTTGTGTCTTTCGCTTTTTTAATGTGCGGAAAACAAAATTGAAACAATTTATCTTGTATCTTGTGTGTATATATACACTGAATATGCACTGAATATGCATACAAGCCAAATCAGAAAGTCAACTTTATTTCTAAAGCGCTTTGTGTGTGTGTGTGTGTAATATATATATATATATATATATATATATATATATATATATATATATATATATATATATATATATATATACTGTATATATTTACACTATAAACAGAAATTCAAGGGGGGTGAAAGTAATTTCTTTCTTTCTCCAAACACTGAGTTTTAATTTCTAAGTGATCATTTTATGTACGTATTTTCACACATGATCATTGGGTGTGGGTAATCTGGAAATGATAGCATTTAAATGGCAGTGTTTTCTAAATGAAACGCAAGAGCTGTTTGTTTTGAATGATGTGTGTAATGTAGAAAACTGTTAAGAGTTTCGCAAAAAGTTTGTTTTACAATATCAACCTGAGTGTAAAGCGTGTAATGTGCTTGTAGTTGATCGTGAGTGAATGATTTCACTGAGTGAGCCTCAAGTTCCAGTTGTAGTGTCTAAGTGATTTGAAAAACACTGTAACAGCCGTGTCTGCTATAAAACATGTCGTGACCCGTCTCTCCTCAGATCACCATCGGCAAAGAAGATGAATGTGTTCTGGTGAGTAATTCTCACAGGGCGAAGTGGAAAGTGATCAGTCCATCTGGGAATGAGGCCATGGTACCGTCGGTCTGCTTTAGTGTTCCTCCACCCAACAAGGAGGCCGTGGAAATGTCAAGCAGGTGAGGACATTCTGGGAGTTCATTTGATTTTATTCTTTATTTAGGCCCTGTCCACACGGAGACGCGTTTAGTTGTATACGTACAAATGTATCGTATTGGCGTTTCGTCCAGACGGATCTGGGCCCGTATTCCTAAAGAATCTAAGAATCCTTTTAGAAAACTCTTAATTTAGCTTAAAAACGTTTACGTAGGAGTCTTAGCTTAAGAGCGATTCGGGACCGATCTGAGAGCAACTCTGAGTAAGGAAAAGACAAAAACTTTTATCTTAGTGAGGAGGCGGGGCTGACCCCGTTGCTATGTATGACACAAAAAATCTTCAATCTTTTGAAGACTGTGATTGGTTGGTTGTCCAAGAAGGAAAAAAATAGTGATTAGGGTCTATTGTGAGCCTTCACTTTGAAATTACATGCATACTTTTTCCTATTTGACTATTCTCATACACACACACACACACACACACACACACACACACACACACACACACACACACACACACACACACACACACACACACACACACACACACACACACACACACACACACATTATATTTGTGTATATAAATCCTTTTTTTTATTTACCATACTGTTAGTTTCCTATAAGGTATTTGATTGGATTAGAATGATAAAAATTGTTCCACTGTCTATTTAAGTGGTGGTTTGAATGTTGGTTTTAATGTAACAAACATGAAATAAAAAACAAGAAGGACAAGAAAGCTCAACTAGACAGAGGAACAGTGTTTACTGTGAGCCCAGTTAGTGGATGAACACAAGGCCATCCTTAAAGGAACATCAGGCCGGTCGTCACAGCACAGAAGCAGACATGGGAGCTTATAGCGGTTAATAATACATTATTTACGGTTCATTGCCCCTCCTTGTGCGGAAGCCTGCTATATTCATAAATGCATTTTTTTGAGCCTGCAATGTGGGAATGTCCAGTGGAAAATTAATGAACGGCGACACAATAAGAGGTTCTGAAAGTGCTGTAATTGTTTGTGATCACTCTGCTTACAGAAGGTTGTGAGAGACCCAAATCATCACTGCTGCGTTGATGCATTTTCCCAGCTGCCAAATATCTTAATGTACAGTAGTAATTTCATTTCTGCCACTACGCCATTCCTGCGCTGTGTCGGAGATGTTATTGTGTCTCCAATAAAGTCGGTCACAAACATGATCCCTGCACGATCTAATCTATAGTGTCTTATTAACTCACTGTCATCTATTGTCTGCAATGCATTTCTTCGCCCTTTTCGTCTTTCTGCCATTTTCTCCTCTGCTAAAAAAACTCTTAAGCGTTTTAAAAGTCCTCGTCCGTGCTCCTAACCATTTTGACCTTAAGACCTCTTTTAAGGGTTAAGATGCTTTCTGAATTACTTTTTTCTTTACTAGGATTTTTTCTTTAATTTTAGGAGTAAACGCCCACATTTCTAAGAATTTTCTTAGAATTTTGTCACTAGGAGCTGCTTTTTGCCTTAAGATTCTTTAGGAATACGGGCCCCGGTGTTTTGGGACACTGAAACCGCTATTTTTTGAAACCGGGTCCCAGAGTGGATAAATCTGAAACCGACACGCTTGCGTTTTCATGTGTACGGCCAATCCGTACATTTTGTGAAACGATGATGTCATCACACTACGTGTCAGCATTAGTCACACACCGCAATGGCGGACTATATGCTTGTGATCATGCTGCAGGAGCTACTGAGCCTATTAGCTTTACTAAAGCAATATCTTCTGCTCCTATGCTACTACGGTGAGCAATCTTCGTCTTCACCTTGCTGTCGTGTTGGGTTCGTATAGAGTGCGCAAGGTTACGCGCACGCTCCAAATCTTCTTCTCCTTGTTTAGTGTATCTCTGTGGCTGAATTACAGCACCACATACTGGTCTGGCATGTATACCGCATCGTTTTTAAGTCGGTTTCAGTGGTTAGCTGTGTACGCATATATTTCTTGAGATGACGCCGCATTTCCGGAAAAAAGTTTAGAACGAGGGAAAAAAAAGATAGGATAGGTAAAGCTCTGGCTTTGTGTGGATGCGGCCTTAGTTTGGGAGATGGAAGTAGTGACAGATCTTGTCTTCTGTATTGTGACTTGCACACGCGTATAACAGATTATCTAAAAGAAAAAAAGGGCGACGACTTGGTTTTATGCATTGGTTGTTGATTGGTTGACGCAGATGTGGGTGTATGCAGATGAGTGTGAGCTTGCAGGGGCGGAGTTTAAGCGCACTCAGTGATTGGAGAATCCTATATACGCCACAAGAGAGAAGTCTGACGTTTATACTGGAAGATCCAATTATGACATTTTGATTAAACATTACGAGGTCATTTTTTAATATAAACCATATGCACGGATAAATAAGATGTAAAACATGCATTAGAAAACAGATAGGGTGAATTTCCATTTCATGCCAACTTTAGAGTGAAACGTACCAATTTATGTTTAAATATGATACAATACATTAATTGTTTAAACAAAGGAGTTCTCTAGGGGCTTTCGCACCGGAGGAACCTTTTCATAGTTTCTAGAATTATTTGGTCTAGAATTATATTTTGGTGTGTTCGCACCGCAGGAACTTGGAACGATTTTAGTTATAGGAACTCCTTTTGGAGGAAATAATTTAGCTTCTACTTTAGAGTCGTGTCTAAACCAGCACTATAGGAACTATCCGTGACACAAGTGTTCGCTGATTGGCCGAACACACATGAAACACCAGCACCCACCGTTTTAAAAAGCTGTGTTCCTACTGGCGGTGAGAATGCAACCAGGGAAATGTTCCTAATGGAAGCATTAGTTCTCGGGGAACCACTCTGGTGGCTAGATCCTAGAACTAAGTTTCTAAAGCTAATAACCGGTGTGGAAAGCCCATTATATTTGTCCTTTAGCTTTCCCATTCAATGCTCACATTTAATATTAATAATTGGTTGTCTTTCAGGATTGAGCAGCTGTATCAGAATGTTCTGGCTTTGTGGCATCACTCTCACGTTAACATGAAGAGCGTGGTGTCCTGGCACTATCTGATGACTGACATCCGTGCCATCCGCAAGAGCACTGTTGCCTCGGTACACACCTTCTGTTTCTCGTGTGCCTTGAGACTACAGATTCGTTTTAAAACCCAGTGAACTTATAGTGTGATGTTAATTTTCCTCCCTAGATCAAGACCTTATTGCCAGGTGATCACGAGCAGGTGCTGGGCAGCCTGACGTCCCACTTCGAGGACTTCTTGAGGGACAGCGATGAATCCGATGTTTTCACCTTGGCTGATTGTGCCCAGCTGGAAAAGGAGGTTCTGACTTGTAAAGAGTATTATGAGGAACTCCTCAAATCTGCAGAGAGAGGTAAGTTACTGTACAAAAATACGCCCACATATACAGTCGAACCAAAAGTTATTCAGACACCATATATCATTTTAGATTGTTTTACTAGTGAGTGCAGAACACTATAGTTCATTTATGTAAGTGAGGAGAGCAAAATACAGTAAACTGTGACATATTATACCCAAAAATTCTTCATACAGTGACTACCAGTGAAATTTATTCAAATTTGAGACCAAAAATTATTCAGACACTTTGACCTGATCATGTTTTGCTGAAGTGTTTTTTCTTAAATTGCTATTTTAACCTTTTTACACCACAGACTGAACAAAATTAAGCATTGCTTGGTGATTGGTTGAACTAAATTGGTATTATCTAATTGTGTAGTTAAATTTAACAGCTGACAGATATTCAGCATAATTCATGTGTGAGACAGTCTAAAAGAAGGACGGACAAAACCAGTGAAATAGAAATTGATTTGATAACTCTTGAGTTCTTGTCATATTTTATTACCATTTTCTAAACTATAGCGAATGAACTGTGATAATGTGAGAAATGTTGAAGGTTTCTGAATACATTTTGGTTTGACTGTACAACAAAGGGGCCAGAAGTCATGTATTTTCAGTCATATCAGGAAACCAGGGCAAGTAATGAAATAGTAATGAAATGCGGGGTGTCTAGACTAGAGAATAGTTGAACTATACATTTGAATTATCAGTGACTGGTGCCACCAGACATTAAGCACATGTTCTCCTAAGCCTATTAAGTAGAATGTTAATACTGTAAGGAATGATGTATTATCCATGCACAGATCTCCTCATCAACATTAGAAATTAGAGAGCAAGTGTTTTTGGGTATGCATATAAATTTCAACAGACAGCTGAACTACAGTATTGATAATTAGTAATGCATCTAAAACCATTATGTAATTACTGAGTGTACTTAAAATATTTCTGTTTTTGTTGCTCTTGTTGAGAGGTTTCACTATATCTGCTGCCTGTAGTCTAATACTGAAGTCCTGAAATATGAATTGTCTGCAAGATTTACATGCACATACACAAGTGTAAGATCAATTTGGCTTAGATGTGTTGTCACTAGCTAAATTTTCAATGTATTTTCTCAAAGAAACAGAAACTATCAATTATTGTGTGGACATGATGTCTCACTGATGTAATGCATTGCTCTCTGGTGGTCAACAGAAGAACACGAGGAGTCTGTTTACAACCTCTTCATAACTGAGGTGCGTAACTTCCGCATGCGTGTGGAGGGTCACGAGGAACAGCTGATCAGGAAAATCCGTACTCCGCTAGACAGAGATGACCTGCAGGAGTGTCTTCTGCGCATCACCGAACAGGAGGTTTGATCTTCAGCTTCGTTTTTTGGATGTCCAGTGTAAAATCTGGATGCTGAAACAAAAACAATTTCTTTAATACATCTGGCCTCTCCTTCTCACTCATTCCAGAAAAAGAAGGTAGAGCTGGATAGGTTGAAGGAAGACCTGGAGACCCTGAGAGAGAAGTGTGAAGTTTTCCTCAGGCAAGCATCTGCCTCTCCATCCGTCCCCACGCTTTCCTCTGAGCTCAGCATCCTCACGCAGAGCACCAACCAGGTCTACTCCATGTGCTGCATCTACCTAGAGAAGTGAGTCTTTACTCATCCTCAAATGAGAGTTGTGATGAGTATTACTGATGTGACCTAGTGGTTAGAAGTAGTGGTGGGGAAACAATCGATTCTGTTCAGTATCGCAATATTTTGCATGCGCAATTATATCAATACAGTAGCGCAAAGTATTGCAATATTTAATTATAAAATCATCTGTTTTACTTTTGGGTTTTCTCCATTGGTTTTCTCAGAGTTTACTCTGATCATTTACATTTGCGTATTACATCCACAAGGTGGCGCTTGTTGAGGTGCTTTGTCGCGCATTCAACAGCAAATACAAATGAAAATGGCGTCACTATTACAACCGGTTGTACAAGACACTCCGTCTTCTTTCAAATCGAAAGTGTGGGTACATTTCGGTTTTATGATTATTCTCAGATTTATCTTACTCTATTATGTCTGCTTTATTATATTTAAATAATTTTAAGTTATGTGCTGTGAGCTCACCATTCATGTGAGAGGACTCATATTCAGAGAATTTACATCCTGTCCTGTAATAAGGTCCTGTGTCCTGAATGTTCAAGAACAGGTTTTCAAGTTTTTGCACTACCCTCCTAACTTTTTGCACTTCATTTAATGTGTAGAAGATAGTGTTTACAGAATTAACTGTGACATTTGAAGTGAGTTGAGCAGTCTTATTTGCCTCATTTTTTTGTAATGCCTTTGAATAATATGGGGGACATGAATCGCTATATATCGCAGAATCGAATCGCAATACTTGCTGTATCGCAATATGATAAGAATCGCAATAATATTGAATCGTGGCCCAAATATCGCAATACTATCGAATCGCCAAAAAAGAGAAAAGAGGATCTTGCGCATTTTTCAATCCACATTTGACATGATTCCAAGATACAATAATATCCTTCCAAAAAGAGTAAAAAAGCTCAATGCTTGACACTCATTTGCTGCGCATCCCAAACAAGGATTATATGCTGAGATTCTAGCAATCTCTAGCAAAAAATACATATTATGCCCATTTTCTTGAGTCTTGATTTTGTTTTTGGGCTCTACTAGAATAGGGTTTTATGCTTGAATGTTCAAAAAACATCTTATTATTCCCACATTCTCCATTGTTGCGGCTCCTCTCATCCCAGTCTGTCAGTAACGCTTTGTTTACTTCCTGTTTCTATGAAGCCACTCCTTCTGAAAAGCACACTGTGCTCTGATTGGTCGGCTGGATCAGTGTGTTGTGATTGGTCGAGCGCTTTGAGTGTGTTTGGAAAATGTCCCGCCCCTTACCATAACCGCCAGTTTAACACACTACTAACTAACTCAACCAGGCCCCACCCCTTTATTCTGCATATTAATTATTTAAATGAGGATTATTGTGACGTGTTCGTTCCCGGAAGAAACTCAAGACTACAATGGTTTGAACTTCAGGCAGTTCAAAAATAGTTATACTGATATAGAGAATAACTCCCGCTGGAGGGACTTTGGAAACCTTTTTCATGCTCAAACAGCAACATTACACACTAAGAAAGATGAACATGGAAAAAAAGCATAATATGAACCCTTTAATCAGCTAGAAAGGGCTGCTTTATAATTTCTATCTTGCTTGTTTGACTTGATTATCTTTTGCACTCAGGCTGAAGACCGTGAGCTTGGTGGTAAAACACAGTCAGAGTGCCGAAGCTCTGGTCAAACTTTATGAAGCCAAGTTGTGTGAGGAGGATACAATCAATGCTAATATCAAATCTATCGATGGTGTTGTGAGCACTCTCAAGGTAATAAGCTCTCATTGTAATTTTGAAAGTGCTGTCTCGATGATGGTTTAATCATGGAACATCTTTGACTAAACACTTTTGATTGTAATTTTTAGCAATGGAGGTCTGAAATTGATGAAAGACGCGAGGTATTCCATGACTTGGAAGACGAGCTGCAAAAGGCACGAGTGGTCAGCGAGCGTATGTTCAAAACTCACAACGAGAGAGACTTTGATTTGGATTGGCACAAGGAGAAGGCCGACCAGCTCAAAGAACGATGGCAAAACATCCACTCTCAGATTGAAAACAGGTCATTAAGCTTAGGGATTATTGTGTTTTTCATTTATTTATTACATATACATTTATGCATTTGGAAGACACTTTTATTCAAAGCGACGCATTGCATTTAGGGTATACATTTTATCTGGAATCAAACCATTACTTTGGCGTTGCTAGAGGAATGCATGTAGCTTAATGCCTGTACATTTATTTTGATAATGCACAATTTATTTTGTTCATTATGGATGATGTATTTGTGTTCCTTTGTATTTAGGCTCCGAGACCTGGAAGGCATCAGCAAATCTCTTAAGTATTACAAAGACACATACAACAGTCTGGATGAATGGAGCAAAGAAATGGAAGCCAAGCAACTCAAGACCCAAGAGAATCAACCTGAGGACAGCAAGGCATTGGCCGAGTTCCTTAACCAGCAGAAAGTATGACGAAAAAAACCTCTTAGGTCAACTGTATATGTCCATCTAGTTTACTAACATCAAATCCTAATAATTCGCTTTATTTCTAGGTTTTGGTTGCAGAAATCGAGCAAAAACAAAGCAAAATTGAGGAGTGCCAGAAGTATTCAGAGCATTATGCAGTTGGAGTGAAAGTAAGTCAAAATTATTACTTTAAAATATTCTGACAAAATGTATGGTAACATGGTAATACAATTTTCACAAAGTCTTCGGCTACTAAGGTATATTGTCTCGTGTGAATTTTGGGTTGCACTTTATTTTACAGTACGTACACTTACATGTACGTACAGTGTGCTTAAGAAAGTAGTAAGCAATACTAGGTAACTACATGGTTGGGTTTAGGGGTAGGTTCAAGGTTAATACCTAGTTTTTACCCAGTTATTATAATGACTATAATAAGTAAATAGTATGTACATTAGGAACAGGACTCTAAAGTAAACTGCTACCGAATATTGTAATCATGTACCATGGTATTACCATGTGACATCAGTAGTTTATCATAGTACCATTATAGTAATTTTATGTGGAAATGGTATACCCTTAAATACTTCATCCCCAGGGAAACGATGAAATAAAAACAATTAAGCAGATAGCAAAGAAACTTTTACTTAAGTGTTTTTTATTTATAGTGTTTTTTCCATCCTTGTTTTTCTTTAAGGACTATGAACTGCAGTTGATGACTTACAGAGCCATGGTTGACTCTCAGCATAAATCCCCAGTGAAGAGGAGGAAGATGCAGAGTTCCTCTGATGTCATCCAGCAGGAGGTACGAGAGAAATATAACCTATTTTCATAGGCTTACACTGCTATCCTTTTGATTTTGTTTGAGTATGTATGCATTTGTTTCCCTCCTCAGTTTATGGACCTTCGAACACGTTACACAGCCCTGGTTACTCTGATGACACAGTATGTGAAGTTTGCAGGTGAAACACTGAAGAGGGCGGAAGAGGATGAGGTAAGGCAATTGTTGACTTTTTCTTGTCTTTCATGCTTCATCGAATAGAGTCGATTAGCATTAGCATTATATCTGAAATGTTAATGTTCCCTTTCTGTTTTTTTGTTTTTTTGCTTTTGTAGCAGCTTCATTGCATGTTATTTAGCAAGGCTTTGCTCCCAGCCATGTTCCATTAGAGCAATCACACACACCCAAACATGCTGCACACATATTTATTACACTCTTTCCTGCAATTCAAAATGTTGTTCGGTGCTTGGAAATATATTTTGATACAAAATAGTACGTATTGCTGTATTTTGTATCATTGCGGTTGGCCTTGTCTCTTGGGAAAGCATGTCCTGGAAAAATGCTGAAGAGTATATGCAAACACTTGGTGGTGGTGGTGGTTTTCTAACCTTTATTGGTAAGTGGGCAAGAACTGCCTATTCTCTTCTAAGTGATTGACTGGAAGATGACTGAATCTTTCATTACAGAGGAGGAAATCATTGGAAAATGCGGAATACTTAAGCTGGACTGAGAGCACGGATCAGCAGAAAGCTGCAAGTGAAGAGGAGATCACCAGGCTCCGCCGTCAGGTACTGGAACTCGAGGCATCACTGTCTAACAGGCAACAGCAGCTGGACATCTTGGGAGCAGACCTTGAGATGCATAAAAAGTCAATTGAGGACTTGACCTTACAGAGGTCAAAGGCTGAGAATGAGGCCCAGAAATATCGTGTTGAACTAGAAGGTTTAATCAAAAGCAAAGGTTCCATCGAGCAAGAGCTGAATCGTGCTCGACAACAGGTTCAGCAGTCAGAGGCCAAACAGGCCTCACTGGAAGTGAGCCTCCGCAACCTTAAAAAGAGCATAGAGGAAAGTACATTAGCCCGTAAGAAGCTGGAAGATCATTTACGTCGCAAGGACAGTGATGTACAGGGCCTGGAGGAGCACAGTCGTACGTTAGAGCGAGAACTGAGGGCTAAGGAAGATACAGAGGCAGAGCTCCTTAGCCAAGTGAGAATCATGGAAATGGATCTGGCACACAAGTCAGAAGTCAGAATGAAGCAAGGTGAATCCTTGTTGGGTTTCTCCATAGAAGGTGCACAACTGTCCACTTTTACAACTGGTTCTTCGATAATCCATTCTGAATCTGAGGCAGATGTCCTGCAACGCAAAATGGAAGAGCTCATTATGGGCAAGAAACGAGCTGAGACTGAGATCAAGACCTTGAAGTCTGAATTAAACTCATTCGTTGTACACAAAACTGTGGCTGAGGAGAAAGCCCAACGTTTCAAAGAGCTCTTAGATGAGGCAAACAACAGGCTGAAGAAGCTTCAAGTGGAAATGGATGCAGATAGGTCCAACATGAGACTGAAAGCAGAAGAATTAAGACAAGAATTTTCTGAACTGAAAAAGTCTGTCTATGTATATCAGGAACAAATCAAGTCTCTCCAAAGGGACAAATCGGCTCTGGAGCAGAGAGTGCTGTTCCAGAAGACAGAGGTTGATGGCATAAAGGACCAACTCAAGGTCAACCAAGGGAAACTTCTACAGCGGACCTCCTTGGAACAGGAGAGTGCTCATAGGTTTAGGTGCATGGAAGATGAGTTGTCTTCCAAACAGACTGAAGTAGAGCAGATGACATTCAAGGTCAATGAACTTAATAGAAAGAATCAGTTATTGGAAAGTGATACCCGACATCTTAAGGTAAGTATTGAGTCAATCCAGCAAGACAAATCACATGCTGACCAAAAGATTAAATCCCTGAAAGGTGAGGCAGAGGTTTTGAAGGAGCAACTGCAGAGAGCCAAAGAAGAGCTCAATATGAAGACAAGAACAGAGAAGGAAGCTCAACTCAAAATCAAAAACCTTGAATTAGAGCTTCAGAAAAGTTCCTTGCATGTGACGCAGCTTACTAAGAAAGTAGAAGAACTCAAGAAGATTAACATGGACACTGAGCGTTCCATTAAAAATGTGAAAGCAGAACTGGATAGAGCATCCATTGAGATTGACAGTAAGGAACAGCAAATCAATATACTCAGATCCCAGGCAGAAAGTGCAAAATCTCAGGTAAAAATATTTGAAGAGGAACTTCTGAATAAAACACAGGTATCTCATGAGCTTCAAATCAAACTTAAAGATTACAACGAAGAAGCCAAAAAGACAACCGAGCTACAGCAGAAGATCACGTCTCTCACATTGACCATCACCAACTATGAAAAAGATATTTCAAATCTCAAAGCAGAGCTGAGTTCCATAACCACTGAGAGGAATCTGGCTAATCAGAAGGTTCAGGAACATAAAGTCGAAATAAATAACCTAAACATGGCATTGAAAAAATCCATGGGAGAATCTCAAAGGGAGTCATCTGAAGGTAAGAAGAGCATGACAAAGGTACGAGAACTTGAAAATGAGCTTTTGAAATGTAAGCAGACAATTAGCAGGATCAGTGGAAGTTCAGAAAAAGCCACAGTAAGCCTGAAACTGGAGATTTCATCTCTTCAGAGGGATAAGCAAACCACTGACCAGAAGTTACAGGTTTTAAAATGTGAATATGATAATCTTAGTACCACTCTAAAAAGAACAAAAGATGAGCTACATCGGGTGACTGAAGAAAACAGGTTAAGCCAGTCCAAACTCAAAGAATTTGAGGCTGAACTCCAAAGGAAAAGTTCTGTTATGCGGGAAATGAGCTCAAGCGCAGATAAATCTGTACTGAATTTAAAACAAGAGCTAGTCACTTTTCAAAAGGATAGGAATACTGCAGAAGACAAAATTACAAGTTTAACTCTCCAAACATCAGAACTGAAGCAGAAGTTGAGACAAACCAGTGAAGAGCTTAAGCAGAAGCAAAATCAAACAGCAGCTGCTGAGTTGAGGTCACAAAAGCTTGGCGAACAAGTGGACAACTGTAAAAAGATGCTTGATGATCTCAAAGTTAAACTCGACTTACAAAAGAAAGGTTATGAGACTCAACTGAAGATAGTGCAGGCTGAAATGGAGCAGAAGCTTTCGCTGCAAGAATCACGCTTAAAATTGGAGCATGAGAGGAAATCAACGGTGCACTCGCATACTGTGGAAACTGCAGAGAGAGACAACAAGCACCTGTCTCAAGAAGTGGAGAAGCTGAAGGCATTAATTGCTAATGCAACAAAAGCCAAACAAGAGGCTGAACAACACCTCTGCAATGTACGCACACAGTTAGACGAATCTGACAGACAGAGGGGTATTCTTGACCTTGAACTTCTCAAAGCAAAATCAAAGATTTCTGAGTTGGAAACTGATAAAATCAGGGTAAAATCTAGTATTTTTCAACTTGACAATATTCACAAAGACAGCTCAAACGAGATATCAAGGTTAAAGCAAATGTTGGCACAGTCTGAGCAGAAATTGAACAACTCGGAAAGAGAAGGAAAATCTCTAAAAGAACAGATTGTCTCATACATCCAGGACATGAAGTCTCTACAGGAGAAGAATCTGAAGCTTGAGGTAGCAGTTAATTCTGAGCAGAAGCATCTAAAAGAATTGGAGTCACTTGGTCAGGCCAATCATCAGTGTGCCAAAGACGAAGAGCTGGCAAAGCTGAAGACTGAATTTCAGCTGACTCAGAAAATTGTTGCGTCGTACAAAGAAGCGAAACAGAACCTGGAGGAGGAACTAAAGAAAATGAAAATCGGCTTTGAGGTACGACTTCAGGTGCATTCACAGTTTTGTAAAACTTTCATTAAAAGGTGAAGTGTGTCATTTCTTTGTGTTTAAACAATGTGGAGATACAACTATAAGTAAAGGTTATTTTTCTTACTTGGTTCCATTGCTTAGTCAATTGCTCCTCCTGTATTCTATTCACCCTTGTATTTTGTGGGATGATCCTGCATCAACAAAGTGGCAGTTTTTTACCATTGTTGTTAAGTAACGACAATGCGGGACAAGGCAGTAAAATAGAAAGGTTTACTCACCTCACATTTATGCCCTGTTTACACTAGTGTCTTATTGTTTTAACATGGCATTTTGAAAATGAAAATATCCCTCGTCCATATGGCGTTTCCGCTGCTTTTCAGGAAAGATCTCGGCCCACACTACACGACCGAAAAAAATATGTTACGACCATTCATGCTCACTGGGCATGCACGTACAAGTGTAGCAGTTACCGATTGTTGCCGATTACTTTAATAATAGCTTGCCTCTTGCACATGTAGGCAGCTGCAGTATTATACAGTGCAGAGCTTAACTGCACAATGGCTGCTAAATAGGACAACAAAGTCAGCAAAGCTTGAAGTTCCGTCTCCATGTTATTGTTTACACAGTCGCCAAGCCTGGTCTTTTACAGAGCGCGCTGAGAGAGACTCTCTGGTCTATTATTGTCGTGTTCCAGTAGTGTAATGGTCATATGATGAATCTGAGGAGGATTTACAATGATCCACAAGACCCAATCAGAGAGTGAATGTGGGGAGCCGCGCCTTCATATTCAAAAGTCTCCATTTCGGTCTGTCTACAGTGAAACTCAACCCCGGAGATTTAGGCTATGTTTACACGGAAACGATCTGAAGAGAAAACGCAAAAGTGGTGTTGCGTTATCACTTTTTAAAAAGTGTGTGAAATTCGATGTAGTACGCACTCCAGGCGGCTAGGTGGCAATGTGGAGCACTGCCACACAACAACACCAAGTCTGCGTGCCTGCGTACAAACTTCCTTCTACTTCTCTCCCTAGTATCGCGAAATCGAAACATGGCTAAGGGAACAGCAAAAAGACTTTTTATCAGAGCTCCTAGGGCAACCTGAAGGTCTGACGTATGGAAATAATCCATGTTGGTTGTTATTTTCCTTTACTGGCACATGCCTGTGACGTGAACGCGTACGTGACGAGAGCCACCGTAAGCAGATTTGCGTTTTTACCCTTTAGACAGGAACGCGACAGTGGAGTGTTTTTAAGTTTTCCACTCTGGAGGGTGGTTTCACTTTTTTGCGTTTTTAAGCCGCAAAAACACCGTTGCCGTGTAAACGAAAGGCACATCTGATCAAATATTTTTAAGTTTTCACTCGCAAGTGTTCTCGTGTAAACAGGGCCTTAAACTAAAACAGGGACTTCAGTGTTTCCAAACGTCTCAGTTTTCGAGGGTTGAACTAGTGTAAACAGGGCCTTATACTTTGTTCTATCTCTTGGCTTATCTCTCTACTTGCAGTGCATCAATCCTACTTGTCAAAGTGAGCGAGCACACATTGACACAATTCGACCAATCATACATCATCAATAGCATTTCCCTTCAATGATTTAGGACAATTGCATTCATATCAGCAGCAAAACGTATCAAAGTACCCCTGACCACCTTTTTAGGTGGACTCAGTCATGGGTTACAGGTGTGCATCCGAGTTCTAAAAACAGTGTTCACATTATCCAAATAAACTAAATTCTGACATCAAGTGTGCATCAAGTTTGAAAGTACCATAGGTCATTTGATAGTTGACCTCCCTGTTTTTCTCCAGAATTTGATCATCATTTAAAAAATGATTGTTGCCGCGATCACTATAAATTCTATTAATTTAAATTCTGTTGACCACCTATATACCCCAGACAGTAATAGTGCAATAATTGCACAAGGCAAATAGTCCTCACTTTTGTGAATAAAAGCTGTAGAAGATGAGGTGGAGAGGAAGCTATATTGCAGTTCTATTAGTGCAGAAATCAAACACTTCACCTGAAATCTTATATAAATATTTATGAATATGTAAATATATAAATTTAATGTAATATATAATGAAATATAATAAAATGTAATGTATATGTACGGTATCATCATCATAGAGTCTGGATTTCAATTTAGGTTCAGTTTCATATTTGTCAAGATCTGAGAATATAGTAGATAGAAACTTAGTCCATGCTCTAATTGCATAAATGATCTCATGCTTGCAGATAGCAACACTGGAAAAGGAAAAAGTGCTGGAGGAGCTACAAAAGGTCAAGCAAACGAAAATGCAAGTAATCAACGAGGGAACTCTGGAATATGCTACCGAGAAAACAGGAAATTCGGTTTCACTCCAGAATTTGAATGCATTTGAAATACACACAAATCAAGTGATGGTTGTTAACAGTAAGAGTGACATCACTGACCCTATACTCCGGAAAAGCTCGATTGATAAAGGCAGGTCTGGTAAAAGCCAGACTGTTACATTCAATATCAATGATTCTGAGTCCTCCATGGATCTTGCTTCTGACTCGCCTATTGCAAGTAAACCGAAAGGGCTAAAAATGGAGTCTTCTTCCCATAAAATTCAAGGTCTCAGAGGACGGATAAGTATTAAAAAGTTAATAAAATTTAATATAATTACTCAGGAAATTGCACTCAAGTTGCAAACAGGCCTCATCACTATGGAGGAGATAGAAGCATCACTTGCTCAATTTGTTGGTAAACCGTCCTCAATTGCAGGTGTTTATATGGACTCTAGCAAGAAAAAGTTGTCCTTCCTCGATGCTGTTGCAGGAGGATTAATATCTAAAACCTATGCCATTGAGTTTTTGGAAGCGCAAGCTGCCACAGGATACATTATTGATCCTATGACAGGTGAAGGTTACTCTCCTTCAGATGCTTTTGAGAAAGATATCATTACGGAGGATCTCAAAGACAAAATAAGTGATGCTTACAAAGCAGTCAGTGGCTATACTCATGCTGGGAAGATTCTATCAGTGTTTCAGGCTATGAAGGAGAGGATTCTAGATAGACATAGAGGGAAAGCGATAATGGAAACTCAAATTGCGACTGGAGGTTTGATTCATCCATTGATTGGAAGTAGAGTACCCATGGATTGTGCACTAGAGCAGGGGCTCATAAATCAAACCACCCTTCAAAGTCTCTATGACCCAGTCAGTAACCCAAAAGATTTTCACTTCCCAGAAACAGGGCAGAAGACATACTACAGCGAACTGCTCCGAATCTGTGTATATGATGTCAATGGTGGAGTATATCTTCTTCCTTTTGGTGACCAACATCTCTTCACCCTCTCACCTTCCAGCAAACACAGAATATCGGTCATCAACACTTCTAATGGTGCGAAAATGTCAGCCTATGAAGCATATAAGGCCGGTCACATTGACAAGAGAACTTACCTGTTTCTCTCACGACAAGAGAGTGAATGGCAAGAGATAACAATCATGGACTCAAGTAGGAATCTTTTACACATCCTAACAGACCATAAGACTGGGCGGCAGCTTTGCATTGAAAATGCTCTTAGTCTGAAAATTCTCCAAATGGAAGAGCTCAATAGCTACCGGAGTGGTCAGCTCAGCATTTCAGAGTTTGCTGATCTTTTGATTTCCAGAAGAGTTGTCTTTAAAGTTTCAAACGGTCCTGTTGCAGGACTCTGGGATGTTTCTTTGAAGAAACGACTCCCGGTTTTCAAAGGGCACCAGCAGAACCATGTGGACCGACTCACCGCACTGAGGTTGCTAGAAGCCCAGGCTTGCACTGGAGGCATCTGTGATCCAGCATCTGGTGAAAGGGTTCTGATTACAGAAGCACAACATAGAGGACTCTTGGATGAAGGTTTTGCCAGACAGATCCAGCAATGTGAGCAAGCCTACTATGGTATCATTCACCCTCAAAATGGAAAGACTTTGACTGTGGCTCAGGCAATGCAAGAGAACCTTTTCCCAAAGGATGTTGCAGTGAGGTGTCTTGAGTTTCAACTGGCAACAGGTGGGCTCATCAACCCAGAGAGCCAAGAGAGAGTCTCATTGGAGGATGCCATACAGAATTGCTTGATCGACAAAGCCACGGCTGCACATCTTCAACATGACAAGTCCCATTTGAAATGTATCACTTGCCCCAAAACCAAGCGAAAAATGTCTTTCAAGGAAGCTCTAGAAAAGAGTGTCTTTGACAGCCACACTGGGTTTGTCCTTCTTGAAGTAACAAAGCCCCATAATACTGGCAATACTTCATCTTTCCAGTACTTCTGGACCTATCAGCACTTCTGATGTGCTACTGGACTTCTAAAATCAGGCCATTTTTTGGTGAATGTTTAGTAAATGGCAGAAAAATGTATTGGCTGCTAGTATATTCGCAACCCTTTGTGGTGGTGCATTATCTAATATAGAAGAATATATATTTTTTATCCTGTAAAAAACATAATGGTGAAAATGGGATTCTTTAAAATATGGGATTTTTTTTCTACTGTAAGATATTGTTTAAAAATGTCTCATATATTATGTGATCCATTTTTTTCTCTTTTTTTGTGGCATTTTTAATTTATTGCCAAGCATGCTTCCATGTAAAATGGCTGGGAGCGAAATAGACCTGCTCATTCCTTTCTGTACAGTATACAGTATTGTATTCAAACACTGATTCTTTTTGAGCTAATAATGAATGTTCTAAATTGTTTTCTAATCCACCCTACAATTTCTTTCCAATGATTTTAGAGGTCTGTTGAGGACGAGAAGAAAGAACATGGCGATAAAGTTAACAAGTTATTGTCCAGTATGAAAGCGAATCTGAACAAAGATGGAAAAGCTCAAAGTGATGGTAAACCCAGCACTGAGAGCACTAGTAAACCCCAGGTAAACAAGTCAAACTATCCCATTGTTTTTTCATCGTTTTTAACAGGTCTATCTGTTGCTGTTTTAATGTCAGCATCTTGTCAACGTGGTGAACATTATAGGGAGCTGAATTTTCCAAACTTCGCTAATGTGTCAAAAACATCAAAACACAATTACATTGTTTTTTGAATAAAGATTATTATTTTGTATCTCTTCATATGTTTGATGTTCACATACGTGTTGCTTGCTTTATTATCCACCCACATTTCACATAAAATATTTACCCTTTAATGTATAAACCCTTTCAATTCAAATTGTGAAATCACCATAATCACAATTTTGTCATATTACATCTGGACCAGCCATGAGGTCATGTCCCCTTTTACTCAAGGGGCAACAATAATAATCCAATGAAAATGTATCCATAAGCTCCATCATCCACATTAACAACATACTGTGCATGTACAGTGTGATACACTTTTCAAATTACACTGGGGCTTAAATCACAGCATTATATGGTGGTTATAAAATTCTCTGCACTACTGATGTTGCTATATCTCTACACTTCATCAAACACAATCTTGCACACCACTCATTTTGGAGTGCCTCCTGGTTGTCAGAGCCAAGTAATTTAGGTGGTAATTGTGCTGTTGATTGACCAAGAGTAGAGAACAATTTACATGCCATTTAAAATAAATTGTTTCCCAAGTTAGAAAGTTGTGTCAAAATTACCATTCATCCATCTACGATGTCACATCCCTGATGGCAGACTATATACTTCTCCAAACAAAAGATTGATTACTCAACCTTGATGTTTATATAAACATGGCAAAATGTCTTTAAAAATACAGTGGGATCCAAAAGTCTGAGACCAATTGTGAAAAATTCCTGTATCTCGCATTCTGTATTTGCTTTAATAACAGCATACACACAAGCTGACATGGACTCCACAGGTTTGTGTAAAATACGTTGCTCGTGATATCCAGCTGTCAGGTTCAGTTTAGTTTTGTTCATGGACTTTCAGGCCACATTTACACATAGCCGGGTATTTAGAGAAACGAATATTTCCCCCCGTCCGTTTTCAATAATAACATTGTGCACACAACATAATTTTCAAAAAAGTTGTCATTTACATCAACCTGCATAAATACGCTGTCGAGAGCCATCATAACTATGCCAAACTGGGCGCTCACATGACGTTAAGCATTTTCAGGCGCATAATGTGACGTTTGGGAACCTAAAGCCCTGTTTCTCCCAGTTGACACGGCAGCACATAACCATATCAGAAATCTCCACTTTGGCCGGAGTTTTTAGAAATAATAGTTTTTTTGTGATAAAATGTGTAGTGGCGTGTAAATGAGAGGCCAAACCGCAGGGAAATATCTGCGTCTTCCCTTCATGTAAACAAGGATTCAGTATGTTTTCATCTGTCACATGTTTCTTTGTTCAGTTTCCCACTACTCATCCATCTCCTTGGTTACCGTCATTATTAGTTCATGTGCGTCAGCTGTGTTTAGTAATTATCCTCGTTGTATTCACTACTTAAGTTGTTCCTTCTCCTGAAACTCCTTGTCTGGTTACCATAATGCCTACACTGTTGTGTTAATGTGAGTTTCCATGTTACATGATTCTTATTATTAAAGTGTAATTTGGATTTCATCTTCTGAGTCTTCAGCCTGTTCCTGAGAATACCACACCGTTACACCAGCATGATTTGCGAATGATATTTAGAGAATGTTGTGCTTCAGTAGGAGCAATACATTTTATACAAAGTACACATGGTCAGTGTCACAATATCTATAAATGATTACATTTACATTTATGCATTTAGCATATGCTTCTATCCGTGAAGTGTGCATGTTCTCCATGTGTTTGCATGGGTTTCATGCTCCGATTTCCTCCACAATCCAAGCACTGTAGATGAACTGGAGACACTAAATTGTCCGTAGGTGTGTGTGGTATGGGCTCCAGCATCCTACAGAGGATAAAAGAATGAATGCATGGAAATGATGATATCTTTTTTTTTAACATGTTAAAAATCCCGAAACATTGTTTATTTACTGTGTTAATTTAGATTTTGAATCCCAGGTTTTCAAGTGTGGTCTCAAACTTTTGAACCTCATTATAAAATTAAATCATGGAACTCTAATAGTGGCATATCCTCAATTTTTCTGCAAATTATATGGCTAGAGGTTGCTTAAAAAACATGAATCTGATTTCAGATGTTTGAATAGCCTACAGTAGATATTGGATGAAGTGGCTTTCAAAGTGCAACTAATTTAATGCATACTGTGCATTATTAATGTGATATTATAGGTGTCAATGGAGGAGTTGGTGACGACGAAGGAACAAATTGGAGAAGCATTGAAAACAACCCAGCTGATGCTAACCAAACACAGTGACAAGTATGTTATAATCTAGACAGGGCTTCACTGAGAATGAATTGTCTTCCAATAGCACTAAAAATAGCATTGTTTATTGCATGCACTTGTTTGTTTTGTTGAATCTATTTTCTCAATTTCATGTGCTTTCACAAAAGGATTTTTTTGTAAAATGTTTTCTTTTACTAGAATGACAGAAGAAGAAAAGCAAGAGGCAAAAGAGCAGCTAAAATCTCTTGATCAGGCCTATAGCGAGCTCTCGCAACAGTGTGCAGATTCAACGTCTTCAGCTGATCAGGTGAGAGATTCTGCCAATTGGTGATTATATATGGTGATTATTGTGTGCAGTGTAAACTCTCTCTCCAACTGCATGACTAATATTTGTTTTGACAGCTTGAAATATGTAGCATGGTAAGACAGTTTCCAAAATCCTTAGCCACTCTAACTTTTTAATGCCACTACTGCAAAGAGGGCAAAAATACTTTTTTGTGTGTGTTTTAAAACTCCAGGTAAACTGAGTATGCTGTAAACATACCTTGCATGTCAGCCAGTCTCACTTTCTTCACAGCAGGATATTCTTTTCCCTGTCTACATGAGGTTCACCACACACATAATAACACAATGCTCTGCGTGTTTTCTCTAACTGTGTTGTTCTACAAAATACTGAGAGTTCTTTTCACAGATGCATGTAAGCTTTTATTGCGTCCCATTTCTCTTTCTGATGACTTGCACTGTTGCACATGAGCTAGTACAATCCATAGACTTGATTGATGGGTGAGTATGTTTGATGGTATTTATAACCAATATTGTTATTAGAATTATTTATGATTATGTTTGAACATACTTTCGGAAACATATTGATTTCTTTTATCTCTTACCAGGCACTGCAGGTCATTGAAGGGATTCTGGATGTTGAAAGTGGAGCTGTCATGTCTGTGTGTTGCTCGGTGAACAATGGCCTCATTGACCAGAACACAGGACTTGGTCTTCTAGAGGCTCAACTTATAACCAATGGACTCGTTTGGCCTGAGCAGCACTTGTGTTTAGACTTGGAGGATGCATTCAAGCACGAACTTGTGGATGACACAATGTTCAAGCAACTGCAAGACTTGAATAAAGCTAAAAAATGTGTTCAGGATCCCCAGTTTGCTTTAGAACCATTGCCAGTTATAGCAGCCCTTGAAAATGGGGCTATTTCTATGCAAACAGCTATTAAGATAATTGAAATCCAGCTAGCGACTGGAGGGTTACGATACATGGGTGATATCCTACATCTGGAAAGGGCTTTTCAACTTGGCCTGATACCCGACTCACTCTTTATCCAGATGTCAGAGAGAAAGGACACTTGGAAGGACTTTATTGACCCCAACACTGCAGAGAGAGTCACACTTATTCAGCTTGTGAAGAGGAGCGTGATTCATGAGCCGACAAGACTTCGTCTGCTTCCAGTGAAATGTGGAAAAGATGGAACTATATCTGGGAGAGAGATTAATGTTATGAAAGCTATGCACGAGGGCGTCATTGATAGAGAGACCATGCTTCGGTTGCTGAGCACCCAGTTGTTTGCAGGAGGCATAGTTGAACCCAACTCCGGCCAAAAGCTGACTGTTGAGGAGGCCTTATCTGAGGGTCTGATTGATCAGGACACTGCGAGTGATATATTGAGCCATCAGACCCAAAATGGTGGCATTGTTAATCCTTGCAGTGGGGTGAGACTTACAGTCGACGAGGCTGTCCAGTGTGACTTAATAAGCTCGAGCAGTGCGTTGTTAGTTCTGGAGAGACAGAAAACATTCATGGGTCTCCTTTGGCCTAACGCTGGTGAAATCCTCTCTTTCTCCACCTCTCTTGAGCAAAATATAATCACAGAAAAACTTGCATCTGAACTGCTGCATAACCGGCAAAACATAACAGCCTTGTACGTACCTGAAACCTCTGAGGTAGTTGATGTTGACTCTGCAGTGGAGAATAACTTGATTGAGACATTTACAAAAGAGTTGTTGAAGACAATAGAAATCCCAGATGTTTTTCCTGATATAGATGAACTGAATAACAGGTTTTCATCATGGCTGGTAATGCGGGAGCTACAAATGGAAGGATCTTGTACATCCGGTGAAGAAATGAGTGACAAAAACAGCACAGATGCACCATCTCTCTCTGAAGTGAAACAGTTATTTATTTCCTACCTCATGTTGAATAGCTATATGGATCCAATGTCAGGCCAAAGGCTGTTGATCTTTGATCACCAGTTAAATAAAATGGCTAAATTACTCTTTGAAGCCTCAGAATCAGAATGTGCAGATGACATTAGCGGCCTTCATATAAAAAATATTTCTGAAGATTTGCATGAGTCTCCACTGAACAGCTGGATTTCTAACACTGACAATGATTGTCTGGAAGCTGATTATGATGTGTTGGGAGAATTGCAAATTTGTGGACCTTTGGAAATCACAACAGAAGAAGAACATGAAGTAGTGAATGTGAAAGTATTACACAGTTACCTAGAACCTACTCTACCCTTTGAATATGATGTAAACACCTTAGCAACTAATCAGAATTGTGATCGTTTCCTAGGCAGTAATGAACATGTGACTATAATTGATATGAACAAACTGCCTGAGGTTTCTGCATGTTCATGGACAGAGAAGTGCAAAGCAGACAAAAGCAACATGTCAAAAACAATGGAGTTACCACATACAGCCTTTTCTATAGCAGCAACTGCCACAAGTTTGTGCTCGATAGTAGCGAATTATGAATGTGATGATGATGTTAAAGGCCAAGAAAAACATTTGAAAGCCAGTGAAACAACCAACTATACAGATATACCCTCTGAATTCCCACATACAGAGGATGTTTGGGATGACAAAGTTGAGAGAGATTATGCCATCCATCTTCTTAGGGCACAAGTAGAGGAAGGTGGGATTTTAGATGTCACCTCTGGAAAACGGTATGACCTTCAAGGTGCTCTCAATAAAGGCCTTATTGATGAAGAGACTGTCTTAGAAGTACTTGCATTGCAGCCTAAAGGGGATGGTTTGAAAGATAACGAAAGTGCTTCATTGTCAGTTTTAAACACTTCTGTCAACAAAGGCTGCATCTCAAGTAAGGTAGCACTACAGATCATGGAAAAACAGAACCTTTTGGGTGGTTTCTATGATGCAGCAGTTGGAAAAACCATTAGCGTTTGTGATACTTTAGAGACGGGTCTGATTACTGATGATATTAGCAGAAGTGTTCTCTGTTCAGAGGCAATCAGCAAGGCCATCATTGATCCAGAGGCAAAGTGTGTGCTCAGTGTAAATGATGCCCTCCAGACAGGAATGTTGGATGAGAATGAGGCTGAGAGAATGCAACATTCACAGCAAGACGGAAGGGTAGACATTAATGCGCTTGAGTCAGCAAAAAGAGACCAAATAAGCTCAAGATCAGATAAAGCCATGCAGGTATATACAGACATATCTGATGTGAGCAGTAGTCAGGATCTTCGGTTACCCGCCATTTGTGACATTCCATCTAAAGCTATTTCTACAAAAGCTAATGTGTATGATGATGTATCTGAGACTCATGGAATAGGGGAGGATAGTAATGAGGAATGTGTCAATTTCAAGACTATGGAGACTAACAATGAGATGAGCACTACAGATGAAAGAAAAAATATTTTCACTTTGGAAGGAAATGAATCAAAAAGGCTAAATAACAATGTTGACACTTTTGTTGTTGATGTTTCTTGTGAACCTGGAAGTCTTTCATCGTGTGTCAGGGAGGGGGCATATCTTGAGACTATAGCAAGTCAAGTTGTTAGCCCTGTACAGAGTGACTATGGGATATCATGTCTGTCACAAAGTGATGTCTGCTCTGATGAAAGAAAATCAGAGAGTGTACTTAATCCTGAACAGGAATTCAACAGGTCCAATGTGGAGTCTGCAATAACAAACACATATTTTGACAAAGGGCTCTCTGAGAGCTTGAAAACTTTGCTACCAATGGTAAAAGATGTTGCACAAGTTAAAACACTTGCAGAAGCACAGCCAGCCTTGTCTTTATGTGGAGCAAGTGTCCCGTCACCAATGGAGACTGCAACAGAGGTGAATTTAAGTACTGATGGTCACCGCATACTAGCTCAAAATTTGCTAAATGAGAAAGAGGAAATATCATTTCAGACCAATGCGTCATATGAAGCTAAATACTCCAATAATATAAATGGGAATCCAGATCATGAGCATTCTGATGAGGATCCAGAAGCGTTTTGCACAGAGAACAGAGTAAATGTGTTGGTTAGTTGTGAGGACATGTCAGAAATGTTTAGAAATGCACCAATAACAACACCTGAGCCGAGAGTGATCTGTACAGAAAGCAGTATTGACTGTAATGTAGAACAGAATGGTGACCTTGAAAACGCTATAGGTTTCAAAGGATCAGAGAACACACTTCAACTCAACTTGAAGGATTTAGCTGAATCAACAGTAAATTCCAAGCCATTACCTCTTGAAATAACTATTAACTCTAGTCAAGATGATTCAAGCGGAGGTACACATAACATACAACACCCAAGCGAGCAAAGCAAGTTTTGCTATGAAGTAGCCTCAAAGGACACTGCAATAACCAGATCAGCTGATTCCGACTTTAGTGACAATGATAAACATGTAAAGGACTTGATAGAAACTTTAAAGTCAACTTCAGGTCATTGTTCAGATGAGATGTTCACAAAATCCAATGAATTGCAGACTGACCCCCAAAATCCAAGTCCTTCTGTCAGAGTCATGCTTGATCAGAATAGTGAGATCTTCAAACAGTCTCAAGGTAGAGATACAGTGGTTGCTGAAGCTGCACTCCAAGATAACCTTCATTTACCTCAAATGCCAAGGGCCAAAGATGAAAGTGCTCCAAAATCAATGGGAAGCAGTGATTTTTTAAATGAGTTGATCCAAATGAAGATAGATGGAGCAAGTGTGGAGGAAACTCAAAAACAAAAATGCCAAGCCATTAATAGCATTATTGAAATTATTCGGCGCCCCTCTGGATCCTTTCCAGCCAATCATCCCACCTCAAACGAGGGAATTAGTGATCCAGATATCCTCTTGGATTTGAAAACACATGAAGGACTTGATTGGAGAGAAGTTCAGAATTTTCCATCTGATGAGAGTAATGATGGATCAAAGTGTCAGACTGATATACTGGAGATGATTCAGGGGATCTCCACAAGTAGAGATCAAGGAATGCTTGAGGATGTGGGTGGGGAGCTTGGCAGTTTTTTGGGAGACACTGTCCTGAGAGATGAAAGCATGGACGCTAAAAGCAAGATCTCAACCACAGATGATGCTGCGGCAGATGATGTCTTTCAGGCAACCAACTCTAACTACCAGGTCCCTGTGGCAGATGGTCCAAACATAGAGCAAACAGAAGTCAAACCGAGAGTGAGTATTGCTACTAAGCATTATCAACTCTGCATCTTCCAGGTGCATGTTTTGTATCTTTAGATAAAGGTGTAAGTATAATGATGTACTTTTTGCAGAGATATTCCACACAGAATTACTTGGAATGTGTTGGGAGACTTCAGGATCATTGCGATACTCTTGAAGATATAAGAACTCATTTGCAGACCGATCCCTTAGCAGAAGACATTGAGGGATTGCATTGTCAGTTTGAGGAAGTTCAGGTTTGTCACTTATACAAAATAAAAAGGCTCTCTCTTCACTTCACTGAAATTGTCATGACCCGCATTTCCCAGATACTCCTGCTTTTTACTAATATTCGACCAGTGGTTTCTTTCTACCTAATATCTCTACGGTAGCCCATTGCTTATACCTTTTATTCTGTCAGTCTTCCTTTCTTTTGTACCTCAACTACTTCCACACACTCTGTTTCTAGTCTCTGGAAACACAGATTTCTGCTCTCCCTGACATGCTAACAGCAGATTTGAGCGTAGCAGAACAACTTCTGAACTCTGCTGATGAACACATTCCCATGCAAATCCACCAAGATTTGGCTGCAGTCTATGTAGATATACAGAATGCTTACAGAGATGTTTGCTACTTGTCAGCTGAGCGAAGTAATGCTATTCTACTAGCCATTGACACAGTGAAGGTTAGTGAAGGCTTGTGAAAGCAAGAGTAAATATAGAATAATGCAAATTATATTATCTTACACTTTTCCATATATGGGTTACAGAGCCATTTGGAAAGCTCATATCAGGATTTGCTAAGCTCTCTTGATAAGGTATCAGCTTGTATACAAGATGAATCTGCTATGGTGTCTAAGCTTGATATCATGGATACTGATGACACAGAAAGAATTAAGATCAAGATTCAGCAAAGCAAGGTAAGTTGTCTTGGAACGTAATAATAAAGTCACCCAAAATACAAGTGTTTCTATACAGTGTGACATTATGTTCTGCTATTTAGCTTCCACATCAAATTAAGTCATTATCTGAACAGTTTTACTTCGTGTTCTTTATTGTTCCTGATTCAGGACACAGAGAAGGACTTGTCAGGAACCCGACAGCTCCTGGAAGATGCTGCTTTTGATATCCAAAACTTCATTTCTGAGCATGCTCAGTTCCTGAGTCCTGCTCACAGCAGACACCTTCTGAGGGCTCTCAGCACTACCCAGAGATCTTTTAAAGAGCTCATGGACAAAGTGTTCACTCAGAGACAAGCTCTGGAGGTCCACTTGGAGATCCGTGAGGATGAGAGTCAGCAGCAGGTTTGAGAGAGATCATTTTGACCGTTGACATTTACCTGATCACATGACAATGGATGGAGATGCTTCTAAAAGTTGTTGCTTTGATGTGTGGTGTATTTTGATGTGAAGTGTTAGGAAACTCATTGCCCTATTAACCCGAGGGACCCCCAAAAGTGGCTTGTGTGCAGTTTTCTTTCCTGCGTCAATATATTTCCTGTTGAAACAAGAAATTGGTATAGGACATTTTCAATAATTTGCCATTCTTGTAAAATAAAGATAGTGTTTAGTTCATGCTATGAACTCTGACCTGCTACTTGCTATGCTAGAGCCATTTTACATAGATTATTTCATTTTTTGGACCAAAACGTGGATACACCCTTTTAGATAAGTAATGAATGTTTTTAGTTATTTTTGTTGTACTGTAAAGTTTAGCCCCCCAATAAGCCCCCCCCCCCCCCCCATTTTTTTCATGGGGTCTTTCAAAAGAGTTTTATTATGACATTTTCAAGACAATTCATGAATGCATTGTGTGTGTGTGTGTGTGTGTGTGTGTGTGTGTGTGTGTGTGTGTGTGTGTGTGTGTGTGTGTGTGTGTGTGTTGCTCAATATGTTGCAGATTTTAATCAAAATGTATTTGTTCTATTTACAACACAGAAAAGCCATGGCTTGATCACTGCCACCAACTTACCTTCTTCTGATCCCGTTTGCATTTTTCAGGCTGCCTGAACCTTTTCAGCTCTTATTACCAATGGACCTAAACTTCATTATATGTGGATATGCTTTCTGGCAGTAAAGGCAGCACTAACCTACATTTCTTTACCATTGCCAAATTCTCTTTGAATGGCTGGCATGTTTACAGCATACTCAGTCACTGCTAATTGTTAAATGCTCTGTGTTTGCTTTGATGCTGTGGTTTTTCTCTGTGGAAAAGGTTTCTTTTCTAACTGAATGCTTATGTGGTAGGCCGCTGTGGAGAAGCAGAGGGAGTTTTCAGAAAAGTTGCAGGAGCTGTTTGATGATCTAACACAGACGGAAAACCGACTGATTGGCCACCAGCAGCAGGCGGTCAGTGCAAAGAGTGTGGGAGACCTCCAGCAATACCAGCAAGAGCATCAGGTACAACCTGGTCACACCTGCTACAACATATGCTTTACATATATTACATACAGTTAAAGAAGTTATTAGAGGTCCTTGTTAAAGTTGGCATGAAATTGAAGTCTTTACTTCCCAATTGCAAAAGTGAAACAGCCTCAATAATAATAAAAACAAAAATGTAGAGTGGGACTTGATTTCATCCTTCGGAATTGATTGGATTGCAGGAAGTTGAGCGTTGCTAAGTAAATGGAGGCAGAGGAATCTACAAAATTTGTGGCGATTATTTGATTTAAGGTGTGCAGTTAAATTCATAAACGATCAGACCGTAATTTTCTTCAGGAGATCGAAAAGAAGAGCTAAAAAATCCCATATACTTGCATTGATAAACAGCCCAACACCATCCTAGTAACACCCAGAACCCAATAGCCACGTTTCCCTTTAGCTTTTGATCATACATGAGTGTTGAGGTACTGTTGTCACAGGTAATCGTTTTTTTAAGAGTTTGAAGATGTTTTATGTTTTTTTAAGACTCCTAAGTGTCTGTGGGTCTAACAATCTGAGAGTTGATATTTTTCATATTCTTTCTTTATAGTTATTTGTGTTTGTTAGATTTTAATGTTTTATTGTCTGTGTAGCACTATATTCAGCCTTGTTGTATTATTATGTGCTTTATAAATACATTGGAATTGGAATTGGAAATTGGAATAAACCCTGTCGAACAACCACACCAAACCAAATACATGCATTAGCAAAAACTCCAAACAGCTTAGTCACCTCCTAGCAACCACCCAGGCCTGCATTTCCCAAAAGCATCAAGTTGATAGCAGAAACATTGGTGGCAATGGTCTTAACAATCAAATTGGGCTCACAATGCTTTTGGGAAACGCAGCCCAGAGCAATCTGTCGATCACCTAGCATAAACCCAGACAAGTTGGCTTCACAACTGTCTAGCAATTAGCTTGCAATGACATAAACACCATAGAAACCACCATGAACACTTGAGAAGCTCTTGAGCAGCTACCAGGAAACACGCTAACAACCAGTCAGCTGCATATCAGTATCCTGACAAGCATGCCGCTTTTAAGTGCCTATATTTAGAATAATGAACTTTCAGAATAATTAATATTAAATGTAACTATTTATGGAACAATGGTGCATTTTTCGTATTTCTTTTGTATAGGCGATTAGCCACTCATGTCTGCGTGTTGCAATGATTTTACCATTATTACATGCCTAGGAACACCCTTAAGCTTTTACCCGAGGTAAAATCACTGTAACACAGTGGCTTGATGCAATTAATTATTATTATCTGTTTAGATGGAAGCTGAATATTAAAGATTCTTTCTCTACGCTGGTCTCTCAGGCTCTACAGAAAGACCTGCAGGCCAATGCCAGTGCCCTCAATGAAGTCATCAGTAGCACGAAGAAGTTTCTGGAGGAGAATCGCAGTAAACTCACTCCAGAGCAGATATCGGCTCTTGAGGACAAATTGGAAGAACTGAAGAGCAAGGCGAATATGCTCAACCAGAAGGCAGAGGAGTCAAGGAAGGATCTGGAGAAGGTTTTGACAAGTGCTATCAAGCAGGAGACCGAGAAGGTTAGGGGGAAGAAACACCTTTCCAAAAACTATTCAAGTGGTAGTTTAAAAAAAAAATACATTTAGTGACTTTAGTGCAGTTAGTTTGTGCTGGCTCTCAAAGGTGTCTTTGGGTTTTTGTGACTATTTTCAGTTAATCATAGTTATTTTTTCTTTGATTTTGCAACATACAGGTAGCAGCTGTTGAACAACTTGAAGAGAGTAAAACCAAAATTGAGGGTCTTCTAGGCTGGATCTCAAACATTGGGAAAGAGAAAGAAATGGGTGGAATACAAAAGGACCAGACGGGTAAACAGAACGGAAACATGCCGGAGTACACGTCAGTGAAGAGGATTATTGGCGAGGGAGATGATCCTAATGGAAATGCATTAGATGCTACAGATAACACAAGTCTACATACTGGCAAAAAACAAGATGGTAAAGCCTTGGACCTGGACCAGCAGTATGATATAGTTCAAGTAAGTACTTCACTATTTACTTAGTAGTTCTTTGGAAGACTTTCCATACCCTTGTGGAACAGAAGTACACTTCAGCATACAAAAGTGTAATTATTACTGTTTTTTTTTTATGCTAAACTAAATGTAGTTGTCAGTCCTGACAACTAAAAGTCCTGTCTTGTTTATTTTCTGTATGCTCATTTTCCTTTGACCCAGTTTTCCCCGTGTGTTTCATCCCATTTACCTGTGCCTTGATAATCACGATGTTAATTATCTCGTTTGCTCTTTGTTTGACTGTGTATTTATATCCTCAGTTAGCTTCAGTTAATGTTTCTACCTGGATGTTATTGTCGTCTGTTTATTGGATTATCTCTGTTTGTTTCTCGATTCTTTCTTTGAACTGATCGTTAAGCCTGATCTCTCTGAATCAACCAGCCAGCACGAGTGACAGTAATCTTAACCGATTGAGAATTGTAATGAATTGCGCATTTATTGTAGTTTAACCTTTTTTTTTAAATGCAATTCGCTGAACTTTACAGTGCTTTTTGATACTTTATTGTCATTTCTGTTAAAACTTGTAGGTCATGTATTTAAATATATATTTGTAATTAGAAATTTGCTATGATAAAGTTGCAATTCAATGTTGATGTATTTGGTGTTGGCACACTAGATCTGTTACGCTGCTGCTGTTGATTATTCCTCCTGGACTTGCTACTGCTAATAGATACACAGACATACTGCTGTGAGCATGTAAGATATTCTGCTGCTGCATAATAGCCATGCATAAATCCCGCAGCAGATCTAGGCAGGTGGAGCTGGGGAGGTGGAGGGGTTCAGAGGAACTCTGACATCACGCTGCAGGAATAGCTTACAGCAAACACTCAACCAGGGATGTGTTCCCAGTACAACGACGTAACTCTCTGCTTTAATATCATAGTTGATCATAGTATCATTGAAGAAATACATTTGCCAGTCACAAAACCATATTGTTGCAAAGTGGTCGTTCAACCATGCTGGTTAATGATGTCACGCACGTGGTGGAGTTATAACTACTTTTAATTAATCTGTTTGAGATCAAATTAATGCTAGATGTTTTGCTATAAATTACGCACATGGCATCTTTTCTCAGTTATTTTGCTTTTTTTCCAGGATCAATCATAGGCTCGTTCTTACGTACTAGAGCACATTCACACATGCCCACTCTTCAAAAACGGAGCTTTAAATCTCTTGACAAACAAAAATACATAAATTATATTTGTATGTATTCTAAATAAAAGATAAATATTGTACTGAATGTTAGCTTGCTTATTTGGCTCAAGGTAAGGATTTATTAAGTCCACATGTCATGCAAACAAGAAACTCTGCTTCTAACCACAGGTCGAGAGCTGTCGTTACAAACACACAACTTTGCGATGCTGTTTGCAAATGTTCGTTAGAATGATGTTTTCGGGAAACACAGACTCGTTGAACTATACTGAGAACGACAGAACTTGCGACCATAGTTGGCTAACGATGCTTTTGGGAAACGCACTCCTGATTATTTAATTGAGCAAGCAATCTCATTGGCTGCAGGATCAGCAGAGGACAATCAGCTTGTGCCATGCGGTAGATTGCATGTAATGGACCTTTCAGCCTTAGCCCTCTAAAGTTTCTATTTAAAATCAGATTTAATGGTAATGAAATGCATGGACTTACTAAGCCCTCCATTCTCCATCTCCACAGGCTCACCACCAGGAAATCTTGTCACAACAGCAGGATTTGATCATTGCCACACAGTCAGCCCAGGCGTTACTCGACAAACAGGCTCAAGTCCTGTCCCCTGCTGAAAAAGACAAGTTACAGAGGGACATTAAAGAGCTGAAGGGCCGCTACGAGTCCTCTCTCACACAGGCCGAGCAGCAGATGAAGCACGTGCAGACTGTTCAGGAGGAGCTTCAGAAGTTTAAGGGGGACTGTGAGGAGTTTGAGACGTGGCTCCAGCAGGCCCACGGGCAGGTGGAGGAGCTGGAGACGCCCGCTGCGAGTCTGGACACTCTGAGTAATAATCTACAGAGACAGAAGAGTTTCTCTGAAGACGTCATCTCTCATAAAGGAGACCTGCGCTTCATTACCATCTCGGGCCAGAAGGTGCTGGACGCGGCGAAGGCCTGCGATCGTGTGGGGTCTGGGGGAACGGACGGCCTGTCGGTGGTTGATATGTCCGGGACTTGTTCTGCAGTCAAAGAAAAGCTGGATTCTGCTGCCGCTCGATACAAAGCCTTGCACACCCAGGTAATGGTCTTATGTAGAGCCAGTGGCAGAATCTTGTCAAGAATCTGTCCAGGTACCCCAAAATCAAACTTAAAAAAGGCCATTTTTCATAGGAACATTGCAAAAAAATTACATTTTCCACACTCACATTTAAGTTAGTTTAGCTGTATGGGAAATCAACCACTTTATAATTACAACCAATAGATGGCAGCATTTGTCCCTCAATGGTTTTAATTCAGCAAACAATCAACAATATCCTGAAGGTCTGTTCTGACGTTACATTATTAAAGGAAAAGTTCACTTGAAAATGAAAATTCTGTCATCATTTAATCACCCTCAAGGTGTTTCAAACAGTATGAGTTTCTTTCTTCTGCTGAACACAAAGGAAGATATCTAGAAAAATTTACACATGTAATCTAACAGTTGATCGACCCAATTGACTTCATAGTCAAGGAAAACAAATACTATTGAAGTCAATGGGGTCCATCATCTGTTTGGTTACCAACATTCTTCAAAATGTCTTCCTTTGTGTTCAGCAGAAGAAAGAAATTCATACTTTTTTTGGTAACAACTTGAGGGTGAGTACATTTTCATTTTTAAGTGAACTATTCCTTTAAATCCTCCAAACTTTTTAATATAAATAAATTACATTAAATGTTTGAGACGATAAACTGTAAACTCATACGTTTCAGTGTAATCAGCTTGGAAACAATCTCAAAGACGTGGTGGACAAGTACAAGAAGTATGAAGAAGCCAGTGGTGGTCTGGTGAAGTGGCTCAGTAGTTCTGAGGACGAGTCCCGAAGACAGCTGTCAGAGCCCATTGCTGGAGACCCACAAACCCTTCAGAGACAGCTGGAGGAGACCAAGGCATGAGCACAATCTACTGTCATTATTTACATCAGTTCAGAGTTATAATGGCACTGTGTAGGGCTTTTCACACTGTGCTGAACCCATTGTCGCACTAAACCCCGCTTTTAACCGTGGGTAAAGGAGCATTTCACATTTGTAATTTAGAAGCGGGATTAGCACTGCTTTTTAACAGGGGCGATGAAACACTGGACCCTGGAAACCTGGACCCTTGAGGATTAGCGTCTCTTTTGTGCTGTTATCTCCACATTGTGGTGCCAAACGTATAAAGTGTTTGTTCAGTTGTTTCAGTTTTTGAATTGAAAAATGTAAAATGGTGACAGGAAACACGTCATTTGGAGAGAAGAATAGACCGTTTCATTCTTGCCTTTATAGTCTGAAAAGACAATTCAGTTTAAACTTGATAGTCTGCAATATGATGATACAAATGGTAGAGCCAGTACGAATTCAGTGCCAATCAATGACACTGACACTGCAAATATGCAAATAAGAACGTTAACCCAGGGTTTTTGGAGTCTAGTGTGAAATGGCGGCGTATGAACACCCAGGGTTATTTGTTAACCCCGGGTAAATTATGAGCAGTGTGAAGCAAGATAACCCAGTTGCGCTCGAATATATGCACTCACAACATTGCGTTGTTAGATCTCATAAAAATGTTACCGGCCAACTGGTGATTGGCACCATTTCATATACTCGCCAACAAGCATCTGATGCTTGAAGAGTGTTCATTTTAGATCCTGCTTAAACTGTAAAAAGTGGTAACCTGCAATCTTTACCTGAAAGATCTTCATTTATTTTGTTTGTATAAATTAATGCATTTAGGTTGATTCAGCTATATTTAATAATATTTTTGACTTGAATAAACTAGATTACCATTTTTTTTCAGTGCACTATAAAATGACTTCCAAAGACATTTTAGTGTTTGCAATGTGTTTTTTAAAAAATGCATCATATTTTCTGTTTTGTAATAAGTCAGTACAGCTACCCAGTATGAGTTCTGCACATCAACACTATGGTGTCAATCGAAAATACTATCCAAACAAAATTTATCTATGGGGAGTGTTATATTTTTTTATACAAACTGAACAAAATCATAATTTTCCATTAGAACATTATAAAAATGCATGTTCGTTTCTCTTTTTTTGTGTATTTATAGCACTGAATACATGTCACGACACAAATAACTCAGCACAGATTTAATTTACTTGTGACGCATTATAGCTAGTTGTTCTTGCAAAGGTAAATAGAAAAGCAGACAAAGCTAATCACACTTAAATAGATTACGTCTCCCGTGATGCACTCAGACCACATTCAGCTGACCAGCAGCGAGATCAGATACGCAGAGAGAAATGTATACACGTTCCATTACTTTTCTCTAGGGATGTGCAGTACGACTGACTTCTGACCTTGTGTCCTTATGCTAAACAACCTTTTATAATGTCACTGTCTCTTATGCCTGACTGAGATGAATAAAGAACACACACCACTGATGTTGTGCTTTTAAGATAACCACTGTTATTAGTGGATTGTAAATAAGCATTGGTCTGTTCCAGAGTCTTCAAGGGCAAACGGCGTCCCATCAGGCTGTGCTGGATCTGCTGAGGAAATCATCTGATGCCCTGATCTCAGCAGAGGGAGAACTGCTGTCCAATCCTGAGGACATTCAGGAGACCGTGGGTGAGTCCACATTCAGGCACGCAAACTCACACCGCAAGCAAAAGGCGGAAAACAAATGTAAGATCGTGAAGAATTTTCATGACAATAAAGCTAAATCTCCACACTTCCCCCGCAACATTTCATCACTGTAATATCTAAGTACGTTTTATTTATTATTCATTTCTTTAAGTATTTTTTTAGAATCAACATACAGTAAATAAGCAGTACACTATACTACCATAAAATTGGTAGCACTTTAACACTGTAAAATTGAGTGCAAACATGATATTTAAACATGTTACAGTTTAAATTATGTATGATTAAATTATACATTCAGAAGCTTAAACACCTCCAATAAAGATTTATAACCAAACCATTTTTATAAATCTCGTTGCCAATAGTAGAAAAACATATCTTATCCAATTGGAGAACAATGAACAACATTTAGACATGAAAATATTGATTTCTTCACAGAAGTCTGGTCTACTTTCTTTTAATACTTATATAGGAGAGTTGATTCCTCTTCCTCATAAATCATGATGAAACTCATTTAGAACATGCTGTGCCTCTTTATAGACCTTAAAATACATTTAGTCAGTTTATGTAAATTACTATTGCGTACCAGGATTTATTTTCCTATTTCCCTTAAATGTATACTGTACATATATTACCAGTGCATATCGGCAAAGATAATTTTTTTCCAGTTCCTTCTATTTGTATTTTGTTTTTTACTTTGAAAATGTCAAACATATGTTATGCACCCTCTGTTTTTGTGTTTGTCTTTCACTGTGTTTGTCAAACGTATAAGTATTTGTATGGAAAAAAGAAACTAAAACACTGTGATCAGCAATTTCTTTTCAGAGAAGTTCCAAATAACGATTATTATACACTTCTTTGACACTTCGAACAACATGTGAATAAAGCATGTATAAATCTGCTTCTGTTTGTAGACGACATCGCAGAGAGATACGATAACCTGTGTAAGTCCGTGAGCGACCGCAACGAGAAGCTCCAGGTGACCCTGACACGCTCTCTGAGTGTCCAGGACGGGCTGGACGAGATGATGTCCTGGATGGAGAAGGTGGAGGAGAGCGTGAAGGAGACGCCGCGAGTGCCACTCGACTCACACGCCATCACTAATGCACTCAGCAAGGAGGCCGTATGTGACCTTTCACCTTTCATTCATATCAGGAATATTCTAATGTATTTTATCTGACTCTGACCGTTCAAACCAGGGTTGTGACAAGATCTTTTTTCATCTACATTTAGCATTGTTACTCAGAGCGTAAATGCAATTCTTATAATTTGGGGAAATTATTTGTAAATCGAAAGGATTTACATAAACTTTGAAATGACTAGTTAACTTTGTTTTATGCTCATGTTGAAGGCGTTTTGATTATTATGTACGTTGTTTGTTTTTAGTAGATACTTATTTTAGGCAAAAAATAAAAATGGTCCAGACTTCAAGAGGAAAACCTTGAACCTCCATTCAGTATCTTTTCTGTCACATGCCTTACATATATATCTAAATATAAAAATAATAATAGCTTGATAAAACTTCCGATCTTACCTTACTATTCATATTTAATTGGGCTCAACTGATGAGTTTTGATGAAACTGATGAAGTTCTAGATGCCACTGTTTTGGCTCTGAGGGCCCAATATCCTCATTTTATTTTCTTCTGTGTGTATTCTGGTATATATTTAGAGATTATAAAATCGGTTTTTGGTGAAGTTTTAGCATTTTTAGTTTTAATTTAGAGCATTTCTAAGGTATGTATTTATACTGAAGTGTCAGATTTTGTAAGAAATTCAAGTTTGTAAGGTGGACAGCAGGGAAAAAACAATCAAAACCTTGAAGAAGAACCTATTTATTTGAAAATGTTGATTTTAATTCAGAATAAATAATTAAATAATCCCCCCATTCATTCCTATGGTTAAAACTGACCCGCGAGGGAAGGATTTGTTAACATTTTTATTACAACCAAATAAACTCCTCAAATCCAGTTTTCAGTGCATCCAGTGCAACACAATTCTTAAGGTCTTGGACCACACCAATGAACACTCAATTTTAAGAAAATTCAGAGAAAATGATTTCCGGGTTAAAATGACCAGAGGAGAGTTGATCTTAACCCTCCGAGTTCGGCGGTTGCGCCGGCGCGACCAGCTTGCTTTTTTTCTTATCAGTGCAAAAGAGACTCAAGAGACTCAACTCAAAAGAGAATGGACATATGTCTTTACAAAGCTTGAGGTCTCTACTTTTAAATTATGTAAATCATATCAAAAACAAATATTCTCTGTTTAAGTAATCCGTATGAAAGGAACGAGATGTACAGTAAAAATTATGTATCTACAGTAAATGTAAGAATAATAGCTTGATAAAACATCTGGGGCCCTATTTTAACGTTCTGAAACGCAAGTGTCAAAGCGCAAAGCACAAGTAACTTTGTGGGCGGATCCCGGCGCTGTTGCTATTTTCCCGCCGGGATAAATGCCTCTTGCGCCTGGCGCAAATCTAAAAGGGGTTGGTCTGAAGTAGCTTCATTATTCATAGGTGTGGTTTGGGCGTAACGGGAGACAAACCAATAAGAGCTTTATATCACATTCCCTTTAAGAGCATGATGAACGAGGTGCGCTTGTGCGCAATACTATTATAACGGCGCATTTACCAGCGCACTTCAGAATCAGTTCACAGCCGAGGAGATCGATGTTCTCGCCAGGGCCGTAAAAGAAAGAGAAGTGACATTGGGGATGGGACAAACCCACCCAAATTAGCTTCGGTTAAACATGCATATAATAATTTGGGTAAATGTGTAAGCTTTATGCCTATTTTCCCCATTGTCATGGACACAACAATGATTTCCCTTGTGTTTTAATATTTTTCCTTATAATAATGTATCATTTGCAAAAAGTTAAATGCATCTGTGTAGATGAGAGAATCATCTACAGTGTATGCGCGTTGTTCACACTATGTATTATGGCCAAGCATGCGCGCTTAAAATAGCATCTGAATGTACGGGCAACGCGCCACTGACTTTAGACTAGTTTTTTTCTGGTCAGTGGCGCAATTGTTTTATAGAACAGCAAAATAGCATGAGGGAAAGTTTGCGCCGGAACACGCCTCCTCTTTGCGCTGAACCAAGTGTATTTCTTAGTTAACCGACGTGCGTCTGTGGAGGGAAAAGTCCGCTTTGCGCGGGTGCAAAATAGGAATGATACATGCGTCAGTGTACAAAGTCATTTGCGCCGGGTGCAAGATAGGGCCCCTGATCTTACCTTATATTCATATTTAATTGGGCTTAAGGGATGAATTTTGCTGAAAAGTGTGTTTATTTCAGGCTGTGGAGCAGGACATGTCCATCAGGCAGAGCAGCATCTCAGCCATGAAGCTGAAGGTGCAGGAGTTTGTGGAGAACGCTGATCCCGCTGCTGCTGTCCTGCTCCAGTGTACGATGGAGAGCTTGTCCCAGCGCTTCACTGACGCCTCTGAGCGCCACAAGCTGAAGCTTTCTCAGATGGAGGAGCTCAGAGACAAAGTGGAGCGGTTGGAGAAGACCTCTGAGAAGCTGCAGACGTTTGTGCTGAACAGCTCACAGGCTCTGACTGAGAGCGACGGACCCGGGAAGACCATCGCTGAACTCTCACAGCTCCTACAGGTAAGCGGAAACATTACAGTTTCAAGTCTTTGGTTCATTATATTAGCTATATACTTCTATTAGCCTACAGTGGATATAATGGTAACACTTACCAGTCTTGAGTCAGGTTCATTAGTTAACATTAGTTATGAACTAACCATGAGCAATACATTTGATACTATTTGTTAATCTTTGTTAACGTTAGATTCTCTCCTAAAGATATTGCTGGCTCATTTTAAACTCACTTTTCACATTTTTGTTCCATGAATTGATATAAATCGTGGTTTACGGCTGTGAAGTAATTAAAGGATATGGATTATTTTGAGCAAATGTATTGAAAGCGAGGCAGCTCTCATAGACACCCTGTGTATGTCCTATAATCTGTTTGAGTTCTAATAAAGTCTTTATTTGTAGGACACAGATGCAGAGTTGTCTGAGCGTGCAGAGGACGTGGAAACACTACGGAAACTGTCTGAGGAACTCGGCAGGTTTGGTCCTGAAGGAAGCTCAGCTCTTCTCCAGAGCAAGATGAAGAACATCTCCGACAACTTTAATGCTTTTAAAGAGACAGTTATGGAGAAGTAAGTGATTAAGTACAGAAATGTACAGATTACACCTCAAATAGGGTTGCCAACTTCTGGAAAGGAAAATAAGGAGCATCGTGATCCTTTACAGGAAAATAAGGGACACTCAAAATACTTGTTCTGTTCCAAACAGTGTGTCATTTCAGGGTTGTGTGTGTGTGTGTGTGTGTGTGTGTGTGTGTGTGTGTGTGTGTGTGTGTGTGTGTGTGTGTGTGTGTGTGTGTGTGTGTATATACAAGCTTCTCAGACATGAACACATTTGGGTCATTCTGTGTCAAAACCAACCAAATTTCAGAAACTTTCCCAGCTAAAATTCTTCTTTTTGTTAATTTTTTAAATAACGAAGAAAGCCAAAATATTAATTGCGGTGGATGTACAGTATATTTACTGAGTCATTCAATATGGAGGGGGTCAGAATGACAGATTTCAACTGAGATTTGGAGTCAGATTACAGGGGGTAAATGACTATATCATTATTTTATTTTTACACGAGATTGGTAGGTCTAATAGTAAATTAGAAAATGTTGACTTTACACATTTCCGTTGCCTTATATGTTAAGAGTGACAGTTCAAAAATGTGAAAAAGCACTTGCCCAAAGTTTGCATGCCTGTAACTCAAATTAAAAATAACAATATAATTTTAGATATTATTGAACAAACTTTTCTTTGGGTTTCTCATTTTTTAAGGCCCAGTATGGTTAATTTCCAGAGATATAGGGATTTCAGTGTGGCTCCATGAGTAAATTGGTACACATTTTCAATGGTGGCACATTTTCTAAAAAAAAAAAAAAAAGTTTAAACTAGAAGTGTATCTCTCTCTTTTTTTTGGGCAACACAATTTAACATTCCTATCTGAGTGCCATGGATAGTATTTTTTCCAAAGTTTGTGTGCCTGTAAAGATATCTCAATATCCTTCTATATTAATATTCTTAATAAACGTTTATTTTGTAATCTTCATTTCAAAGGCTCTATATGGTTCAGTCCTATAGATATAATGTGGCTCCAAGTTAGAATTGTTGGAATTTAACCCATTTTCTATATATAGCAACACCAATGGATATTAAAAGTTATCAACCTCTTTTCAAAATTATAAACGTAAAAGTTTTTTTTGTGAGGCAGATACATGGATGACATAGCATTTAAAAGCAAAATAACTGAACGTCTTTGAAATGTAAGCCAATTAGGCATTTTTTTAAACAATGCCACTTAAAATTTTGAACTAAATCTTGTTGCAACCATGTATGAATAAATGAGAATGCATATTTTTCAATTTAAGATAACTTAGAGGATTAGTATGGGCTGCTTTTGGTGCTTGAGACTTTATTGATTATTTTGTGTTTTAATAATGAGGTCCAAAGTTAAGAGCAAGCTACAAGTTGCTTAAATGTAAAATGTTTTTCTCTATTTAACAATATTAACTTACAATAGTGAAAGACGACTTCCCTTTTTGATCACGTCTTCCCTCAGGGAGAATGCATGTTTTCTCGCGTGGCTGAATGTTGGACTTTTACAATAATCACGTTGTTTGCATTCGCCCAAATTGATTTGCCGAGATCAAAATACAGACGGTGAAAGGGATTTGTCCCGCTCGCCGTGAACGACCAGCCGGCAGAGGATTCTCCGGAGTCTCAATGCCTTCTCTTAGCTCTGACATACACTACTGTTCAAAATGTTCAAGTCGGCAAGATTTTTTTTAAATGTTTTTTTTAAGTCTCTTCTGCTCACCAAGGCTGCATTCATTTGATCAAAAATCAAGTAAAAATTATGAAATATTATTGCAAATTAAAATAGCTGTTTTTCTATGTGAACATATAGTAAAGTGTAATTTATTCCTGTGATCAAAGCTGAATGTTCAGGATCATTACTCCAGTGTTCAGTGTCACATGATCCTTCAGAAATCATTCTAAGATGCTGATTTGCTGCTCAAGAAACATTTATGATTATTGTCGGTGTTGAAAACTAACTTTTATTTTTATTTTTATCCCTGACCTCAAAATTATGAACAGTAGTGTATCTCCCTGTTTTTAATTTCATTGTATAAAGTGAAGGTTTTGATTAGGGTTTTGATTAGCTAGGACTGTTATAGAAACCATGTGCTGTAATAGAACAATATTACAACACATGCAATATTAGTTATGCTTTTTGCCAGATGTCAGACTATTTACTAACGCTGTGTATGCATATGTGTGTGTGTGTGTTAGGAAGCAGGAGGTTTGTTCCTGCCAGAAGCAGCTGCAGGAGTTCAGTGCAGACGCAGGGCTGTTAATGAAGTGGCTGGAGGACACAGAAGAGCAAGTGCCCTTGTTTCAGCCGGACTGCAGTGATCAGGGCCTGAGGAAAGACCTGCACAGGATCACTGTGAGTCAGGAACCTTCAGGACACAACCAACACAAGACACACATCTCACTGAGAGTCATTCTTCATACACAGATTCTTCTGAACTACTCAAAATATATTCTAATCAATTTTTGTTGAAACATTTATCCATGGGCGTCAGAAGCAAAAAAAAAAGTGTGTGTGTGTCCTCCGCCAGAAAAATGTTACTGGAGTAAATGCCATTTCATGTATTTATATATATATATTTCATGGTGCTTTTTAATTAAACAAGAAAAACTAAACTCCACTTCACGTCGTGCATTAAATGCACAGCTATCCGTGGATTATCCGCTGCTGAGACCATGGTCATTTGCCAGCATTGGCAACTTAAAGCTGTTATTGATGTTTGCAACGCAATATTTGACTTTGAACGGTACAACGGGCGGTTATTTTCGTCAGTTGCGGCTCGTTGAGAAATATAATGATTCAGCAGAAATGGAGTTTAATTTATTAGGCCATTTTCTCAAGTGGAATTAATTTGACTGACGGCGCTCTGAAAAGCAAACAGACATATGCGCTGAATTAGAGACGATAAAAGTGAGTGGGTCCAATATCATTGGTCTTAAAAAGTGGGCGGGTCTTGTCCCACACATATACAATGGTTCCGACGCCCATGCATTCATCACATTACACTTTATTTTTAAACAGTGCACTTTAGATATTCTACTAACTATAAGTAACGTTGCACCAACATGTCAACTAAATCTCATTAGAGTATTAGTAGACTGTTAGGGTTAGTAGAATAAGTTGACATGTATTTGCTAAGTTACTTACAGTCGGTAGAATGTGTGTTAAGGAACATCACAAAGTTATCTTTATTTATATTTTACAGTGATAAACATGAAAATAATGATTCAGTGATGCAAACAGAATTCAGAATTCAAGACGATAGTAAACTGGCATTATTTAGTTAAAATCAGTTGTTGATTCATTTTGTTTCAATAACTGTAAAGCTCATCAATTATGCAGTTCAATGCAGCTATAAAGCATAACTGCAGAAAACAGTGATGTCATCTCATTGCTCAGTTCAGTTCTCATCCAATAGAGCCAAATCAATAATATTGCAGAGTATTAAGTTATAGATATTAAAGAGTTGGCAGATATTAATCAGACAGTCTACTAATACTCTAATGACTGCTAGTTGACATGTAGTTGCAAAGTCACTTATAGTTAATAGAGTTTGTCTAAAGTGGACTATCCAAATAAAGTGTTACCAAAAGGTCTAATGAATCTTGGTATAATGTGAACTGGTGGGATTTTTTGATATTGTGTGTGATTGTAATGATTTGAGATTGTAATGACATTCTTTTTTTTTATTTTTCATTTTTGGAGAGGTTGTGTAATCAGTGAAGTTGCTAAAACATTAGTTTAAAGTCAATTTATTTATTTATTATTACATTTCTATTATCTCTAAATTACAATTTTCAATTACTTAAGGATTTGATAATGACAGAGTAAACATACTATCAAATCATAATGAAATGAATCCTAAAATTAATTATATTTCTTATGTTCAAACCATCCTTCATCCGTTTCCATTATAACCAATGAATTTTTTCCCCAATTGTTTTGTAAAATGGTAGTAACAACAGTATTTGGTATTATAGAAAAATAGAAGTTTAGGCCCAAAATAGAATCATTCAAGCAAATATTCTGTCACACTGATCAACAGTGACAAGTAATTAAAAACAAAAATTCATCACCCTTTTTTTCCCATTAAAATCTTCCTAAAGGACTGACATGTTTCTCTGAAGAATCACCCATATAAGGAGGATAAACAGCGGATCATGTTTTTGTGTTTTAAAGTGTTTATTTCAGTGATTTAACCCTCGTTACTCTAGTAACATTCAGCATTGCTCAGTGTACAAGAATGTGTGTGTCATGCTCCAAAAGGTCAACGGAGAATAATGAAAATGTCAAAATGTCTCCTAACTCTACATAGATTGAAAAATGTTTAAATGACTATTTCTGCAGGGCTTGTTGGATGAATGGACCTCCAAAGCTCCTGCAGTCCAGGATATAAATAGCAAAGGATCTGCTCTATGTAGCATAATCAGTGTTTTGACATCACCGGCCAAAGCCAAGATACATCACAACTCAGGTATTGCCAAGGAGTATTTTAAGATTTTACAAAAACATTTATCGCATGTCTCAGTTCAGCATGATCACTCATCTGGACACACACATATATATATATATATATATATATATATATATATATATATATATATATATATATATATATATATATATCATTTATGTTTCTTTAGGATCAGCTGTCAGTAATGGTTCTGGTCCAGGAAGCCATGCCTATCTAACAAACCAAGGTGAACGTTCATATTAGTGAAGCATCAGTTTTTACTAACATAAATAACTGGTTTTAATTTATGCTGGGACCAATAACTATTATGATGGCCAAATGTAAATCTCTACTATTCTGCGTATTATTTCTGTTTGGCTCTAGAGTTGATGCTGGTGCAGCAGAAGATGTCCTGCATTAACAGCAGTTATGAACATCTGGGGGAGCTTCTGAAGGCCAGATCATCTGAGCTCAGCGCTGTGTTGGAGAAAGTTCAAGCGGCCCATGAACAGGCTGAGTCTTTACGTCAGTGGATGGAAGACACGAAGAAGACGGCATCATCATGGAGTAACCATCCGTCTGGGAAAGACACAGTAAAATCACAGATGGAGCAACAGAAGGTGAATGAAAGCCATTAATGTGCATTATGTCTAATGACTTATTAGCATTATTTGTAATTTTTGCATCTCAATCATTTAGATGTAAAATATTGACTTGAAGAGGATTTTTTGATGTAAGTCGCTTTGGATAAAAGCGTCTGCTAAATGACTAAATGTAAATGTAAATGTAAGAACCCCCTCAGATTTTAAGTTAATATTTCAATAATTTAACAACACGTTCATTCACATATATTCATGGTTCTCTGTTTGGTTAATGGTCACATGACAAGTAAACAGATAAAATATTTAATTTTAATAGTTAATTCATAATTTTAGATGTATCTATATATAGTATTTATACATGTATATAGTATTTATAAATTATGTTTATATTAGAGGTGTGCATAGATTAATTTTTTTAATCTAGATTAATCTCACTGGAATCTTGGAATTAATCTAGATTAAAATGGCTCATTTGAATTCTGCCGAAGGCATTCAGAATATGTGTGCTGCCCAAATAATGACTAAAAGTAAGTCTTTGAGAATAGTTTGCCTCGCGTAGGGATGTGAATTTCTGCCAAAAATGCCATTCGACAATAGAGGAGCAAAAGTCGAATATCGTTCAAAGAAAATTATAACATAAAATAAATAAATAAAACGCACAATTACAACGACAGAAAGGGGGGCCAATTTCATCTTTAGAGATTTGTCATCAAACAAACTGTTTATTAATTGAACAAGTAACATGTTTTCGTCGTTTTTTTTTAAACATAGTAACTTAGTCTAATTGGAAGAAGAAAAAAACAATTAGCACGATGTAGCTACAGTCCTTTTTTTTCGCATCGCCAAACCAGATGCTAGTTAGATCAAAAAATAATGTCATATGTCATAATGATTTTATGTGAAAAGCCTCATCCTTTTTAAACAAATTAGTTTCAATCAATGTAAACTATTCGTGTGACTATGCCCCTGCGCAATACACACACATTACCGCGGGATGGCGGGTGTTCATTTCATAAACTGTACACAATGGTAGCTTATTTATTTTGTAGCCTATAAATTAATTATGTCCAACGGATAATGTCATACTTTTTAGTAGTGCTATCGTGGGGTAATGATCTGTTTGGTTGTAAAATGTATTACCTGAAATGAAATGAAATCGAATGTATCGTCCTGTGGAATCATTCATTCACAGACAGCTTACGAAGGTGTTCAACTAATAAAGATCTTCATCGCTGGCAAAAAATATGATGCATTTGCAGATTTGATTTCACTAGACTAAACTGTAGCTCTTGGTGTTCATAAATCTTCCTGTTACGACTCTGTGTCGAGTGTGATTGAACACGCTTCAGTGATTCAGTGCGTGAGGACTGAACAGAACTGATTCGCGAACCGATTTAGACAGATCTGCCAACTTGTTTGATGAAGTCTTTGAACAGAATCGACCCAAAAGAGTGATTCATTTGTAAATTGAGCATCGCTCATGCCCATAAAATACAGCGCGCTTGGAATAAACTCATTTAACAACATGTAAAGTAACGAGAGGAACGATCGCCCAACGTAACATGTAAAAGTATACACCTTGTGTCCCTGACAGGAAAATACCCTGCTGCGCAGTTTGCGCGAAAATATAACGATATTCGAAAAAGCTATTTTATTGTTCCCAACCCAACTTTGAGAATAGATTAACGGCGATATTTGTTTTATCGCCCGATAAGATTCTCAGGTTAACGCAGCACGTTAACGCCGATAACGGCCCACCACTAGTTTATATATATATATATATATATATATATATATTCATGGTTCTCTGGTTGTTTAATAGTTACATGACAAGTAAACAACAGTTAATTAATAATTTTAGATGTATCTATATATAGTATATATATATATATATATATATATATATATATATATATATATATACATACATACATATATATATATATATACATACATATATATATATATATATATATATATATATATATATATAGTGTTATTTTAATTAAGTTATACAAATTAAGATATAAATAAGTATAAATTACAATTGTCCTGTCAAAAAAATATATGTTTTTAATAATTATTTTATTTTACATCAGTATGTTCAAGTTACAATACTAATATTTATGTCGTAAATTCTTCACTTTCAAATGTTTAAATCCACAAATGTACATTTTGGTGGAATACTGGTGAAATGCTTATATGCACAGAAATGTTGATAATTATGCAAATGTGTACATTAAGTGAAGAGATGGAGTTGATGAGAAGCAGCGTTTACTGTGAACCTGTTACTGTTACACACCCTTTGATTTGATAATAGCAGTAATGTATATCACGAGTTGAGTTTTATTTTGATTAATTGTGCAGCCACATCTGTTTATTTTAATTTTGCATCCAATTTAATTATTAGTTTTTTATTAACTGACAAACCCCTGCACTTCCCTCACGAACCCTCAGGGAATTGGACGGTTGCTAAGCTGTTGCAAGGCAGTCGATAGACCAATGGACATGCCAAGTTTGATGAAATTGTTTGAGGAGTTACAGTAGTAGAAGATTTTGACATATTTCAGTCCATTCTGCGTAATTTTGCATATTTTCCTCAAAAATCAGCACAGAAAATCTGAAAAAAGTGCACAAACTTTGTGTCATGCTATATATTCTACATGAAAACCTTGACAGTTTCCCACTGTAAGAACATTCTTTAAACTGTAAGCACTGAAAAAGCTGATTATTATGTCTGTCTTGCAGGTCTTTGAAGAGAATATGAAACAAAAACAAGCGCAGCTCCAGCAGCTCAGGGAGAATTTGCTCAGTTTAATCGAGGAGAACCCGGATTCACCCGAGGCAGAAAAGTGGAAGCACATGCTGGCACAGATAGGTATGCGTCCATCACATCCAAACGCATGAATCTACTTTTATCCACACGTATCTCTCGCTCACTGCGAACCAGGGCCAGAAATTAAGGTGCAGTTTTTATAATTGCCTTATTTAATGTATGTATTGTATACACTGTCTTTAATGTCAAATACTTAAAATTAATCAATTAATTCAACCGATCAGAATAATGACATACCATGGTGGCTTTCCCTGTTACCAATAACATTTTATATTTTTACACCGCAGAAGCTGCATCTGACGTGGCATTTATGTTTATTTACACATATAGACTGTTGAATACTGCTTGAATGTGATGTTACATATTAATACAATTTTAAATGTATCAAGCATATAATTTATATCTGAAAATGTCAAAAACAAAGTTTAAGGCTCATCCCTCTTTTCATTTACATAAAGCAGGCTCTTTAAATGGAGGTGGGTCAGAAGAAGCATATTAGATGTTATAAATATAAAAACATGCACTCATTACAGACAGCTGCGAGAATAAAATAACAGTCATTATTATTGATTATTGTCCTTGATATTGTAATCACGATTAATAATGTCTAATATAATACATTAAAAACGCTTTTGCATGCATTTGTAAATCGAGACTTCACACTGGTTCTCTTAGGGCCTGTTAACACAACACTGTTTTCAACTAAAAACTGAAAGAATTTTGAGTTTTGACTTCATTTACACGAAAACGGCGTATTGGAGTCCTGAAAGTGCAAACTTTTGAAATCTATAGCATTATCGTCTCCATGTAAAATCGTGAATTTGTGAAAACGATGACGCCATGAGCATGTGTATTACGTTTTCAGCCTATAGTCGCGTAGTGTTTCTTTACAGAGTGACATCGCCAACTACTGGCCTGGCAGCAGAATACAGCTTTTTGGTCAGTTTCGCGGGTCCGACGTCCGTGTGAATGGGAATCGTTTTGACAACGTGTGTATGCGAAAAACGCAAAGGAAAAAACTTGTGTACATTGTTTTCGTGTAAATGTACTCATAGTAGCATGAAAAACAAAACAATTATTCAAACTGGAAGTTAACTGTATACAGAAAGCAAGCAAAGAAAGTGGTCAATGACTTCATTTCAGTTAAGCTCACTTCTGCAATCTCACAAAAACAGTGAAGCTGACTACACTAAACACTGAATCTCTTATTTACATTGTACAATAGTTTATTTATTTATTATGAAAGCACTGGTGCACTGGTGACTATTTCAAATGCCTCTGATTGGCCATTAAATTCATGGGCTCAACAGACATGTCTGTGATTGTCTGTAATGCTCAACGCTTCTGGAAATTGTTTGATGCAACATGACCAGATCTAAATGTAATGCTGTAACCGGCACTTATCGTTCATTTTTACATTTAATTTTAAGCACCACAGTCATAATATATTTAAATTAATTTAAACGTGCAGGGGTATTTTTGCCCATTTATTTTAAATTTAGCAAGCATTTTTGTTCATCTTGATGGCATTTTTGCCCCAAGCTCCTTTTAATTTCCGACCTTGCTGTGAACTGAGGTGAAGCTCCTGTGAAAGTTTGAGCTAATAGTGGAGGAGTTCGGCCTCCTCCACACACTCTGAATCAACGCTCAGCTAAAGTGAAGCTGGGAGTGATAAAGTGATGTGTGTTCTGCTCCACACACAGATGCGGGATGGGAGGAGGTCAGGGGAAGCATGGAGATTCGGAAACAGCAGCTGGAGGAGTCGTCCCGAATGCTGGAGCTCTTCCAGACGACCCAACCACAACTCTCGCAGTGGCTGCAGGAGAAGGAGTTGATGATGGGCGTCCTGGGGTCTTTGTCTATGGATCCCAACATGCTTAACACACAAAAGCAGCAAGTCCAGGTACTGGCAGTCATGCCGTAAACATATATAAGAACTCTAATTCATGTGAAAGAAATATTAAAGGTTATATGAAGTTAAACAAATAGATGGATGGGCGATATTACCAAAGTCTTATTTAAAGATATGAGTAGTTTTGAGCTTTCTACAGCAAAAAGCTATGAATTCGGGATCGCAAGCTCTCTAAACGAAGCGGGTTTCTGAGTTCACACTTCAGGTGTGTGTCATAAAGTGTCTATCGTTAAAGCTCATGCTAACGATCACAATATATATTGTCATACCGCCCAGCCTTAATTCTCCATAAAATACATTTCTGTCATCATTCACTCACCGTCATTTTGTTCCTAATCCATGTGACTTAAATTTTGTTGAACAGTAAAGGAGATGTTTTAAGAATGTTCCTACTGCCCTTTTTTTAAAAGTTAAATGTCAAGTTTTCTGAAACCATACCCAGCGAGCAATGGCCGACATTTCACCGTCTCGGTTAACTATAGACGTAATATATAGTCCGGCTGAGAAACCCACTTCTAAACCACTTCACTTTGGTTTTTGCCAAAATAACTTGTATGATATTCCATCATGTGAGCAAAGTAAACAGTGATTACAAGGTGTTTGGTTTAGTTTCTTTGACATGTTATCTAGTAGTTGATGACTAGTCTATTCTTGGGCTATAGTTTAGACGTCTATTAAGTTTTCACTGACAGCCCAAATTTTGCCTCGTTTCAGCCTAGACTTCAGGGCGGTGTTTGGACGGCTATTTTTTTAAATGCAAAATTGCTTGCTGGGCAAGATGGCTTTGTGTGAATAACACACCAAAATTTAAGTAATTTAAGTCATCTCTGAAAAGCAGCAATAGCTCTGATTTGCACATCACACTTGATCAGTCACCTGGAAAAAAAGAATCAATGGCATTTGATGTGATGTTTAGTAATTAGTGATCATAGTGATCTTTTCTATTCAGAAGACTTGGAATATAATACACTGGTAATATGGACATATGTGCTTTTTTGTTGGTTTTGGAGCTCGACAGAGTTTTCATTGTATCGAAAAAAGCAGTATAAACACTTTTGTGTTTCATGGTCAAACCAATTTGGAATGATGACAGAATAAAAAATGTATGGTCAATTATTTATTTTTAAGTTACATAGATGAAGTGACATACGGTACTATTTGTAATGCCACTGAAGAAGGCTTATCCTTTAATGCCTATTGCTTAATGTCATATGTCATTCCTTTGATTAGATTCTCCTCAAGGAGTTTGACAGCCGTAAGCCTCAGTATGAGAAGTTAACAGAGGCCGCCACAGCAATCACTAGTGCATCAGAGAAGCAGGATCCTGCTGTAGAGCAGGTTAAGGAACAGCTGGCATCTATTTCCCAGAAGTGGCAGGCCTTGACGGGTCAGCTGTCTCAAAGACATGCCCTCATTGAGCAGGCTGTCGGTAAGACCGCTCAATTCCAGGAGATTTTGCAAAGCCTCAGTAAAAGTGCCACCTGCCTGGAGACTGAACTAAATAACCAGCAGGCTCTCACCACCCAACCTGATGAAGTCAAGAAACAGATTGAAGCCACCAATGCAATCCTGGCTCAGCTACGAGAGGAGAAGAAGAGGCTGAAAGAGGCAGAAAACATTTGCTCTGAGCTCTCTGCCATGGTGACTGAGGAATATCTCAGAGCAGACTTGACAAAACAGCTTGAGGCCGTCACCAAACCATTCAGACAACTTGAGGACAAAGCAGGTATTGCAGTTAAATTGAACGACTACTTCCCTCTGCGACATCACAATTGCACACATGTAACCATGCCAGATTTCCTTACAATTTGTATTTGAACACTTTACTATGTTTACATCAACCCCCCCCCCAATCAGTGCAGAAAATGCAAAAAAAATCTGCAGATTCCACCTGTGTCTGATAACCATCATCTTTAAAACATGTAAAGAGGGAGAGAGCAAACAATGTGTAAACTGTAGTGTTGGTCAGTATTGACAACTTAGCGCCTTGGCCTGAGTGTAAAACTAACTTTTTGCCCCTACAGCCAATGTCCGGTGATTTAAGAAAAGGTTCTGGCCATAAATATTTGTACCGACCATGAAACTTTATCTGCAAAAACAGGCATGACACCAGTGGCGGCTGGTGATAATTATTTTTGGGTGGGCGGGGTGAAAATAAATACAAATAAATTTCATATAGATGTTTGAGGTCCCTTACCCCCGTTGTTGTCCACAAAACTTCAGTTCCGACACGTTGAAATAAAAGACAGGGAAAGCAAAAAAGGACATTGCTAACATCACATCCAGCCAGCCACCTGCGTTTCTCATAACACGCGCGGGTGAGCTCCGGGTGAAGGTCGTCCTCTGTCACTGGCTGCTGCTGGAATTGTAAATCGGGTTGGTCCGGTCCGAGATCCTTTATCCTTTTTTTTTCTTCCAGTGAACGCCTTGTAAAAGGTTTTTTTTTTGTAAATCAATGACAGAATTTGGTTTAACTGCTGCCATTATCTCTACGAAAGTGATCAGACTAGCAAGGTTTTGGCGGAGTCGCCTGCGCACTCGCAGTAGTGGCCAAGAGCGTAAAGTTGAATGACAGGTGACGAGAACCAATCAGATTGGATAAAATAACATGTATCCAATTCTGATTCGCCAGGCACGCAGCGACCTGCGTCCGGAGGAGAATCTTTAAGAAACCAATTAGAGACCAGCTTCAGGTTACATGCTGCTGAAAATTTAAGGACTCAGATAGACATCCATTTGTCCGGCGTCCCTCGCCAATGAAACCGCATGAAACATCGAAAATAGTTAACCGATTAAAGACAGTTTTTATTAAATGCTGAGGCTCTTACTACCAGCCTGCACATCGTATAAGTAAACTATTTTATTTTTATTTCATTTTTATTTCATTTTTGTATAAATGTATATTTCTGGAATTTTGATGGGGGCAGCGCCCCAGCTATTGACAAGACGCCACTGCATGACACCAAAAGTTTAGATACTAGTGAAAATTAACAGTTCTCTATTCCAATTTTTATGCCACAGCTAGAAACTACTAGCCTAACTAATATATAAATGTAAAACATTGTTAAAAACAAGATACAAATAATCAAATTACAAGCAAAAGCACAAATAAATACAATGTAGCAAAATAAACAATTGAAATAAAACGTCTTCTTGCGCTTGAATATTTAAATTGTCAAGGCTTAAACTTTCATGACGAATGACGATGCAGCACTGGCCCGTTAACTGTCCAGAGCACCATGTACAGTACGTTTGTTCACATTCATGCATTGTTAGGATCGATTACTCTTATTTGGTGCTTGGTGAGTGTTAATTTTAGGCCCTGGACTTACCTGTTAGCGACATAGCTCTTGCTAGATTTAGTGCCTATTCAGACCCATTTATTAACAGTTGCAGCAACTTCTTGGACAAAACTTATCTGGTTTCAGAGACTCCCTAGTTTAATTCAGCTGTATTAAAATACAATATATAAGCACAGAGAGTAGGAGAGAAACAAACAAATGTAAAGGGCTGACACTAGGAAGAATACGATGACATGATTATGTTAATTAGCATTGACTTTTCGAGCAGTCTTTAGCAACTTCCCATTGAAAGTAGTTGGAAACAGTGGTGATGTTTCCCACAAACTCCACATCTCTATAGCAAACATCAGCCATGTTCCCAACTGATTGTGATTTTGTCACTTCACACAGCATTTTTGTTCTCAGTCATGGTAGAAAAAGTGCTTGATGCCTGACACTTGTCGTGTTATTCTCTGCTCAGACACAGTATTACATAATTGTGACAACTGTGGAGACTTCTTATCTAACATTCTTATCTTTTACCTTGTGTTTAACCAGGAAAGCGGATTGAGCAACTCAACTCGGCCTTTGCCAGCTCCCAGCAGTTCCATCAGACTTCTAAGGACTTCCAAGCCTGGCTGAATCAAGCTCTCCAGGAGCAGTGCAAGACACAGCCCATCTCCGCGTATGCAGAGAGGTTAAAACAGAGTCTCAAGGAGAACAGTGCTGTTCAGAAGGCCATTAGTGACCACGAGGGACCTTATAACACCATCATGAAAGAGGGTGAAACTCTCCTTCAGAGAACAGAGGGGGCAGAAAAGGTGGCCCTTCAGGGACAGCTCTCTGCTCTAAAGTCCAGCTGGGATGATGTGAAGAAAAGCAATGCTGATCAAGCAGAAAAGCTTCAAGGGGCCATGCAGAGGGCTTTGAAGTACAAGGAACATTTAGAGCAACTGAGCTCATGGTTGCAAGAGTTTGAAGACCGGGAGAGGAATGTAAAGCTCAGCGTGAACTCAGTGGAGATCGAGGGCTCCCTCTTGCAGTTGAAGGCCATCCAGAAGGATGTTGACAAGCATAGAGGGCAAGTTGTGATAACGAACACAGCTGCAGACAGCCTCCTGGAGGTCGTCACATCAGATGGTGATATGGTTAGGGAGGAGAAGGCAACCATTGGTAAAAGACTGGATAAGCTGACAGAAGATTTAACGGTCAAAAGAGAAACATTAGAAAATATCTCGCAGAAACTGAAAGAGTTCAACGACTTACAGAAAGAAGCCAAAGGCCAACTGGAGGGTGCCAGAAAACAGCTAGATTCGCACTCTTCCTTGGGTGTCCAGGCCTACAGCAACAAGAACCTGACCAACATGAAGGCTCAGCAGAACAGCTTAGAGGGTGTCCACAACCAGATTGAGCATCTCAAAAGTCTTGCACAAAGTCTTGTAGTAGATGCCTCTGAGGTTGAAGGTGTGACAGACCTTCTTCTTCAGGCAGATAGCTTGGAAAAAGACCACATGTCAATTACCAAAAAGGTAGAGGATGCTTGCTCCACCCTGGAGAACAAGCTCCAGGGCATTGGACAATTCCAGAACAGCATCCGTGAAATGTTTGCAAACTTTGCAGACCTGGATGACGAGTTGGATGGTATGGCTTCAGTTGCCAGGGATCTTGACACCTTACGGGATCAGCAAAGCACGATCAAAGACTTTGTTACTAAACTTCAGGATCTGATGACCAATACAGCCAATGGCAGAGACAGTTGCAAGAAGATGCTGGAGTCAGAGGCCTCACCAGATCTCCTGGGTCTAAAGAGAGACTTGGAAGCCCTAGGCAAGCAATGTGGAAAGCTGATGGACAGAGCAACCACTAGAAGAGAACGGGTCGAGGAGACCCTCAGTCATCTGGAGGAGTTCTGCAGTAAGGCGCAAGAGTTTACCCACAAACTAAGCAGTGCCGAGAAGCAAGAGGAGTCCCAAGGGTCTGTTGGATTAGAAACAGAAGTCATTAACCAACAACTGGAGTCCTTCAAGGTAAAACTGACATTTTAAACAATTCATATACTGCGATGTCTTACACATTAAAGATCACGAGGTAAATGTGAGCTTTGCATTTTAAAATGAAAAAGATCTATATCTACAGTGGACGCGAAAAGTATTTGAACAGGTGAGGTGTGTCATTTATGCACCACTAGTGACACGAAAAAGAGCTTCAGAAATATTGACTGTCTTCAAACAAGTTTCAGTCGGTACTAGTGTTCCATTTTTTGGACAAACTCACGCCATTGTTTGAGCCAGTTTTATTATGTTTTTCCCATTTAGGCCACTCAATCAAACAGACTGCAATTCCCTTTGGTGCCACTCGTAGCACAGAAATTACACTTCACCTTTATGTCACACTTAAAGGGTTTGTTCACCCACAAATGAAAATTATCCAATAATTTACTCACCCTCTAGCCATCATAGGTGTGTCAGACTTTCTTCTTTCAGCCAAACACAATCGTAGTTATATTAAAAAAGATCCTGGCTCTTCCAAGCTTAATAATGGGAGTGAAGGGTACCTTAGATTTTGAAGCCCCAAAATGCACATCCATCCATCATAAAAGTAATCCTTACGGCTCCAGGGGTTAATAAAGGCCTTCGGAAGCGAAGCCATGCATTTTTGTAAAAAAAAAAATCCATATTTATAACTTTATAAACTGTAATCACTGGCTTCCAGTAACGGCCATACGTGAGTCTAGTTCCGGTGGAAGAGTGACCTCTGACCCCACGCATGACGAGTGACCTCTGACCCGACGCATGACATATTGACGAACCACGGAAGCACAGAGGATAGAGCAAAACAAAACCCTGGTCACGAATTAGAAGTCGAAAACAAGAATTTTTAAATAGAAAGTGAGATTGGGAGGAGCTTGAGTTTGTTTGAACCGCGAGAGGCATCTACTCTCACCTAAGCTTATGCTACTCCTACATCCTACGTCATGCATCAGGTCAGAGGTCACTCTTCCACCAGAACTCGACTCACATATGGCGGTTATAGGAAACCAGTACTTATAGTTTAATAAACGCCTTCAGAAGGCCTTTATCAACTCCCAGAAGCCGTATCGATTACTTTTATAATGGATGGATGGATGGATGCACTTTTTTTGGGCTATAATGAAGCTTGGAAGAGATTATATTTTAATATAACTCTGATTGTGTTCTTCTGAAAGAAGAAAGTCACATACAGCTAGGATGGCTTGAGGGTGAGTAAATTATGGGATAATTTTCATTTTTGGATGAACTCAAGCAAATGCAACAGTTTGCATGGCAAAACTTTTCACAAAAAATATTTTAGGGGCTAATGTTTAATTTAAGTATCTGCAGAGTTTTACATGAGAATTTTTGCTTCCTCAGTTATGTAGCATGGTTTTGGTTTGTTAGCCATGTGTTAGATTTTTCTCTAGATAGTTCTGTGAGTCTGTGAGCATCTGGTGCTAACAAAAGACCGTCAGCTGATGGGGCATTGTTGCGAAGGTGCAGCGGGCCAGCTGGGGGCCAGTGAAGGCTAGCGGGGCTCTGACTTCTGCTCCTTGACCTGCTAGCGAGTGCTCGGACAGGCTTCTCCATTCACTGCAAACAATAGATGTTTTTAGCCGTCTTATTTTTAGCTACTAGATAATTTTACCATTTTAACCTGCTATAGTTAAGGATTCTGTTTGTAAAACATTGATTATTCTTATATTTAAAAAATCAGGTCAGCCTTTTTTTATTATAGCGTAAAAAATGTTTTCTGTCCCACAGATGCAGTCGAAAAAGCTTAACTTGTACTTAACCAGGGAATATTTTTAGAGAAGTTGACTTCATCTCTCAAAAATTACATATTTGTTTTGGCCTGTCAGTTTAGATTCCTGGGTGTTTTTTGACTCCATATTTCAAGTGGTACATCATTTGGAAAAGTATGCGGGTGCAGGAATTTTTGGATTGTTCAGATCCTCAAAAAAAGCCTTCTTTCTATTCTTTTGTTATGGCAACAGAGTGTGTTTTTTAAATCATAAACAAAAGATGTAGATTTCTCAGGTTTTGTTACAGTTTAATCACTACTAGGAGAAATCATAGGAAATTATTAGGATGGATAATATTGTAATGTTATTACAACACTGATAGAAAACCTGCTGAAAAAAACCATGTGATTTAAAATATCAGTCCTAGATAAAATCATTGTCAAGTGGGATAAAACATTGTCCAGAAAGCCTTTAAATGCTTGAAGCTGAAAGAAGCTTAACCTATATTTGTATGTGCATATGAATCAAGCATGGACATCCATGCGCTGTGCTGAAGCATCAGCTGCCGCTGTTCAGGCGATCGTTTGGCCCCTTGTTGTTCGGGCTCCCCCATTCTTTTTGTTCTTTTCAATCTCTGGATGGATGATCACTGCTACATCAGCTGCTGCTGGAAAATCTGCTTTGTTCTCACTGATACGGCCATTAAACACGAGGAAATAACCCAGATCATGATGCACAAAGAGAACATCTGCTTTGTCATTTAAAAATATAAGAATATGCATGTGTTGCTTGTTTATCATCATCATTTCAATTCACTGGATTCATTTGTGACTAAACCCAATATGTAGGGAGCCGAGCCATGTGTAAAGGACCAGAATATTTTAGAGACCTTGAGGTTCATTTGACTAAAGCCAGCTAGAATCAACCCACAACATGATAACAACTATCCAGAACACCTTAGCAAACACATAGCAACGCATTACATAGTGGCTGTGAGTTTTACAGGAGTTGTTTGGAAATTAAGGAATTGTTTGTCTTTTCCGCTACTTAGACATGACAGTAATGTCTCATGCAAACTTGTGGGAATTTCTGACTCTTGAATCATGGCTACTCGTAATTCCATAGGTGATGATTGGAAAAAGGGTCTTTGTAAGCCCCAGTGTTGGCTGAATCATCAGCCTGACTCACCGTACAGACGCCCAGCAGGGAACTTGAAACCCTGCACCAGCACAGCACTAGAACTTATGCACATTGTTGCATTATGATGAAGTTGTTATTTCACTGTGATCATGTTGCATGGGATGGTAACAAAGAGAGAGAGAGAGATAACGTTTTTGGCCCAATGGATCTCAGCCCTTGAGTGCTGGAGGAATTTATACTGTGAGATTTTTTTTCTCAACCAAACCTTTGTTCTCATCTAAATAATAGTTCTGCGTTTCAGTGCCTGTGGGTTTTGTTCGTGTGAATGGTGAGATTCTGTTGACAGTTTTTTTTTTCTCAGATGTGGAAACATCCCTGCCCTGTTTCTGTGTTCAGACAGGCATTGTTTCCTATCATGTCTGGTTTTAAATGAATGGTTTAATGCATGTAACATCATTGCTTATAATTTGTTCATCCACATTTAAAAGTCTCACTGCAAAGTTGCAAGCTGGTCCTTTTGTAAATTTGTGCCACCTGCAAATGGATGGCCACAAACTTCTGTGTAAATTGTTTGTAAAATCAATCATACATGATTTGTCACATTTTACATAAGAATGAATTTATAAAAGAACTACACAGAAATTAGGTCCTAAGATCAAAAGGCTTTAAAGCACAGCAAATGGTCAAGTTCATCCAAATAAATGGCGTCATAGAAAGATAAATCCCTTTTATTTGCTTCATGAGACGTCTATCTGGCGTCAACAGAAGTAAACACGTCTCTGAGACATTAGAGACCCTTGTGTAAAATGCACTGTGAAGATCACTACGGTAGGCACTATCAGGCGATTAGAACTTATCCAGAGATTATCTTGCTGACGGAACGTTGACAAGTACCAGAAACAAAGCTGCATTCTTTATTCAGTCTAGCCTTTAATCCATTGCTTCTCCCACCTTGTCCACTTGCCATGAAAAAAAACCTGTCATGCACTTAGCAGAGGTTACGGTGTTTCATTACCCACGTCTAGTTCCTCCCTCAGCATTCCGCTGTAATTATGAGACACTACAGGCTCTTCTTTGGCTCCAAAACACCCAGCAGAGACGAGAAGCAAGGGTCGGTGAGGGCTAGAGAGCAGAGAGCATATCTATTTCTGCCTTGTGTGATGTCATCTGAAAGGGTGCCGACCGCTTTTGTAGCTTTGCTTTTGTTTTCTCTCTCTCTCTCTGCCCTACCCTGACAAGAGGAGGAGTGCTGCTGTCAGAGCAGAAGCACACTAAGAAGTTAAGTCAAATGGGACACGGAGACAGAAGGGGAGAATTAAAAGAGGGTCAAACGTCTACCAATCAGCATGAGCCGGCCACCGCACAAATGGAGCTGTGGCAGATGTTGGCTGAATAATGAGAAAGGGGCGGGGCTTTGAGTCCGGTGCCAGGAGGGTGTCTGTCATTGCCGGTTGAACCACAAGAGAGGCAGGAGCGGCTTTTTGTTTCTCCTCGAGCTTATGGCTTTGTTTTCCCAGATTTGAGGATTTGTATCAGGATATGCCACCATTATGTATACGCGATACCTCTGTGTGGATAACTGTATGGGAGATCTCAGGAAACTCTAAAATTCCAGGCACTTTTTGGACTGCATGACTTCTGTGATGGAGTTATAAAGAACTAAGGAAACAAGCAACAATGACAAGTTGTGACAATGGGAAGAAATGGAAACCGGCAGGATTGTCATCTTGGAAAAGGATGTTTAAGAGGAAGAAGTGATGTATTAGCGAAATAACAAAAGTTAATTTTTTAAACAAAAAAAAAATATATATATATATATAAATTGCATTAACTTTATTTTCACCAATCTCTATAAAGTAATTTAAAGAATTCATAGTATTTTTTGTGGTATTCTATTTTCTATTTTTTTTAAATTGTATATTCATAACAAAAGCCTATATTTTACTCTAACTGCTGTATTTATTTACCTTTTCATTGGGGGTAAAGTGTATGCCTAGTGACTTGCGAAAGTAAAGACTCCCTTTTGGCTTCTTTTTAAGTCTCTTTCATGTCTGTTAGGGATTGTTGCACTGAAACCCTTTACCTCATTGTTGTACGTCATTTGTAAGTTATTGTCATAATGGGGAAACCTCTGAGTAGACCAGACTGTCTGCGGCAGAACCCTTCTTGTGTGGGCAAAGGAGAGGAGGAAGACCTCAACATCGATGACTGTTACGTTCCCCAGAGGTCCATATATGACACTGTGCGTCTGAACGAGCAGATCGACTCGGGCTCAAAGGGCAGCCTGGCCTCAAGGCACTTTGTTGGGACTTTGCCATATAGCCATCGCACACTGGACATAAACGCACTCTGTGGGAACGGCGTCTTGGCCTCCTCCAGTGCCTTTGAGCTCCGAAGCAGGGAGGCGGTGCGTTTGGATGAGCGGGTTGTGTTCGACGGCTTGAAGCTTAATGGGGATATTATCCGGGGTGCAGACACCATGCTGTGTAAGCCCCGAGCAGTGGGAGAGAAAAGGGAGCCGCCTCAGCACCGGCGCTCCTGGCGGACCTTCGCTCCCGCAAACCTCAGTGAGTTCGGCAGCTCCAGCGGAATGCTATGCGATGATGGATCGGGCCAGCGTGGATTGGGTCGAGTTGGAAGGGGACGCAGTATGACGAACTCTCTTACCTCTGAAGGCGACTCGGGCCTGTGTAGTCCCACTGTGGAAAGAGAACAACAAAACCCACGATCCCAGAGGAGAACCGGGCCTGGTACAAGAAGCCTTTCTTCTACTGAGGGAGTGCACGTATCTGGGGACCTGAAGCCAGGGCATTCCCTCAGCTCCGGTCAGGAAGACTTCCCCTTTTCCCCAAAGAAAGACCGGTTACCAACTCCTCTGTGTTACACAGATGCATCAACGCTTGGAAGCCAACAATGTAACAATGCAATCAACTCAGACCTCAGTGTGGGTCAGAACGCTGTTTCTAATTGTGATTGTGCAGATATAAATGTCAGGACGCTGACAGAGTCGAGCAATAAAACACATGTGTCCACAACATTTTCTGGATATGAGGAATTACCCACTGCTGAACTTCTTGAAGACACTTGTTCACAGGATGACTGTGAGCTTCTCAGTGTTGTAGTGACGGAACCAAAGACTCTTTCACATTGCCTGCAGAATATAGAACAATATGCAACTAAGGATGAAAAGAGTTATGAATACGAGCAAAGAGCTACAGACTCCAAAATGGCAGATTTGGAGGATTTCTTGTTGTTAGTTGAAAGGGAGGCAGGTTTCACCAATGGAATAAAACGCATGGAGGATGAAGACATAGAGAGTCTATTAACATCCATAGCTGAATGCTCGCAGATGGACCTTGTGGCCTTGCCTTCCACCCAGGTACCCCAAAATAGCTGGCTAATGTTGATTGTTTGATTAGCGTTTCCTGGGAGGGAAACGCTTGGCCTTTATCAGATTAGGAGACAGCTGAATTGGGTTTATCGTTATTTGCTTGTCAGTGACTCAGATGTTGTGATGGTGCACAGCTGGTTATAACTGAGTAGAAGCCTCTCACAACAACCAGTTGACTGGTGCTGGAGCACATAGTGCCCATTTTAGTGGAAGAACATCACCTTATAAGGATGCTGGCTAAAACATATCTAGTTAACCTGCTGAAAAGACTGGCCACTTGCTTATGTGTTTTGATGCTGGTTCCCAAAATGTGATTGTAGTAGTTCATGTTTACCTTCATGTAGTCTCTTTTTTTTTCAATGTTAAAATCTCCTAAGGAGTTTTAAAAGAAACATCAAAGATAAATTTGAACTGAACATAGAACCACAACTGAGAACACTATGTAGTGCTTAAGTGTAACTTTAAATATTGGACTTCTATTGATGATTGCTTGAATATTATGAAGTTCAATTAATCTTCAGACACTGAACAGCTTACAGTGTTTTCATTGGTTCTTAGTGTTCTGACAAGACCAGCGTAATTGGCCACTATCTCATGTTTTGTATGCTGGTTCCCAAATTGGGATTGTAGTAGTAGTTTATGTATGCTATTCACATTTATGTAGTCTCTTTTGTTTCAACGTTTAAAAAAAGATAAATTTGATTCTTAATGTAGAACCATAACAGAGAACTATATGTAGTGCCAAAAGTGTAACTTCAAAGATTGGACTTGCATTAATGATTGCTTGAATATAATGTTCTATCTGAAACACTATGTTAATAGGGAAGACCCTATTTTAACAATCTGAAACGCAAGTATCAAACTCAAAACGCAAGTAACTTTGTGGGCGGATCTCGGTCGCTGCTGCAATTATACCGACGGGATAAATGACTCTTGTGCCCGACGCAAATCTAAAATGGGTTGGTCTGAAGTAGCTACATTACTCATAGGTGTGGTTTGGGCGTAACGTGAAATAAACCAATCAGAGCGTCATCTCACATTCCCTTTAAAAGCAGGCGCGCTTGTTCCATGGCGGATTGCTGTTATAATGGCGGATTTGCCAGACGCACGCCAGGAGCGGTTTACAACCGAGGAGACCGACGCTCTCATCAGGGCCGTAAAAGACAGAGAAGTGGCATTGTATGGGGATGGGAGAAACCCACCCAAATTATCTTCGGTTAAACAGGTGTATAATAATTTGGGTAAATGTGTAAGCTAGATTTATTCCTATTTTTTCACATCTTCATGGACACCACAATGATTTCCCTCGTGTGGGAATATTTTTCCTTGTAATTATGTATGGTTTGCAGAAATGGGAACTACTGCATCTGTGTAAATGAGAGAAGCAAAGTGTATGTTGGTTGTGCACACACTACATTATAGCCAAGCATGTGCCCTTAAAATAGCATCTGAATAACGCGCCACTGACTTTAGACTTGGTTTTTCCTGGTGTGTGGTGGAATTGTTTTCTGAAACGGCAAAATAGCAGCAGGGAACGTTTGCGCTGGAACACGCTTCCTCTTTTCCTGAACCACCCCAGGAGTGCAAGTTCATTCCTTAATTTACCCACGTGCGTCTGTGGAGGGAAAAATCCGCTGTGCGTGGGGTGCAAAATAGTAATGATGCATGTGTCGGTGTACAAAGTCAATTGCGCTGGATGCAAGATAGGCCCCTAATAGCTTACATTTTTTTCATTGGTTTTTAGTGTCCTATTCTATGTATCACTTACAGGTTTTCCAGAAAGATGTCATTGAGTCGCTGCAGAGCCAATTGCATGAGTTGAACACTCTGGGTCATTCATTGATCCAGAACGCCGGCAAAGGCACCAGCACTAAAAGCCTTGATCATGATCTAGAAGAGGTCAACACCAGATGGAACACCCTCAACAAAAAAGTAAGACCCACTCTTCAGCTAGTTTCACAAAATGTTTAAATTTCAGTTGAAGAGGTAAAATAACATCATTTATGAATTGTTCGATTTCTTTATCCACTGCACTCTGGAATGCTCATAATCTTTTGATATAGCAATCATAATGTTTGCTAGTGTTGGTGAGTAACTGACAAGTACTGACGCCACTACCTTAGCTGTAATTTTCAGTACTTTGATAATAGACCATTTCAATGATGTAAACAATAATAAACACGTTGGAATGCTACTGCACATGTCTGGTTAATAAATCTAATTTCCCACCGATGTTTTGAATGTACTCGACAACTATCCGGAAACGTCCAGGGAACAAAGACGTCAATTCCTTAAGCCAACAAATAGCCTTTGAAATGGTCTATAGTCGAGTGTAGCCTTTCCAGTATCCATGGTTTAGAACAAGTAGCAGTGTAGTGTTAGATGCTACACCAACAAATTTAGTCATTTGTAGCATGCCAAGCTACAGTTTTAAGGCTGTTTCCTCAGCATTGCTGTGTGTGTGATCTTCACAGGTTGCGGAGCGATCTGCACAGCTTCATGAAGCCCTGCTCCACTGTGGCAGGTTCCAGGATGCTCTGGAGTCTCTTCTCAGCTGGCTCACGGACACAGAGGAGCTGGTGGCCAATCAGAAGCCTCCATCAGCAGAATTCAAAGTGGTCAAAGCACAGATACAAGAGCAGAAGGTATGACATCAGAATCATTTTGCTGATGTGAAATCTTTTGGTTTTACATATGCTGATATCAGTTTGCTTTTCCCAATGGCTCTGTCTAGCTCCTGCAGAGACTGCTGGATGACCGAAGAGCTACAGTGGAGCTGATTAAGACGGAGGGACGAAAGATGACGGGCTTAGCTGACACTGTTGATAAGGAGAAGATTGCGAGAGAGATTGAATGCTTAGGGCAAAGGTGGGATGCCCTACTTAAGAAAGCGGAGAACAGGTAAATCTATTAACAGATCTTAAATTCTGGAAATAAAGTGCCCATAGTTGGCAAGTCAAATTGGCATTGGCTAAAATAATGTTTTGTTTTGTAGATTCCCTTAAGTACTAAAAATAAAATGTCAGTGTTTACTTTCTACAACAAATGTCATGTTTAATTTGGTAGCACTTTATTTTACAGTCCTGTTCCCCATGTACATACTATGCACTACTTATAGTTATTACAATACCTGTGTAATAACTAGGTACTAACCCTGAACCTTCCCCTAAACCTAACCTTAACCAAGTAGTTACCTTATATTACCCAGTACTTTCTTATGTAAGGACGCCGTATCTAAGTGCATGCACTTTAAAATTAAGTGCAACCTTTAATTTAATGTGTTGCTTTGCACTTCTTTGTAATTATGTGTTATTATTATTATTCATTAATAATTTATATCGTTTTGCATTTACTAAGCATTTTACAATGGTTTTGAATGAGTTTAAACTTGGTGGACAAATCTTAAGTTACAGCTTCTAAATAAGAATCAGTTCTCATTTTCCAGCTGTACTTATAAGGTATAATCACAATCACTACTTTTTTCATGGGTAAAGGACTGTGTATGTACAATATAATCAAACCCAGTCGTGTCCAGCAATAAAACTAACTGCAGCGTTCTTGGCAGACACAAGCAGCTGGAGAATATATTGGTGGTGGCACAGCAATTCCATGAGACCCTTGAGCCTTTGACGGAGTGGCTGACAGCTACCGAAAAAAGACTAGCCAACTCAGAGCCCATAGGCACCCAGACATCCAAGTTAGAGGAGCAAATCTCTCAGCATAAGGTACAGGACCATCTGTAGAGACAGCATAGTCCCGTGACCATTATTAGTTTGTTTTCCATTATGTTTTATTTTATCCATTCCCTGCATTTATGTTCTTCTCCCTTATGTTCTCATTTGATCCATTCTTTTTCTGTTATTATGGTTTCCGCTCCCTGGTTATGTGACATCCATGGTAAACAGGCCTTAGAGGAGGAGGTTTTGGGCCGTGGTAAGATCTTGTACCAGGCCATGAGTCTGGGCCAATCTCTTCGGGTGGTGGGCTGTGTGGATGACAAGGAGCTGGTTCAGGCAAAGCTGGACAACATGAACAGCAGATACATGGAGCTGCAGGAGCATTGCCGTCAGAAGGCCGTGTTACTGCGACAGGCCCTGGCTAATGCACAGCTCTTCGGGGAGGACGAAGTGTCCTTAATGACCTGGCTCGATGAGGTGCACTGCAAACTGAGCGAAGTCTCGATCCAAGACTACACGATGGCCGTGCTCGTGAAACAGCACGCTGAGCAGCTGGTACTTTACAAGCTCCTCCTCTTAAGGCTTCCTTCCCTTGTTTTTATCATTTCATTTCTCTGTCTTCTCTGATTTGGTATCGCTCTTTTAGAACATTTCCAGGTGATTGATATATGTTTCAATGTCCAGGCTCTTCATGAAGACATTGAGTTGAGGAAACAAAATATTGAACAGGCCATCCTAAATGGGTTAGAACTGCTAAAACAGTCCACAGGTGAGATTAAAGAGAAACGCAGTGTCAATATTTTGAAGGTTTTCTGTTTGATGGGAAGCTTTTGATGCTCTGTAAATGTGAATCATGTGTGTGTTCACTTTTACTCAGGCGATGAGGTTGTCGTCATCCAAGGTAAACTGGATGGAATAAAGACGAGGTATTCAGAGATCAACACAATGAGCAACAATGTTTCAAAGACTCTGGAGAAAGCCCTGTCTCTTGCCACAAAGCTGCAAAACACCCACGAGGAGCTGGACTCCTGGCTGGAGAAGGTTGAGTCTGAGCTGGCTTCATTTAAAGCAGAAGATCCAGTCGGAGAACAGCTCACTGGCTTGCAAGAGAGGCAGAAAGTAAGTGATGGTGCTTCAGATCCATTTGAACCCTTCAGAAAGAGAAATCAAAAAAGTGTTTATGCTAGGCTCCTCAAATACCAAACTGAGTACTTTAAGGGGCTTTTTGCACAACACCGTTTTCAACTAAAACTGTAAAACTTTTTATGTTTTGGGCCGTTTTTTTACACGACAACTGCGGTTTGGGTACCTGAAAATGCAAAAATTTTCAAAACCGGGTTTCAAAGTTAAAGTTTTACTGTTATCGATACTGTGATCGTCTCTGTGTAAACTACAAAAAAAGTGAATTTGTGAAAACAGTGACGTCATGCACTTGTGTATTACATGTTATAGGCACATAGTGTTTCTTCACTAAGTGACATCGCCATCTACTGGCCTGGCATGAATAATACTGCGTTTTTAGTCGTTTTTGTGTATCCGTTTGACAACGTTGTTGTCTGTCTGTGAAAAACGCGAAGGAAAAACGTTTCCGTTTTTAGTACATCGTTGTCATGCAAACGTACCCTAAGTCTCCCCCTTATTTTTTTCCTTCATAGTCTCAAAAGAGATCTCAATAATATCTCAAACTGTACTCAGATTTGCCAGACTAAACTATATGGCCTATGATGTCCAAATTATATGGCCTATGATGTCCAACTTTATTGCTCTGTTAAATACATTTAGGGGAAACATACAAGATGTTTTTGAATAAAACATAACAGGAATTAAAATCCAATATAACTCAAATAAAGAGCTTGCAAAGACTGGTTGATGGTGATATAATTATGTTTAATAAAAAATGGAAAATAAAATCTGTTGGACTTAATTTTAAGGTGTCATATTGACAGTGAAATGACACAAATAAGTACTTAAAAACTAATAATTGACACAACATGTACTTACTATAGGTTTAGGGTTAGTTGCTTGTAAGTATCCATAATTTACTGTTCTTACTCTAGTAAGTACAGGTAACCTGTATAACAAGGACATTAATATAAAGTGACACCAAAAACTCTATTTCACACAGTAAAACCCAAAAGAAACATCTACTTAATATTTACACAAAATTACTTGAAAATGGAAAGTGTTTGTTTTCAAGTATAGTCAGAATTGCTGGATATATCAGTCTATCCTTTATTTGTCTTATTCAGACACTGCTGCAGGAGGTTAAGGACCAGAAGCCACTCGTGGACTCTCTGAATGAAGTGACCAGCGCTCTGCTGGAACTGGTTCCCTGGCGAGCGAGAGAAGGCTTGGACAGGATGGTCACAGATTACAACGAGCGCTACCGATTGGCCAGCGATGCCATCACACAACACGTGGACCAGACTGGAGCTGCCATCTTAAAATCCCAGCAGGTACAATGGTTCTCAGCTGCTCGAGGAAATAACACCACGCTTCTATTAGGAGCATTCACAATGAAATTTGTTGAATGACCCAAACAATGAAGCGCCTGTGATTTGTGCCAAGGGTGATCGGACTCATTGTGGTGTTAATTCTTAATGCTTTATAGTCGTCCAAACTTAAATTATTCTTTTGAGTCGCCTTGATGGTATTTACATAATATACTAATGAAGTGTGACCCAGATTGATTACATTTGCATCACATTAGTGTGTTTATATGGTTTACTACTGATTAGTTTATGCAAAGCTGACTCGCCTGGGTTTTTAAAAAGGTAAAATACTACTTCTAATAATATAGAATACATTTTATATTTTATTAATGTGGGTTATCTGGCTTTTATAAAGGGGAATGTTATGCATTTTAGTGACTATTTGAGTCCAATTATAATATCAGTCACTGTTTGTTGAACCAAAAGCTCTCTTGATTTAATTTTCCACTCTATGTCTGAAGCTGACACTTAAACATACTGTTTTTAGACTTATATATACAAATGACCTGATTGGCTAATCTCTTTCCTTGTAAAACAAGTAACAACCTGTCTTCATTTGCTGAATATTCCCGGTGTTTGTTATGTAAATGTGGGGATCATTTTAATGAGCTCATGTGAATTTCTGAATGGCCTGATTTTGCAGCTTTGTTTCCAATAATGCTCATGGTTGTCTAGAGAAGAAGCTGTGCATTATGAACATATGAATATGTATGCATAGTACATCAAACTCACTTAATCTAGATTCAGTTGAATATTAATGTTAATTAAATGTATGCATTCTGTTAGAGAAGTGCATGGAAATATGATGGACAGTCTCATATTTCTGTTTTGTTGTTTTTCCTCTGATGTGCAGTTCGATCAGGCGGCCGCCACTGAGCTGGAGTGGCTGACGAAGGCGGAGAAGAAGCTGTCTTGTCTTGGAGACGTCAGGCTTGAGCCGGAGCAGACCTCAGCTCAGCTTCAGGCTCAGAAGGTCAGTCGGACGTTTGCTTGGTCGTCTCTAACACGTACGTTATAAACAGGGCTTGACAGAAACATTTTTGCTCACCAGCCACTCAGCATTTTCACTAGCCACAATTTTGACATCGATACCACTGGGGAAAACTGCCATATGGATATTTTTTATATTATTTTTAATATTATCTTATAATTTGGCTGCTGTCACTTTAAGAGCTAACGCACCAACTCATTATACTGTTACACATGCGTTTTCTCTCGCAACTGTTTACATTCAGTTAAAACATAACAGACTGTGTTTATGAGAATACTCACCACGACCACAATTTGACATTATTTTGTGTGCATTTGACTTTTAAGCGAAAAATAACTCAATTTAGTACTGATTGATGGTTGTATGTGCCGCACTTTGGGTTTGAGCACAAAATCTGCAGGAATTAGTAAAATGATGGGCAATACGCACAATCCCACGCCGAAATTCAAACCCTGTTACACCAACAATATTCATCCGAAACGAGTGAGTGAGGAGAGGCGGGTTTGTGTGTAACTCGCTGTCGGAGAGATGAGAGAGAGAGAAAGAGAAAGCTGGTATTGTGTGTCTATTCTGCGAAAAATTGGTATTGGAACGTTTCAGTATCGATATGTATCAAAAAATCTATATTTGTGACAACACTGCATTGCACTTAGTTTATTATTTCAGTTGACTTTATAAAAGACTAAAATTGAAAAAAGTATATATTATATATATATAAAAAATTCAACCCGTGACTGTGTTACACGCCACTGCTGAAATACACACACACTTGGCAGGTTGGCGGGTGTTAATGTCAAGCCCTGGTAATAAAGCCCATATTGTCTAAAGCTATCTTTCTCCTCCAGAGCTTCTCCATGGACATTATGAGACATAAAGATGCTGTGGATGACATTGTAAAGACCGGCGAGGCCATCATGAACAGCAAAGATGAAGCAGAGAAGCAGGTGTTGAGGGTAAATAAAAGTACATTTATAAAGAAATGGAGGCTACGCTGTGTCTAGTCCAGGTGAAATCACTGTGGTGAATCTTCCAGGTGAAGCTCCAGGTGTTGTCGGAGAAGTACAGTGTGGTCAGTCAGCTGAACTCGGAGCGCTGTCTGCAGCTGGAGAGAGCTCATTCTCTAGCCTGCCAGTTCTGGGAGACGCACGATGAGCTCTGGCCGTGGCTTCAGGAGACCAGAACTAGCTTCACTCAGCTGTCCAAACCAGCCATTGAGTACGAAGCCCTTCGACAGCAACAAGAGGAGCTGAGGGTAAATCATTAACACTCCTGCTGTTGGACATCATGACGGTTACACACGTGCACTAGATCATTCCTATTATTAATGAAGCGCACACCTTCAGTGTATGGATGCTACTCATCATCTGTCATAAATAAAATTATTTGGACAACTTTAGACAAGTAATGTTGCACCTACGAGTCGGTTAGGGTTAGTAAAATAAGTTGACATGTAATTGCAACGTTACTTATTGTCAACAGAATGTCTAAAGTGGACCGTCAAAATAAAATGTTACCAATTTGATTATATATATATATATATATATATATATATGTGAACTAATAACTATAAATGTTATATGTTTTTATTGCTGCTGAAGTTTAGCATTGCGCTTACAGCTGATTGGTTTGTGTTAAATAACATTATCTACGTTTACATGGACCCAAATATTATTCACATTATTATCAGATATATGATTTAAAAAAGCCTTCATGTAAATACCTCAGTCTATCCTAATGAATTTTGATCTTTGATCGGATTGAAAGGGCTGCTGATTAATAATCCGATCGACAGCAAAAAATCAAGCAAGCAACAATTGAATACAACTATTTTCTTAATCAGATTTACAAATACTATAGCTTGCCCAGATGCGCAGTGCTGTAATGCATATTATTACATATGCTTTACATCATATGAACCTGTTTATTAATGTCTATGTCTTATGAACTGGTCAGTGGAGGACACAACAGAGACTGCTTTTCTGACATAGATGTTAGCTTTCTTTCTAGATAATGACAATTATACTCACAGTAGCTCTGCTGGCATTATTGCAGTGGATTTCTCCGGTTCTGAACGTGTCGACTGGATTTTTGGTTCAGAAAAAATGTAATGCACATATATGAATGTATTAATCAGATTGCAACCTGTAGCGTTCATTTAAACATAACTTGATGTTGAAATCAGAATTGAGTGCATGTAAACATATCTAATGTCTGGTGATGAGGTCATTCTTCCAGTGTAGAGATGTTGAAAAAATGTCATGGCAGTTGCTGGCATTTTATCAAAGCAATATGCAATTTGAGACTTGAGATTTTACCATGGTTTACTGTTTTGCCTTGTGCTTAACTGTCCCAGAATCACTGTAATGCAGCACCCTGGATGACTTAGTGCTTTATTAGAACGGTTAAGAGGATAAAGCATTATGTACATCAGTGTCCTGACAGCTGCTAAATGAGATCTGTGTGAAATGTTGTCTATCATCAAAAAACTGTTAAGGATCAAACACAATTAGTGTTAAAAACAATCCACTGCATTTTATTGTGATGATATTCAACTTTCCACCTTCAGCAAATGAGGGAGCTGATAGCAGAGCACAAGCCACACATTGACAAGATGAATAAAACTGGACCTCAGCTGGTGGAGTTGAGTCCCACAGAAGCCACGGCCATCCGAGAGAAATCCCAGACCACTGACAGACTGTACGGCCAGCTGAAAGTGGACGTCAAGATCAGAGCCGCGGTCCTGGATGAGGCCATCTCCAAATCAACTCAGGTACGCGCGCACTTTATTCTCTCCGTTTGAAGCATCCTCAGTTTTTCAGTTAAATGGACAGCATTTTGTTTTTTTAAATAAGATTATGAATATCTTTCACTTTTGATCAATTTAATGCATACTTGCTGAATAAAAGTTTTTTTTTAAACCGTACTTACTCAAAACTTTTGAATAGTAGTGCATCATGGTTTCCACAACAACAAAAAAAATATTAAGTAGCAAAAATGTTTCTTGAGTGGCAAATCATCATATTAGAATGTTTTCTGAAGGATCATGTGACATTGTTTGTAATGATGCTGAAAATTCAGTTTTGATCACAGGAATAAATTACATTGTACTATATATTCACATCGAAAACAGTCATTTTAAATTAATATAATAAAAATATAATACAAACAGAAATATTGTGAAATTTTATTAAATAAATAGTGCCTTAGTGAGCCGAATTATTCCAAACTTTATGTATTGAAATGCCTCTCCACAGTTCCATGATAAGATCGAGCCGATGCTGGAGTCTCTGGAGCGTATCTCTGAACGCCTGCGCCAGCCTCCGTCTATCTCTGTGGAGGTGGAGAAGATCCGAGAGCAGATCTCAGAGAACAGAGCCGTGACTGTAGACCTGGAGAAGCTCCAGCCCTCGTATGAGACGCTCAGAGAGCGAGGAGAGGAGATGATCGCGCGCTCAGAAGGAGCCGACAAGGACCTCTCCGCCAAAGGTATAAATATGAGCTTTTATTCATATTCTCAATGTTTTTAGTTTTTAGATTTTTCATTTAAAATTTAGGTTAAAGTTTTAGTAATTGTTTATTTCAGATTTAGTTACTGATGCACCGGATCTGTGACCGAAATAGGGATATTTAAATAGGGCTTTTCCAATGGTTTAGTTTAACTCTTCTAGGGCTGGGTTGACAAAATCGGCTCCTTGCTTTTATTTGATCCTGAAACGGATTCTTAAATCTCAAGATCTGTCTTTTAGTCAATACTAATTTCTGTTGATGCGTAAACAAATCTCTACTAAACATTTGTAGCGCGACTTCCGTCTCAACTTTCAAGTTTTTTATGACATTCAAAAAATAAATGTTGTTTTGCTCTTTAATGAATAAACTCAAACATAAAACTTTTTAATAATTTTTTTTTAAAAAGCATGCACTACATAACACATTCATTAAATTTTTACATAACCTGTTAGTGATCATTATTTAATTTATGTTTGAATAAATGTCATGACAAAAAGTTATACCAGCCATCGTTTAAATGTGTTAATATTAACAAAAAATGGCAATAAGAAAAACGAATTCATTGCATCACTAAAATTTATAAAATTAAATAAAATGTGTAATATTAGTAAAATTGTACAAAAAAAGTTTTAGATTTTATTTTCAGCCCAGAATTTTATTTTCGGTGCTTCCCTAATGTTAGTACATCAAGTTAAACTGGATTAAAATGAAATTAATATATATTATTATCTTTTTATTGTGTTTAGTTATTTTTATTTTGAGTAACACATGTTTTTGTATAGTGTTAGTTTTAGTTAACTATAATAACCCTGTTGTGCGGTTTGAAGGTATTGTGACAGAATGCGTGTTATTTTTGGACATGCTGATGCCTCTCTTCTATTGTTTCCTCTGAAGCTGTTCAAGATAAGCTGGACCAGATGGTGTTTCTGTGGAATGACATCCAGGCTCTTCTGGAGGAAAGAGAGGCCAAGCTCCTGGATGTCATGGACTTAGCGGAGAAGTTCTGGTGTGATCACTGCGCGCTCATCGTCACCATCAAGGACACGCAGGATCTTCTGAGAGAGCTGGAGGAGCCTGGAGTCGATCCGTCAGTGGTCAAGCAGCAGCAGGAGTCTGTGGAGGTCTGGAGGATTCACCACAGAGGCTGATATTACAGTCGGATATTCATTCATCAACTTCACACTCGCTGTTTTCCTCCACAGAGCTTCAGAGAGGAGATTGACGGGCTGCAGGAGGAACTGAACGTGGTCCAGAATCTGGGGGCCGAGCTGATGACCGCGTGTGGAGAACCTGATAAACCAGTGATCAAGAAAAGTATAGATGAGGTAATGGTGCATTGGAGAATAATTGACCCTTCGCTAAGCCCCGCCCTCCCTAGTTACTGTTGCTACGCCTGACAAGCTTTCACACCTGGCACGTCTATTACAGTGTGTATGCACCGGTGTCAGACATTCCCAATGAGATAATTAGTAATTTTTGGCAAACATGTGAAATATCTGAGAGAGCAAGACAAAAGGAACTGCAGTGTGCATTCGAGGGATATATCCACGACATAATATGCAACCGACTAGAGAATAATTTCATAAAAATTGAAGCTAAAGTCTATAGTCCCAGCGCAAGCAGCGTCTCATACGCTGACCATTCAAATGGGAAACACACAAATTGAGGAACAGCTATGTTCGTGCACAGCAGGGTGAGTGAAATGTGAAACTAATCTAATAATTATAAATCAAACAGCTTATCCATAAATCTTGTGGAATAACACTAACACCGGGAGAGTCGCGATCGGATTGGGTTAAAGTTACTCAGTCAGGGGTAGTTGGCCGTCGATTAACAAAATGCTGAAATATATTTTAAAGTATGTCAGTGAGCCTCCGTCTATCTTTAATCGTCTTATTTTACATTAAAATATATGCATTATGAACAAAGAACCGTCATTATTTCCAAGCAATATGTGTTTTTGTTAATCCTGTGGACATGTAGTTGTGAATGGGATCACACACACTGCTTATCCATCATTTCTCCCCTCGGCTTTTAGATTTTAGGGAAGGAAAAAAATTCCACTCCCCCGTCCAAACTTTTATGATACCGGGTATCAGATTTGCACAATCCATACGCACAACGCTTCGGCATGTTTCCCTCGCTCGAAAGCTTGCCAGACCTCGCGCGCCTAGTTACGGTTGTCGGGCGTGGCTTAGCGAAGGGTCAATTGCTTACGAAAGTAGAGGTCTGTGCGGGATTGAGAGATTTTGTTAAAGTCACGTTTTGTCCCGTTCCTGCCCGCAAAAGCTTATAGGAAGAAGTCTATGCTGAATTTTTTACGCTTTATTTTTATATAACTTTTCAGAACAAAGACAAACTGTAACAAACAGTCAACACAGCTTCATGGGTATTTACATGGAAATTATTTCGAAATGTTACATTAAAAAAAACTTTTTCCATATTCGGCTAGTACAAGAGATCCTTGAGTAAAAAAAAAAGTCATGAGGTTATCATGTAAACATATATACATATACGCGCTTATAGAAACACATACATACAACAAATATTCTCATGACCATAGCCATACTTTCATGCAGCATGAAGTATTATTCCCTCATGGTGGTTACATGTGTGATAGAAATATTAATATGCATATATTTTTCTTTCTGTTTGATATATATGTTGTCCATTTCCCCAGTGTTTTTCAAAAGTCTCTTCTTGTAGTCTTAACTTGAATGTCAATCTTTCTATTTTATAAATTTCTGTGACAATTTGTTCCCATTGAGTTCTGGTTGGGGGAAGATGTTGGAGCCATTAACGCTAAGCAATCACTTTTTTTGCTCCTGCTAGTAATATCCTCCGTAAATATTTATTCCTATTTTTAACTGAATCTGGTATCAAGATATAGAATATAACCTGTTTCCCCAATCTCAGTCTCTAAGATTTCCTCAATACTTGAGTGTATTTTGCACTGTTTTTCAATCCTGGTCCGGTTAGATTCTGTCTCGTTCCGGGCGTCTATAGGCTATTTTTTCCATTTTTACACACACACACAGACACACACACACACACACACACACACACACACACACACACACACACACACACACACACACACACACACACACACACACACACACACACACACACACACACACACACACAACACACGATGCTTCAGATCTCCAGTTACAGACTTCTGTGTGCAGTTATTATTAGATAATTATATTTTGCGGGAGGACACGAGTCATTTCTTTCTCCCGCTCCCCGCGCTCATTTCAGTGGTTTCCCTCCAGTATCCGCTCAGCAAATCAAGAGTTGTCCTGCGGGATTGCAGACCTCTTTAGTCTTTATCAAAGTATTTATAGTTTCTGCCAAAACACCATAGTTCATTTTTACTATTGTAAAATCATAATGTATTTTTGTAAGCTTTCAGAATCTTTATTTATTTTTATTTGCTAAAAATAAGTTATCAAGAGTTTATTATCGCAAAAACGGTACTATCTGTGTTTTTTTAAATTATAGGTACCATGGTAGATATTTGTAAGCATTGCTTTTGCATGTTTTAAAAGTGTTTTTGGTAACACTTTACAAAAAGGTTTCATTAGTTACCATTAGTTAACTACATTAGTTAGCATGAACTAATAATGAACAATACTTCTACAGCATTTATTAATCTTAGTTAATGTTAATTTCAACATTTACTAATACATGATTAAAATTAAATGTTGGATTTGTTAAAATTAGTTAATGCACTGTGAACTAACATGAACAAACAATGAACAGCTGGATTTTATTAACTAACATTAACAAAGATTTAATATAGTAACAAATGTATTGTTCATTGTTAGTTCCTGTTAGTTAATACATTCACTAATGTTGACAACCTTGTTGTAAAGCTTTACCGTGTTTTTAAATGCGTTTAAAAATGAGGAAATTCAGCAAGTCTATCCAGCATTAAATGTGTAAGCAGGGTTAGGCTTAAGGTTAACCCTAATTATGTTTATTATAAAAAATAATAAAACATTATATTAATATTATATTATTATAAAAAATAATAAAGAGTGAACAAACATTAGTCTCTCTCTGACACTTCACTCACACAAACTTGAGAAATGTTCTTCACTTTTGTTTTGGTGTAATTTTCCATGGAGTTTATCAATGAATAGATACCATCATAATAACGATGGTTAATTTTTGATGTAAATGTTGGTGGTGTTACTGGAGTTTTGGAAGACTCAGAGTTGGCGTCACACTGTCTGACCACATCTCGTTCGGCCCACAGGTGAACTCAGCTTGGGAAACTCTGAACAAGACATGGAAGGAGAGAGTCGAGACTCTAGAGGAAGCCATGCAGGCTGCGGTTCAGTTCCAGGACAGTCTCCAGGTTAATATCACACACACACACACACAAACACACACACACACACACACACACACACACACACACACACACACACACACACACACACACACACACACACACACACACACACACACACACACACACACACACACACACACACAAACCCCCCCACAACTCTCACCACACATTTGTCGGAAACCTCTTGAGTCAGCACTGTCTGATTGCCTGTCATGATGAATATGTTCTTAAAGGAAAATCAAATATTAAATGAATGGGTCAGACTTTATTACAGTGTAATTACATAAATAAATACAGAGTAATATTAATTAACAACATGTACTTACTATAGCTTTAGGGTTTGGTTTAGAGTTAATTGCTTACAATTATGCATAGTTAACTGTTATTACTATAGTGACCACATGTAACTACATCACCTTAAAATAAAGGGTAACACTTTATTTTACAGTGTCCTTGTTACATATACTAACAAAATTATAAACGCAACACTTTTGTTTATGGAACTCAAAGATCTAAGACTTTTTCTATGTACACAAAAGACCTATTTCTTCTTATTACTAAATCTGTGTTAGTGAGCACTTCTCCTTTGCAGAGATAATCCATCCACCTCACAGGTGTGGCATATCAAGATGCTGATAAGACAGCATGATTATTGCACAGGTGTGCCTTAGGCTGCCCACAATAGAAGGCCACTCTAAAATGTGCAGTTTTACTGTATTGGGGGGGGGGGGGGGGGTCTGAAAACCAGTCAGTATCTGTGGTGACCACCACTTGCCTCACACAGGGCAACACATCTCCTTCGCATAGAGTTGATCAGGCTGTTGATTGTGGCCTGTGTAATGTTGGTCCACTCCTCCTCAATGGCTGTGAAGTTGCTGGATATTGGCAGGACCTGGAACACACTGTCGTATACGCCGATCCAGAGCATCCCAAACATGCTCAATGGGTGACATGTCCTGTGAGTATGCTGGCCATGCAAGAACTGGGATGTTTTCAGCTAAAAGGAATTGTGTACAGATCCTCCAACATGGGGCCGTGCATTATCATCCTACAACATGAGGTGATGGTCGTGGATGGATGGCATAACAATGGGCCTCAGGATCTCGTCACTGTATCTCTGTGCATCCAAAATGCCATCAATAAAATGCACCTGTGTTCGTTGTCCATAACGTATGCCTGCCCATACCATAACCCCACCGCCACCATGGGCCACTTGATCCACAACGTTGACATCAGCAAACCGCTCACCCACACGACGCCACACACGCTGTCTGCCATCTGCCCTGTAAAGTGATAAACGGGATTCATCCGTGAAGAGAACACGTCTCCAAAGTGACAGACGCATTCGAATGTGAGCATTTGCCCACTCAAGTCGGTTACGGCGACTAACTGCGGTCAGGTCGAGACCGCGATGAGGACGACGAGCATGCAGACGAGCTTCCCTGAGACGGTTTCTGACAGTTTGCGCAGAAATTCTTTGGTTATGCAAATCAATTGTTGCAGCAGCTGTCCGGGTGGCTGGTCTCAGACCATCTTAGAGGTGAAGATGCTGGATGTGGAGGTCCTGAGCTGGTGTGGTTACACATGGACTGCGGTTGTGAGGCCGGTTGGATGTACTGCCAAATTCTCTAAAACGCCTTTGGAGACGGCCTATGGTAGACAAATGAACATTCAATTCATGGGCAACAGCTCTGGTGGACATTCCTGCAGTCAGCATGCCAATTGCACGCTCCCTCTAAACTTGCGACATCTGTGGCATTGTGCTGTGTGATAAAACTGCACATTTTAGAGTGGCCTTTTATTGTGGACAGCCTAAGGCACACCTGTGCAATAATCATGATGTCTAATCAGCATCTTGATATGCCACACCTGTGAGGTGGATGGATTATCTCGGCAAAGGAGAAGTGCTCACTAACAGATTTAGACAGATTTGTGGACAATATTTGAGAGAAATAGGCCTTGTGTGTACATAGAAAAAGTCTTTGAAAAATGGGGGCAAAAACAAAAATGTTAAGTTTATAATTTTGTTCAGTGTATGTTACATGTACCTACCATAGTAATAACAGTAAATTATGCATAATTACATGCAACGAACCCTTAACCAAATCCTAATCCTAACCCAACCTTATAGTAAGTACATGTTGTTAAATAATATTATTCAGTACTTAAATATATAATTACACTGTAACAATGACACCTTAAAATAAAGTGTAATCAAATAAAGTCTTACCCATGAATTAATCATGTGATGTGATTTAGCCCTGACGGGTGCCAAGAGGGTAAATGGAGAATTTGAAAGGGAAAAATATGTATATATTTATAATATATTTTTAAAGCCGTCAACTCATTAGCTCAAATTGAATACTGTTTTTTTTTTCTTTTTCATCAGCATTAAAAGTTAAACTAATGTGAATTTGGAAAGGAAATATGCTTATTTGTCATGGAAAATTCTGAATACAAAAAATGACTTTCTCATAACCATGATGACTTAGTGCTTTTTTGTCACTGGCATATTGTATCCAGATCGAGAACATGCCCTACTTTAATCATGTTAAAGGGGCCATGTGTGGAACTCAGAAACTCTTGTTATTAGTGACACCGGTGGCCGTTAAATGAACTGCAGACAGAAAGTTACTGCTCAAACTCGTGCACACGCAACACACAAGAGACTGAACGAGATTCAAGGCCTGATATACAGTACAGTAGCTACTCAGAAATTTCGTTCTTCACTTAGAGGTAAAAAGAAGCTGGAAATAAAAAATAAAAGGATATAAAATACTATGATATACTATTAACAAACATCCAGACGCTGATGAAAGTGACGTTTAAATGAATATGTAAATATGTGCTCCGCTTTCCTCACAATAACAAAATACACACACAACAAAACTGACAGCGGTGATAAAACATCAGTTCAGAAATCATCTGATCATAGAGATGTGAATATGTTTACAGCAGCTCTGAGATTCACCGACATCATGTTAGTTTGAATATTAAGTATATTTGAGACTATATACTATATAGATCTGGCAATGTGAGACTATAGTTTGAATTAAACCTTTTTCTTCGCATGACACTTTGACATTACAGTACAGAATAGTTCTCTCAGCATTATCCTGAACATTGTATAAGCATTCATTTCATGTGTCATTGAACGGAAGAGAGGCTTTCGGGAGCTCGTAAACATCTTTGAATTTTCCCAGTGAAACCGACCCGAGTCCTTCATATAAAAATCAGTCTTGAGGGTTTCATAGATAACCTAGAAAGTCGGTGAAGATCTCGCTTTTTTAAGTTCTGTTACAAGCTGTTCAAACATTGGCAATTCGAGAAGTGATGAAAGTTATATACATATAGCCCTTTAAGCGAATGATTAGTTCAAGTGCTGATTAGTTGATGTTTTATCTCTTATAAAGGAATCAAAGTGAATATTACCCAGTGGTACTTGTTTTCCCAAAACTATTGGTTTAGGTGTGACTTGTTCATTTTCTCTGTCACCTGAGCCACATTTGTATTGTCGGCTATGAGTGAAACTCGACTCGATGTAAAGCTTGGATGTTGTGCAGTCTGTGACAATAGTTTTCCCCTCCTCTGCAGAACATGTTTGACTCTGTGGATATTATGGAAAGCAAACTGGATTCGATGTCGCCCGTGGGCACAGACCTGGAGACTGTGAAACAGCAGATCGAGGAGCTGAAGGTATTGATGTATTGTTCGTGTGTGGGAGATTTTCTCATACCCATGACACGTTGCTTTATGTTAGTCATAGTACATCCAGATCAAAGTTTAGAGCTATTTATCTCTAATCCCTTTCATTTTTGATTGTTTCATGAATATAATAGAGCTGACAGACCACACAGCAGCTGTGTTTACACAGAGACATTCATTTTCTGCTTCTTACACTGTGGGTTTAAGCCTGCACAATTGAAAATGTGTAACCATTAATGTTTTTTAAATGGCTTACAGGTGAACCAACATGCTTTTAGTCCAAGATTTCATTTGTATGCAGTTCCTAAGAATTAGTGTATTATTGTAGATTGTAGGACAAAAATCTGAAACACGCCATAGTGAGACAGTGATGTCATCATGTATTGTGTGTGTTGTGTGTGTGAAGGAGTTCAAAGGCGACGCATACCAGCTACAGATCGAGATGGAAAGATTAAACCATCAGGCCGGGCTCCTGCTAAAGAAGGTGTTTGAGGAAACCGACCGAACTTCTATCCTGGAGCCGATGAATGAGCTGAAAATGCTCTGGGAAAACCTGGATAAAAAGATCATCAACAGACAGGTCAGACACTGAGAAGGGTCGTGTGAAATACTGTTCGCAACCCATTTTGTGTCTGTTAATGTGATGCATCTCAGCATACAACAGGATATAAAAAGAGAACAGATTTTATCCGTTGGGAATTTATTGGATTGTAATTATGAAAGCAAATAGGCCATCATCTGATCATGGTTATTTAATCTAATCGGAATTATTTGAGATAATTTAAATCAATCACATTCTCCCTTTCACATAATTTAAGCGTTTGAAAAAAATGTATCAAATGCATGAGTGAAAAGAATAAAGAGGGAGTAAAGAATAAAGAATAAAAAAAAAACACGGTTATAAAGAACACAAAGATCTAAGGTCAATAGGAATGGTATTATATTAAATTATATTATATTATATAAACATCAATTTTTACAGCATTGAAGTGAATCATATGGGATTATTTTATTATATTTTATTATTTTATATTTTATTATAAAAACATTTATTATTGTATTATATAGGATTCCGAGTAAATAGAATTTTTTTTGCATCGAAATTGAAAATGTTAGTATTAATCTTGCACTGTAAGTGACATGAACAGAGCAGAATCATTGATCACAATTTTTTCGTATCACAATTAACAGTCGGCACAGAATTCATGGCGGCAGGCCTGTTCATGTCGACTTAAAACTAGTATTTTTGAATATCTAGTTGCATGTTTTCTTGCAATATTAAAGACACTGCAAAGCAACATTGAAACACATTTTCCGTAATGTTACATATTTTCAAATGTTGACTGTTTTGAAAAAGATTTGGACTACTAAACATGCAGTCCAGCCCCAAATTCCCGCCACTGGTTGTGCCGATGCTGTCATGTCAATACTTGATGTTTCACTACACTACACATTTTCATGATGTATTGTTGTAATGTCTGTTGTGTGTCCTGATCTCTCGTAGCACAAGCTGGAGGGTGCGCTGTTGGCTCTCGGGCAGTTCCAGCACGCTCTAGATGAACTTCTGGCTTGGCTCACTCATACTGAAGAGCTGCTCAGTGAACAGAAGAAGACCTGTGGCGACCCCAAAGCCATCGAGATCGAGCTCGCAAAGCACCACGTGCGTTCCGGCCAAAACAAGCTCACCAATGCTACACTTTTATGAATGTCATAATCATTTGTTAACAAACAAGTTGTCAGTACTTAAATAAGCTCATTGTTTCTGCATTAAATTATTACATTGTTTAAATGAATTCCTTTTTCGCTAACTGTGATTTTGTAAATGTACATTTCTGAAAACCATAACTTATCTCTGATAACAGATCACTGTAAATTGTAATGTGGACTCATAAGGGGTGTAGCGATACATGTATTCGTATTGAACCGTTTGGTACGAGGCTTTCGGTTCGGTAATTGGTACAAACCGAACAATTCGTCGGACCATTTTTCCTGTCGACCAAAATCCGCGCTGGCGCGACCACCACGAGTTGCGCAACATCAAATGGCAAACGTAATGAAAGCGGAACGAAACTGCGCTACTCATTATTTTGTGCTTCACGGACCGTTTATCAGTTTGGACCAATCTTGATCAAGTGACACTGTTACTACACAGCGCTAAGAGATCCAGTAAACAAAGTATTTGAATTCACCACTGAAGTAATAAAATCGCTGAGAGATCTAGCGAGAAGCATTAAAATTTCTCCGTTATTAACGGATCAAACATCGCTGCCGTGGAAACCAGGAGAAACATGTTTCATGAATGAACTAGTTATAGGTTTTAAGTCCACAGATCAGCAACATTCACCATGGATTTACTGTAGTAACACTCACTGTAACCATGGACGTTTGGCAGAAATAGTCAAATGCTTTCAAGTACATCACACATCTTTTTCCAGCACTTCAAAACTCAAATATTATCATGTTATTTTTTAATGTCATGACCAAAACATTATTTGTTCATTCTTCAAAGATTATAAAACAAAAAGTTTCAAGATGTAGGAAAACTCACACTTATTTAAAAATATTTTTTCTTTTAATAAATAGGAAATTTCTCTGGCATTTCTTTCTTTTTGCTGTATCGAAAACGTACCGAACCGTGAATTTTGTGAACCGTTACACCCCTAGGACTCTCATTTTCTGTAAAGCTGCTTTGAAATGATTGTGAAAAGCGCTATACAAATAGATGTGAATTGAATAATGCGGTCAGAACCACTCAGATGTCCACAAGCATCGTGGATCTCACGGTTTGTCGTGTGTTTGCGTTCTCTAGGTGTTGCAGAACGATGTGCTGGCCCATAAGACCACGGTTGAGGCAGTGAATAAGGCGGGCAGGGAGCTCGTGGACTCCAGCGCCGGAGAGGAGGCCAGTGGTCTTCAGATCAAGCTGGAGAACCTCAACCAGCGCTGGAAGACTGTGCTGGAGAAGACTGAGCAGAGATGGCAGCTTCTGGACAGTGCTTTACTGCAGGTCAGCAGAGAATAGCAGCCAGACGGAGGCCTGGAAACCCTCTGCAACCTCACAGGCACAGCGCTGATGATTGATGATGTTCTCAACATGAGGCCAAAAATCTCCTCTCTTAATCTTAAAGAATGTGAAAGAGAAGCAGTAAAGAGTTCGATATCCACATGCTCTCGCTCCAAGAGTTTGCTTTAATGTGTGAACGCCTGATGTCGAATGACTTGACTTAAAGGGATAGTTCACCCAAAAATGAAAGTTCTGTCAGTATTTACTCTCCCTCATGTTGTTAAACCCCGTAAGACCTTCGTTCATCTTCGGAACACGGATTAAGATATTTTTGATTAAATCTGAGAGCTGGATCAGATCTGGAACAATATAAAACGATACTTAATACTTAAATGTCCAGATGAATTCTTGAAATGTGCAATTAATATTGACTAAATGGCAACTATTAACTTTGTTTTAATTAGTGCTGTCAATCGATAATTTTTTTGTGGTGTTTTTATGTAATGTTAGGTGCGATTAATTTAAGTTTTTAATGTTTTTATATTGTAATAATTTCACATTTAATCTCCAAATTAATGTAGAAACAACATAAAGACGAGGATTCTCGACAAAACAGGCATTTTTGGCATAATTGTGTGTGTTTTTATCCGTTTAAGCTGTGTGTGTCACAGACAGTAGATTCACAGACGTGTGCGCTAGTACCGCACTGCATTCTCGTTTATGTCTTATCGCGCGTGAATTGCATGAATAAGAGTGTGATCATACAGCATAATGTAACGCTTGCCAAAGGATGCCGGAAAAAAACAGATGCTGTGTTAATTGCGTTAAATATTTTTTTAACACGTCAAATTGAAAAAATTAAGCCCTTTAAAAACAGCCCTAGTTTTAATAAAGTGCAAAAAACTTCTTTGCTTACAATTTATATTTTTGCACACCTGCTTCACATATTTCAACCCGAAACTTTCTGTTACAAAAATTGATTGAGTTGACTCTCTTTCTCCAGACACCACTGTTCCTGTTTCAGAATGTGGCCATTTTTAAGGCTAATAATCTGCGCTCATTAATCAAGCCTCTGCTCTTTGAGTCGCAGTAATGAATGTGTGAACTCTATTGTTGTGACGCTGGCTGATCTGCTTTCTAGGCTCAAGGTTTCCATGGTGAGATTGAAGACATGCAGCAGTGGCTGAAAGTCACGGAGCGTCAGCTGTTAGCATCAAAAGCCCTGGGAGGATTACCAGACACGGCCCGAGAGCAGCTCAACACCCATCTGGTATGAGTTTAACACTACAACAGATCTGCACACGCATGGCAAGCTTGGAACAGATAACCGACTCAATGTTTGTTTTATTATGAATAGATTTATGCATTTGTTATTGAAAACAGTTTGCTATTAGAGAATGTTTATCATAAAAGCCTTGTTTAGAGGAATAATTCTCCCCAAATTGTACATTTTGTCATCATTTACTCATGCTCGTGACAATACAAACCCACATGTTTTTTTTCTTAATACAGCATACAGTGCATAGAGGCATATAGTGACCAGAATTGAGCTCTTACAATAACAACAGCAATATATGAATATTGAAATATAGAGTGTGAGTTTTATGAAATACATTTACGATTCTTTTTGGAGCTGGACTGGTCTATGATTTCTTTGTATGGAAAAGAACAGCTAGAAGATTCTGTAAAATCTCCAAAATGTTATTTTGTGTTGCATAGAAGAAAAGAGGGAAACACTTTATTTTACAGTGTTCTTGTTACAAATGTTACATGTAATTACCATAGCAATAACAGTAAATGATGCATAATTACATGCAACTAACCCTCAACCAAACCCTAATCCTACCATAACCCTATAGTAAGTACATGTAGTTAATTAATATAACACTGTACTTAAGGCGAGACACGGCAGGCAAAAACATTGTTTTTTTTTCACTGGTCAATTTTGAGATTTTGGGATATTTGTCTTCAATAACATGTCTTCTTTCAGAAAAAAGTCCAAAATACACATGTAGTTCTTTATTTTATTACACTTTGTCTGTTTGCGTCTGTAGATTTCTCATAAATTCATCAAAAGTTGTCGTTATAAATCATTCCTCTGCTCCGCGATCGCGATCTGCACCCTGTCATCACACACACCGTTAGAAAGCTCTCTCTCTCCTGAACAATACAGCCGGATCCAAATATGGTCATTTCCTTTTTATCAGCAACCAATCGTAAAAGTAAAAGGGGTGATTTTACTCTAAATGCGCAATCTCATTGGCTGATGCTAAATCTTTAAAGCTCGTTTTCTCAAAATGACTGTTCTCTCATAAGTCTGAAATCTCCAGTTCAGTGGCACCTATATACACCAAACTTTCCAGTCTTGTACATAGTTATATTATGAAGACATTTACAGAGGGATTTGTAAATATATTATTCCTAGCCTGATTTATATAACATTTTATTCCAAAAAACATGGCGAAAATCATTTTTTTAAGGCTATTGGCAGTATATTCTGATTTACAGGATAACAAAAGTAGATATCCATAAATCCCTCTGTAATTTTTTCCCCATCTAATATGTGAACACAATGAAAAAATAGTTTTAAACCTGGATTTGTCCAATACTCAGATTTCGTTTTTTAAAATATATGCAAAATAGCGCATATTTCATTAGACAATGCCTCATTTGCATATTTAAACATTAAATTACAGAAAACTTGTAATACATTTTTTTCTCATCTTAATGTAGGTAATCAACTGGCAAAGTGTCATGGTGATATCTGCTAGTTAAAAAAATACCCTATTCACCTGTAGTGTCTTGCCTTAAATATTTAATTACACTGTAACAATGACACCTTAAAATAAAGTGTAACCGAAAAGAGTCTTAAATAATTTTATTCTAACATGGGGATGAAAAACAAAACACTTTCAGATTTTCTTTGGCTTTATTTAATTGTATGAAAGTGCGACAACATTTTTTTTTTTAATGTAATGTTTTTAAGGGGATTTATAGATTTCCACACTGATTTCTGCTGATATATAAAGAATATATGTACAGTACATTCTTTGAATAGTAATCTTATGTCAAGTTGTCTGTGAACACGATGTCTGTGTGTGTTTGTAGGAGCTCTGCAGTACATTGGAAGTGAAGGAGGAAATATACAAGCAACTTCTTCAGCGAGGGCAGCAGATTTTGGCCTTGACCCCTGAGGGCCAAGACAGCACCACTGAACTGGACCTACGCAACCTGCAGGACAAGTGGGAATGTGTGCAGGCCAAAGTGATGGAGAGGAAGGTGAGAACAGGCTGAGTTACTCACTGTACTCTGTGTTCTTCCTGTCATCTTCATCTTCATCAGTGTGCTGTTGGTTTAAAGCAGTGGTTTTCAAACCCTGAGAATTAAAAAATGGGTCGCCAGTGATTTATAAAAAAAATTAAATTCCGTTTTCTAATAATATTAATAATAATAGCTTTGATTAGAAGTACAGTAAAAAAAAACATTCAAATTCATGCAAAATAAATAATCCACATGTCACCTGACCGACTTACTCGTAGCCCTAGGCAACACAAAACAAAAAACCTTGACGAAACGAAACAAACTGAACAGAATGCTTCTCCTGACATGCGTGTTGCCCGCTCGTCCTGCGAACCGGCTTGGGACCAGATTATGCAGAATAAGCAGGCCCACCCTTCTCATTAAAATATATATATACACAAAACACGCACTCGTTCGCTCCATCCGCAACAAACACGTTGGCTGCATCGACAGCAACACACAAACACTCGTCGTTCCTTCCGCAACACACTCTCGTTCGCTCCATTGGCAGCAACACACACATTTCAGATCAATATTTGTTTTCCTTAAAACTGTAATTAACACTATAACTTTATTCTCATTTGAATTATAAACATGTTTGCTTTTTTGTGTGTGATTTTGGTGGGGTGACAGTTGTAGGTTAAGTTTGACAAGAGTTTACAGTTTGACAAAAGCACAATGTTGGGTTTTATTGCGAGTGTACACAAATATAAATAAACACTTTGCAGTTTGAATGATGTTATGTATGAACAAAGTGACGGAGTATGCTTTTGTTTCCAGTGCCGCGCCTCACACACACACAAATACACCATTCAAGGCTGCCGAAATAAAATATGATAATAAAACAGTCAACCTAATATAAAATCACACTGCTCTGTTTAAATAGCAGTAGTACAATTCGTACCGTTTAGCGTAAGCACCGCTCAACTGTGATGTTTCCAAGCACATTTTTGTTTATGTGAAAAGAATGATTTTTTCCCTGTTGATATTGCAACGTGAGTGAAGTTGCTACAAAGCCTATAATAAAGAATAGTTTACCATCAAATACATCGCGAATGCTGAAACATTTTGATTCTAATGAGAGAGTTACGTGAGCATAATGCCCCTTACTTTTACTTTCGCTTTAAATTATTTAGTTTTGGCTTGTTTATAGTTATTTTTTTAAATTCTCGTTCTGTTCTGAATATTACATTTAACGAGTTTGTTGTGGAATATGTTTTGTGTATTTTTTTAAGCATGCAGCAAACGATAGGCTATTAATTGGTTAAAATTCCTGTATGTAGGCCTATAGCTTGATCAAATTATTTCAGAATCGACTTTGCGTTTCAATCGCGTCAAGGATCAGCAAGTGCACATGCATCATCAAAAGGGGTTAAAAAAGTGCTGATTTTTTTTCTGAAAAAAGAAAAAAATGGTCCCTCTTGAAAAAGTTTGAAAACCACTGGTTTAAAGTACAGCGGTGATATCAGATCTGTGAGCTGTTGTGCTTTGATGTTTTCACTTGAGCGCATGCCCAAAGTGAGTTATAAATCAGTACAGAACAAAGTCGAGTTGCCTGTGGTCTAAAAAAAAAATTTGCAAAGGTGGAATAAGCGAATAATTGAGCCAAAAAAAACAATTCTGTCATCATTTACTCACCCTTGTCGTCATTCCAAACCTGTATGATTCGTTTATTTTCTTATGTCCCACACAAAAGTATTAATCAATATTCACTCTTTTCCATACAATAAAGGCATATCTTATAAAACACAGCTTTAAAAAATGTAAGGTACAGTAAAAATAACACTTGTGTCATATTATAACATATGGGTGAGTAAGTGATGAGCACATGTTCAGTTTTTGGGTGTACTATTTCTCAAAGTTCAAAATTAGCATATATTCAATGGAAAACAAAAGGCTTCTTAAATATACAAATCAGATCTGGCTGTACACGGACTGATTAATGTAAATTTGATTTGGGTCATTTTGCAGTGTTGAATCTGAGGATTGACAAAGACATCTGTTTACAACATGAATTTGACCACACAAGTTCTTGTCATCTGTAACAAAGTGAAGTCATCCTTTAAAGTTTGCAGCTTTCACAAAAATGCCTCCTGACATGTGATGCTTACCAGACATCACATTACACACGGTGAGTCACACGCTGTTGGTGTTAATGAGATCATCGCAGTTCCTGTCTCATATCCTCCTCTGCCTATCAGTGACACGAGGATAATGGAGGGAATGCTCCAATAGTTAACATCATATTTCTCAAAATTTCAAGAGGTGTCTTGCCATATCTTGTTACTAACTTGCCTTAGTAAGCATCGCTAAGAGTTGTTTTCCAAACACATTTCCCACACAGTCCTCCACCTTCATCTTCTGTTGTCAAACCGGTCTATTCTCTGCAATAAGCCTAACAAGGGTTATTGTCAGGTCACTTAAACAAACACTAATGCTGTGCTCAAGGATGACAACCTACAAATGACTTCTAGTTCACCCTGTACATTAAACTGTCTTGATGTTGTTTTTGGGCTCTACTAGAACAGGTTTTCCTAATTAATTCTGCTTGAATGTTGATTATTTTCCTCTTATTCTCCATTGTTGCGGCTCCTCTCTTCCCAGTCTGTCAGTAACGCTCTGTTTACTTCCTGTCTCTATGAAGCCCCTCCTTCTGAAAAGCACACTGTGCTCTGATTGGTCGGCTGGATCAGAAAAACTGTTTTGATTGGTCGAGCGCTTTGAGTGTGTTTGGGAAATGTCCCGCCCCTTACCATAACCGCCAGTTTAACACACTACTAACTAACTCAACCAGGCCCCGCCCCTTTATTCTGCGTATTAATTATTATAATGAGGAATGTTGTGACGTGTTCGTTCCCGGGAGAAACTCAAAACTACAATGGAGGCGTTTCAGAAGTTCAGAAACACTGACACTGATATAGAGAAGAACTGGAGCTTTTTCATGCTCAAACAGCAACATTACACACTAAAGACAGATGAACATGGGAAAAATTTCCTCTTTAATGTGTGTGTGTGTGTGTGTTTGATTGCCCATAGGTGAAACTGGAGGAAGCTCTGGCGATGGCCACAGACTTCCATAACTCACTGCAGGATTTCATCAACTGGCTGACCCAGGCCGAACAGACGCTCACGATGATATCTCCTGCCTCTCTCATCCTCGAGACCATCATGTTCCAGATAGACGAGCATAAGGTCAGCGCTCTCTGACATATTACACTTGATGTCAATACACCTTATCTATTTTCTAAATGCATGTTATCGACCATGCATACGTTTCATTTAAAAAATTTTTTTTGACCTTGTGATTTTAAATAAAATTTTTCTAACTGGATCTTCTAGTGAAATTACAGACTTCTCTTCTCTTTCATGACGAATGCAGGACTCTATAATTATTTAGGGCCCATTTACACAAAACCATTTTCAACAAAAAATTGACTTTTTAAGCATTTTGACCGGTTATTTACACGACAACTGTATTTTGGGGGCCTTAAAACAAAATCTTTTGAAAACAGGTTTCAAAGTGCAACTTGAATATGTGGAAACGGTGACGTAATGCGTTTTACGTGTTTAGTCTATAGGCACGTAGTGTTTCTTTAAAAAATGACATCGCCAACTACTGGCTTGACATTAGAATACAGCAATTTTACTTATTTTCGCAGATCTGTGTGAATCTCGTCTGTTGGCGCAAAACACAAAGTACACCGTTGTCGTGTAATCGTACCCTTAGTGTGCTTAAACTCCGCCCATGCAGACTCACGCTAATCTGCATACACCGTTGAATGCCACACCCACATCTCAACATCCAATCAACAACCGGTGCACAGAACCAAGTCCCCTACTTATTTTTCTTTTTCTTTTTGGATTATCCGTTAAAGGAAAATTCCGGCCAAAAATGAACCTAGGGGTACATAACACATGGGTACCGAGTTGACCGTTCTCTGGCATGCGTTTTCATGATAATAGAATGTACCCAGTTTTATCTTTAATTTTAGTTTTACCACAGATTAGCTTATAACGCTAGTATATAGGGCATATAATAAGTAAAAATAAAAATCGCTAGTTAATACCACTACCAAGGCTCAAAATAGCCCCACACTAACACGCTAACATAATGAGGGTCTCTACCCGTAAACCGAAGCATTGAGAACTCTGTAAGTGTACAGACAGTTTAATAAGGAGATACTTTATAAAGACAGTACACTTCGCGTATACAGGCAGGAGCCATCTTTGGAAAACAGTCGAACCACGAACGCCGTGCTACGTGAGCTGAACTGTGACTATCGACCAGCACGTAGCACGGTGTTCGTGGTTTGACTGGTCGAGAATGTACTTCTTTGCGTCGATTATCATGAAAACGAATCCCAGAGAATGGTTGACTCAGTACCCATGTGTTATTTAGCCCTAGGTTCATTTTTGGCCTTTTAACAGAATTGTCCTTTAAACAGATGTACATCATAATATACAGTAGAAAAGATCAGTCACTTCGGTTTCATTGGGACTTATGAGCCATGTTTTTCCAGTTGATAGAAATAGTTCCATAATTATGTTTCCTAAAATGGATCCGCTGGATTTCTGCAGGTGTTTGTGATTGAGGTGAACTCTCATCGGGATCAAATCATCGAGCTGGATAAGACAGGAACACACCTGAAGTACTTCAGTCAGAAACAAGATGTGGTGTTGATCAAGAACCTCCTGCTGAGCGTTCAGGGCCGCTGGGAGAAGGTGGTCCAGCGCTCGGTGGAGAGAGGACGCCAGCTGGACGACGCCAGGAAACGTGCCAAACAGGTGCGCAGGATGCTCCCGTGTGCAACAACTCATTTAAAGAGCATGCAGTCACTATAGGAAAGGTTGAATCAATGTGGACTTAATTGGACTTTTTTTCCTACTGATCAACAAAGCGAGACTCTTTAATGTCAGCGTTAAAACAGATCTCTACAAAGTGATTTTAAATTATTTTTACATATATATATTTGTAATACTATTTTACAATATTACAGATATTATATACAGTACTGTGCAAAAGTTAATATCAAACCCCAAACATTTTTTTTTGAGTCAGTTATTTATATCTATTGCTGTAGAGTCCGTAGGAAATATCAGTTTAAATTTCCAAACATTAATTTTGCCATTAATTGTAATAATCCAGTGAGATTTTTGCATGCGTATGGAGTCTGACAACAGCCTGTATGATCCACACAGAGATTTAATCTTGGTGATATTACATCTAGAAACAGAAAAAACAAAACTGAGACCGACTAAATCCGAAAGAAATGTGGCAATGTCCCTAAGACGCTTGATAAAACCCTCCTGCAAAACTACAATACTGTGAAAAGTTTAAGGCACTTGTGTAAAAATAGTGTAAAGTGAGGATGCTTTCAAAAATATGTCATAAAATGAATTTATTTGTTAATTAACTTCTATTAACTAAATCAAACCAGTATTTGGTGTGAGAACCCTTTGTGTTTAAAACAGCTTTTTTCCAGGTACACTCGCACATAGTTTTTCAGGAGGGTTTCGTCAAGCAGTTCCCCCAGTTCTTCTGGATTCAGTCTGTCTCAGTTTCTTCATGTAATCACAGATGTACTCAGTGATGGTGAGATCATACCGGCTGTTGTCAGACTCCTTGTCCATAAAAAAATCTCACTGGATTATTATAATTAATGGCAAAAAGAACGTTTGGAAATGTAAACTGATATTTCCTACTGACACACTACAGCGAAAGATATAAATAACTGACTTAAAACCATTTTTTGGAGAAAATACTAACGTGCCTAAGACTTTTGCACAGTACTGTACATTTAATAATACTTTATTTATTTAACATTTTTATTGTTATTATTTATACACTTTAATATAACACACCTAAATGGTCACTGGTGCAGATATTTGCAGTGATCCTCTCATGCTATGGGATTCTTCTCTGTTGAATTGTGAAAAGGCTTGTTCAGGATACAGGATAACATACATGTAGGAAAATACAGGGAAATCCCTGCATTGTCCATGCAAGACATATGCAACAATAAAGCCAGAGCTTTACATGAATGGCTTTAATAAATCAACATTTAATCAGCATTTATTTATACAGCCCTTTACAACACTCAAGGTGAACCAAAGGGCTTTCCAAAAAAACAAACAAAAAAACAACAACAAAAAAGACAAAAAATGCAAAATATAAAAACAAATTATATAATCAAGATATATAATAAATGTAGGTCACAAAGAGAACACAGAATGACTCAGCAAATGATATGATATAAAAGCCAGTCTAAATAAATAAGTCTTTAGCTTATCTTTAAAAGGACCTAAGTCAGTGATTGTTCGTAAATCGGCAGGTAGCTTGTTCCAAAGTCCATGCCCAGCTACAGAAAAGGCCAGGTCACCCCAGAGTCTGTACCTTTTTCTTGGGACTTCCAACAATAGTTGATTTGTTGATCTAAGAGTCCTGTTCGATTCTCGCAAAGTTAGCATCTCAGTTACGTACGGTGGAGCAAGGCCGTTGAGAGCTTTAAAAACAAACAATAAGATCTTAAATTCAACTTTAAAAGAGACTGGAAGCCAGTGGAGCGAAGAAAGAATCAGAGTTATATGCTCAACAAATACTGTTGATGTCCTGGAGTAGCCAAGTCAAAGTCCAATTGAGAATTTATGAAGGGACTTGAAAAAGGCTGTTCACTCACAAACTCCATGCAGTCTGACTGAGCTGGATCACTTTCGCTAATAAGAACGAGGAACATTGCAGTGGCCAGATGTGCAGGACTGAAAAAGTCCTACAGTATCAACACAGACACTTCTGGAATTGCTGCCAAAGGCACATCTAATAAAAAACTGACCTGGGGCTGGGGGTGAATATATATGCAAACAACTGTAATTGATTCTGAGTAAAGCACTTGTTGGACACAAAAGAATATTTTGTTGTTTAGTATTAAAAAACAAAAGCCAAATGTAATCCTCTGTGGTTCAGTGGTGTAAAGCAACTGTATGGCATTAGGCTGGGAAAAGAAAATGCTATGATATACTGCTAACTACACAATGGATTATCTTTCTCTTCTCTTTTGCAGTTCCATGAGACCTGGAACAAACTGATGGAGTGGCTGGAGGAGTCCGAGAGATCGCTGGACTCTGAGTTGGAGATCGCTAATGATCCAGACAGGATCAAGACTCAGTTAACCCAGCACAAGGTGACTGGCACCAGTCCATTACCCAGTGTTTACTCCTTGTGTTTTCAGTCAGACAAACACAAGTGTTCAGTCTAGACGCATTACCGTTTCCACCTGAACTAGTCTAGCCAACTAGCTTCAGATTCAGATTAGAGCAATTTATGTTTTTATAGCCTGACGTGAGTCTGATACTGCTCCATTAAGGCTGTGATTATGGGGTGTTTCATCTGAACCAGGAAAGAAAATGCCTCTGCACTCAATTGGATAGATCTACAACCAATCAGAGCGACCATCGGGCCAGCTGATAAATTCAACTTTTGCCGAATCCCGTAGGAAGGACGGCAATTACATCTTTCCCTTGACAAATGCCTTGATCGCGGTTCTCTGTTCCTCTTTTAAAATGAATGTGTTGTCTACATCTTCTATAACTGAAGCGATGGCTGAATCTACACATATAAATTCTCCAGCCACAGCCATTTTTTATTATAAACGAGTTCAACACAAGCACTCTTTGGTGACGTGGATGATTACGTTACTGTTGATCATCCATCCATCATCGCATAAAGCCCGCCCTGACAACAGCTTTGGTTGGTTCGGGCATACTTGCTTCACAACGGATCAAGTCCTGACCAAACAAAAGTTGTGGGCGTGGCTAAGTTCGGCTGGCATCCATGCTAATGTTTTTATGAAACTGACTATTCTTAAAAAGACTTTACTAGTAAACTTGTAAGACTGGACTAAGCAGTTTATGCAGCCGGCTGCTGGTAGTAAAGGCTTAGTTCATCCAAAAATGAAAATTAAATCTTCGGGTACACAAATGAAGATATTTTTAATGAAATCTGAGAGAAATGTCTATGAAAGTCTATTCATTCGTGTCAAGGATTTTTGAGCTTCCGTTTACCATATTTGATGTGCTCTATGTACATTCGCTGATCAAAGTTTATATGTGAATAAAAGCCTAAATTAAATCTGATCTTCATATATAAAGTGATTGTGTCTCTTCAGAAGACTTGAATTAAATTAGTTTTGAAGCGTCAGAGTTTTGGGTGAATAGACTTATAATGGAGTGACAGAAATCTCTGACTTCATTGAAAATTTCTTCATTTGTGTTTCGAAAGTCTTATGTGTGTGGAACGACATGAGAGTAAGTAAATGATGAGAGAATTTTCTTTTTTGGGTGAACTAATGGTGTGTTTACAGCGAATATTCGCAGGTGTCTGGGTTCACAGCACACAACTCTGTGAATTTAACAGTCCCTCCAGAAACTGTGTGTGGATGACAGCAGCTTCCAGCGCTACTTGAGGATGACGTGTGCCCAGTGCACAGGTTTTTCTATAAGCTGTTCACTTATTGGCTTGCCTGACAATACGTAATGCGAATTTCACGCTTGTTGAAATTGTTCGACTTGCGCGAAAGACTTGATTGGGGTGAATATCGAGCGTTCGTGTCATTCACGTCGCCCTGCACGAATCGCGTCTATTCACGTCTTTGCATTGACTTCGTATGTAATCTACTCGCTCAAATAATTACATTCGCATTTAGTGTGCACACACCATAACACTTTAATTTAATTAATTACATTTAATTTCAAATGCGTCTCCTGATTTCATCATGACTCTCCTCACTTATCTTGTCACACATCAAACATTGAATGAACAAACCCATTTTATGCAGCTCACGAGTGAGAAAGGAATCGAATAAAACCCCCCTGTATTTACACCTGTATTTATCGCTGACTGCTTGTGATTCAGTCACACAAAAGAAAAGGATATTAATGCCAGCTGTAAAGGGGGTCATATAGACTTCCTGTTCACACCATTAGCTACTCTGTTTTTATCCCCATCTGTGTGTGTGTGGAGCGTCTGACGTGCTGGTTGACGGAGAGTGTGAATCACAATACCAGGTGTTTTTTCACTCACTGAATGTGGGTCATAAGTGTCATCCTGTTATGCTCCTGTATAATTCAATCCTTCACTCTTTGGAAATAACCATGATATTTTAAAGAGGTTTACATTATATTTTTAGAGGTTTAAAGAGGTCCGCCTTTTGATGTGTCTCAAATTGCTTTAAAACTGAAGTCGAGCTCCTCAGTCTCCAGCAGTCTCCAGCATCAGTGTGTTTAAAGCAGGACACGAGTGGGCGACCGTAGTGCTTCATATTGGTGTGTAATTAACAGCTCAGCAGTATCTCAGACGTTCAGATGACTCAGTCACATGTATATCTGGCAGGATCTGATGACCTCAGGCGTCCCGTCAGGCTTCACAGGATGACGTGTGCCCTTGAGCTGCATGTGAATGACCTCAGGCCTGTGTTTTTCTTGTGTAGGACTTCCAGAAAGCACTGGGCAGCAAGCACTCAGTGTATGACACCACCAGTCGCACGGGCCGAGCTTTGAAGGACAAGACCTCCTTGAAAGATGACAACCAGAAACTGGACGACATGCTCAGTGAGCTCAGGGACAAATGGGACACAGTCTGCGGGAAATCTGTGGAGAGGTACATGGATTTCAGACAAACGTGTTCTGGTTACATTTATCCCCCATTCACTTTTAAAAAGCCTATATTATGCTCTTTTACAGTCTTGTTGTTTTCAGGCTCTACTAGAACATGTTTTCCTGCTTGAATGTTGATTATTTTCCTCATATCCTCCATTGTTGCGGCTCCTCTCTTCCCAGTCTGTCAGTAACGCTCTGTTTACTTCCTGTCTCTATGAAGCCCCTCCTCCTGAAAAGCACACTGTGCTCTGATTGGTCGGCTGGATCAGTGTGTTGTGATTGGTTAAGCTCTTCGAGTGTGTTTGGGAAATGTCCCGCCCCTTACCATAACCGCCAGTTTAACACACTACTAACTAACTCAACCAGGCCCGCCCCTTTATTCTGCGTATTAATTATTATACTGAGGAATATTGTGACGTGTTCATTCCCGGGAGAAACTCAAGACTACAATGGAGGCGTTTCAGGAGTTCAGAAACACTGACACTGATATAGAGAAGAACTGGAGCTTTTTCATGCTCAAACAGCAACATTACACACTAAACACAGATGAACATGGAAAAAAGCATAATAGGTCCATCCATCAAAAAATGGATGTATATATTTTGCAATATCAAAATTAAGCCTGTTTTGGAATCATTTGGGGTATTTATTTTTTGACAATAATGCACATTTGCACCAAACTATAATCTATTACTATATTTGTAATTTCATTATTCTCAATAGTGATTAACTTTAGTGCCAAGCATTTGTCATATCAAAGTGCAATTTTAGTGAAATGGACAAAAAAGTTAAAGGTGATATCAGAACCCCTACAGTAAAATACATATTTTTCTTTATGCATTTCAATTGAAACCTAAAATCTTAATGTTTTAGAGTAATCAGTAGTTAATGTCAATCATTGGTGATCAGACTGAAGGATGTGTGTATGTGACACATTATATGCTGTGTTTCGTACAGGCAGAACAAGCTTGAGGAGGCTCTGCTGTTCTCAGGTCAGTTTACAGACGCACTGCAGGCTCTCATCGACTGGCTGTATAGAGTTGAGCCACAGCTAGCCGAAGATCAGCCGGTTCACGGGGACATAGACCTCGTCCTGAACCTCATCGACAGCCATAAGGTAGTTTACACTGATTTACACAACCTGTTCTTCTTCTTCGTAATGATATATATATATATATATATATATATATATATATTATGATTGTTTTGACTCTACTAAAGTTCATGTCATAAGACTAGTTTTATAATCCTTCCTTGTCCAAACATGAAAGCTATAAATGCTTTATTCAAACAAAAATGTAAATGTTATATGATGAACATATTAAAATTGAATATTATTTACATATGTACATTGATCAATATACTGTAACATGACACAGCAGAACATACCTAACCTAAAATACAGTATAAATCTAGATAAAATAAATAATATTACAAAACAATGAAGACAAAAAAATGAATAAGTTGTACCCAATGATATACCTTGGTGGGTACAGCACATGATCATGACACAAAAGAGCAGTTTGATGTCCAATCTGACCCATGGTGTGTGTGTGTGTGTGTGTGTGTGTGTGCGTGAGTGCGTGAGTGCGTGCATGCGTGTGTGCGTGTGTGTGTGTGTGTGTGCGTGAGTGCGTGCGTGCGCGCGCATGTGTGTGTGTGTGTGTGTGTGTGTGTGCGTGCATTTTTCAAGCATTGAGCAACTTTCTTAAAATTTCAGTCCCTGTGTTTTCAGCCTCTTGGTTCTGTTTTTGTAGTTTATGGCAAGAATAAAATATAATTATGCTGTAGTTTCATCAGAGGGAGTGTGATATGACAGAACCCACTGGTTTCAATTAGGGGTGAAGGGAGTCCTGACAATCCAAACTCAATCACAGTTTAGATCAGAGCACACTGGAGCTGGTGAGGCTAGTGATGACTGATGACCTCATTCAGGATCATAATTGAAGCCTTGGCCTGAGAAAATGGTCACCAGCAGTCTTTGACTATGTTTGGTGCTGTTTACGCCTGATTTCTGTCCTTGCAATCTACAGCTGAACAAAATCCAGCTTTTTGATTCTATAAATATCTCAACATTTATGTAGTCACGGAAGGATCACCTAAGTGATCCATATTTCATAAACCACATCATAAAAAAACACAGAGCCTTTTCCTTTTTTATATTAAGGAATATATACATATTCCTTTTTTTTTTAGTTTTTTTTTCTGACGTTACTGCTGTTGTGTGCAAATGTCATAAAAGTCTGGCTGTTGATAAAGTTCGGAGTGTGTTTGATGACGGATGACACTGTTAAGACAGTATGTACCTACTGTGATGACATCAGATACATGCTCTCAGTGCAAAAACAGTTCGAGTACAGCATCTCATGTATCCTGTACTGTCAATGAAATCCCAGAATGCAGTGTTGCCAGCTGTAAAACAATATACAACGAAATGTGGTCAGAAAGTTGATAATAAATATGATTCATTAATTGTGGAAAGTATTAATATAGTTCTCATATAGAATAAGCAGTTTTATTTAAATCTAATTACGTTTTACACTTAATAGAGTATCAGTTTTGCATGAGGAGTGTTATTTTTTTTTTGATGAATATGTTGAATAAAATTTTTTTTTTTACTGAAACACCAAAACAGAAATTAAAGTTTAGCCAAACAGCAAAACTGATGTTTTTATAATCAATTTATTAATCAAATTTATTTCATAATCAACACTGAAATAAACACTAGGTGTATAGAAACATTTTAAATGCAGTTTTTATATAAATGTTTTAATAATATTTGGCTTAGCCAAACAGCAAAACTGAAAATTATGTTTTTATAATAAATTAATTAATCAAATTTATTTCATAATCAACACTGAAATAAACACTAAGGTGTATAGAAACATTTTAAATGCAGTTTTTATATAAATGTTTTAATAATATTTGGCTACGTTCACTCTGTCCGTTTTTGGGATTGTTAACCGCATTTACTTCCTGGTGTGAGTCTCGAAATGTCCCGTTCAAACAGCGGCTTACAGTAGCATCTCAAATACTGTCTGTATGAACATGCAACGGGAGTCAAGCCAGTATTCGGTTACCAGTACACAGCGACTGTGACCAAAGTAAATTCAAAGATGGCGACGTCCATAAAACTAAAAAGTCCAATTGAGCCGCGAGTTTATCCGCCAAATCTTCATTAAACGACAGCAGCTTTTATAGCTGGGTGAAGAGAGGAGCATTTGAGTCGCGTGTTCGAACACAAAACTGAAGTGAGCCGATCCTGTGGAGAACAGTGACTGGATCTAAAACCGTCAGACGAAACACAGCTCATATCTCCATCGCACAAGTTACCGAAACCATATATGAAAACACGCAACACAAGATATAGACACGTTTGTGCAGCGCGGGTTTTCTGAGAATGCGGTCCTGAAAATGTACAGGTGTGAGTTAATTTATCACTTCTGTAAATAACCGTATTGTGTGTGAAAGCTAGGGTAGGCAATATTTTTCATAAACACTTTTTGTTATACTTGTTGACACTGTTCCTGGTTCCTGTGGGTTGATTTTATCAAACGTGTGTCCGTGTGAACTACAGGTGTTCCAGAAAGAGTTGGGCAAGAGGACCGGCAGCGTGCAGGCTTTGAAGCGTTCGGCCCGAGAGCTTATTGAGAACACACACGATGACTCTTCCTGGGTCAAAGTTCAGATGCAAGAGTTGAGCACTCGCTGGGAGACGGTGTGTAGTCTTTCTGTGTCCAAACAGACTCGGCTTGAGCAGGCGCTGCGTCAGGTACGACTGCATCGCACTGAAACAACATCATTTAGTTTGAATGACGTTTCTCCACACTATTTCTGACCCTAAGATTTAAACCACCGTCTATGTAAATTGCCACTGTTATAATTGGCTACCCTCTTTCCATTTAAAGTCCCCCAGTGGGGAAAATCCAGCTTTTAATGTTGTTTATGTGTCTATGTGGTGTTTTTAATGTGCTTTAGGACAAACCATGTGCAAATTCAGAAGTCAAAACCATTACAGAGTATTTTCTCCTTTAAAACTGCAGTGAACCAAAGACATACTGTTCCTTTAAAGAGGAAAATAAGACTGTTCCTGAAAATATCAGGGAATTTTGATTACCAGGCATGGAAAAACAATCGGTCACACTTTAGATTAGATTAGGGTCCAATTCTCACTATTAACTACGACTTTTGCCTCAATAAACTCCTAATGACTGCTAGTTAATTATGTTTAGGTGTTGGCTGGATTAAGGGATGTAGAATATGATCATGCAGAATAAGGCATTAATATGTGCTTTATAAACAGCCGATATCCTAGAAATATGCATGCTGATAAAAGCAACTAGTTAATAGTGAGAATTGGACCATAAAACTGAAGGGTTACCAAAAACATCTTTAAGAAACAAATAAATAAAAAGTAATAAATTATTTTTAAACAATAACTATTGGCACCTACAATTTGTTGTTTGTGAATGCACATTTGCTCTGTGTTCCTCAGGCTGAGGAGTTTCACTCCACCGTTCATATTTTACTGGAGTGGCTCGCAGAAGCGGAGCAGAGTCTTCGGTTTCACGGTACGCTGCCTGACGATGAAGAAGCCCTCCGCGCGCTTATCCAACAGCACAAGGCAAGTTTCCCACAACCCGACAAACAATTTACACGAGCCAAGTTAATCAGGGTGATGTTTACCTTTCAAAAACCTCAATGGCATTAGGATATCAGCATTTACTGGCAACAGTATACACAAAAAATGCAATTTTATCTGTTCTGCATTACAGCATTGAGATTCAATGCAAGCGTTTGCCAGAGGGATCATAATCTTTCCAAGACAGAACGTGTGTCTGTGTTTTCCACAACTTTGACATTCTTTTTTTATTAGCTCTAATAATGTGAAGCCAGGTTCATTTTGACAGTCTCTCTCTATGTCCAGCTGAGTAACAAAAGCCATACATGGCTTCAAATCTTTATTAACTTCTGCTTGCCAGGAAAGAGTTCAACCCCTAGTGTGATCTCATATTCACAATCGAAAATAGTTCCCCGAGACATTATTCACGTCCACAGTTCGAGGAAGCAGACATCGTTAGGGTGATGATGGGGTTTAAAACCATCAGTTACTAACGAACATTTCTTGATGGTAACATTTTACTGAATATACAGATTTGATAGTAACTTCTTTGAAATAACAAGTAAATCAATATCTGAGATGAGTAATGCATGCAGTCAAATATTTGTGTGTTAATTTTTTTACCTTGGTATTTATTTTCACATAATAAAATAATCGTAATATTTCATGTAATTTTTATTTATCTCATTTGGTAAGTAGCCGTGTAATAAGCAGAATAATGATGTACAGTCAGTAAAATTGATATTCTGCTTTGCATCGGGATCCTGATAATCTCCTCCATGTTTATTTTGACTGGAGTTTATAATAGCTTTACATTAGCCTTTACTTTTTGTTTTGTTTTACTGACAAATACGATTGAATTTTCCATAACGTAGAATTGCAGTGACCTGCAGTGTAGACAGTTTTGTTGAAATATGTAATTAGATTATAATGGAAGCACAATTTCATTGTTGACAACATCTTTCACTGATCATGGCGAGCGAGAACTGAGAACTGCCCAACTTTCGTCCTGAGGAATTATTCATGTCCTCAGATTGTGAAGCAATAGTGGTGGTGAAGGGCTTCTCTTTGTGTAACCATGACCACTTACTAATGGAATAACTTTTGATACATGCAGGACTTTATGAAGAATCTGGAAGAGAAGAGACTGGGCCTGAATAAAGCCACCAGCTTGGGAGAGGCAATCCTGTCCATCTGCCACCCAGACTCCATCACCACCATCAAACACTGGAACACCATCATTAAAGCGCGCTTTGAGGAGGTCGGTCTATTTCTACTGGTTTCAGATACATTTGATGAGAACACATTTTTCAACATGAGCATTTACACCATGAAATTAATCCGGTCGAAAGCATGTTTCATTACCTCTGGAAGTGGTTGAAAGTGGATAAGCTCAAACGTTTGAGACCCTGTTTACACCTGTATTTAGTGTCGTCCACTTGTGATCCGATCAACCAAAACGCATCTTAACCCTTTATGGTATGGCGTTGCCATATGGCAATGATTCATTTCTACTAATTTCCGGCTTATTCAGAAACAAATACAATATATTGCTTTATGGGAATTACAAGGGCAGGCCTTAAGGTAGCCAACTATGTGCTGTATTTAAGTCACATGACATTTGAATGTCCCTCCAAAACTATCTTTCCCACTGTCACCAGTCAAGTGCTGCAGAAATTGCTCTATTAACCTCATTTCTAAACATCTCTTCTCAAGGGGGATTTTTTTTTTGCAGCATCTTTGATAAGTAAATTAGATATTTTTCTATATTTCAGAAATTGAATACAGCGATATTTTACGGAAAGAGCAATAAGACGAGTGCAGCTCTTCCATGTGATATGAGTGAGGATGAGTTAGCCTAATGATTGGGAATGATGGGGATCTACTTATTTTTGGTTTGCATGAGTTCCAAGTATATAAATCTATACATTTATAAAATAAATGTGCAATTAAATAGAAAAGAAAATCATAATTTTATAGAAAAATAATTTTTTTTGACCATTTTCCATTGTGGTACAGCGTTGCCCTTAGTACCCCCCCAAAAAATATTTTTTTTTTATCTTTTTTGATTTGTATGATTGAAGCTATTTCATGTAATTAAAACTTATTTGAACAAATATTTCATGGTTAGAACATAATGCATACCACAGAGGGTTAGTACCAGGTGTAAACAGGGCCTGACACTGTCTACAGTGTGCGTAGTCTTATCAGATCTCCGTGTCCATGTCAGGTGACAGCCTGGGCTCGACAGCACCAGCAGAGACTCTCCAGTGCTCTGGCTGATCTGCTGGCCACTCAAGAACTGCTGGAGAACCTCCTGAACTGGCTCCAGTGGGCCGAGACCACACTCGGAGAGAAAGACAAGGAACCTCTTCCTCAGGAGTTAGAGCAAGTCAAGTCACTCATTGCTGAGCACCAGGTACCATCAAGAGCTCAGAATAAGTCAAAGGCTTATTAGTTTGTATTGTAGAAACAAACTGTTTATGTCTTTGCTGTGTACAAGACATTCATGGAAGAGATGACCAGAAAACAGCCGGATGTGGACAAAATCACCAAAACTCATAAAAGAAAAGCCACAGCAGACCCGGCGGTTCAGTCTCAAATCCCTGTTCTACACAAAGGCCGATCAGTCAGTGAGTACCAGCAGCAAAGCTGAGTCCAGTGTTTCAATTCAATTGGCACAGGCATCACATGGTCTTCACAATACTCATTACTAAGAGTATGCATGCAGCTTAACTGGCCTTCCCTGGACAATACTATTGTTTTAGCATGATTTGAGCGGGGTTTGATAATTATGTTGAGGGGCCAGCGTTGGGATAAGGATTGATGTTTGAAAATATGGAGTTGTGTTAAGAGTTTGGGATAGGGTTTGTTAAAGGATTAGTTCACCTCAAAATGAAAATTTCCTAATAATGTACTCACCCCAATGCCATCCAAGATATCCATGTCTTTCCTCAGTGGAAGAGAAATTAAGTTTTTTGAGGAAAACATTTTCTTATATAATGGACTTCAATGACAACCAGGGTTTTGAAGTCCAAATCAATGCAGTTTCAAAGGTCTTTGAAGTGCTTCAACGGACTGTGCACGATCGCAGCTGAGGAGGAGAGTCTTATCGAGCGAAACGATAGGTCATTAAAAAAAATATATATAAATACTGTATATTGTGGCAGGTGAGCAAACAACAGACACAGTGGGAGTGGTGTCAAGCCTCAGAGAGGCATTTATTAAAGTAAATAAACAAAAAATGTCAAAAAAAACAGGGGAAATGAAGTGTTAAAACAAAAGGGGATCTGGTGTCTTCGTTGTGCCAGGGTGTCGTGAAGGAAGGGTAGTGAAGAGATGGGATGGGTCCAGGTAAGGGGGCGGTGTCCGGCGGATAACGGTCTTCCCTGTCTCCTTGGGTCGAGGCATGAGGGGGCAGCGGCTTCGGCGACACGACCTGTCCCCTCCCGGCCCCGACAATAGAGGGAAGTGGCTGCTTCGGCATCCTGGTCCGTCAGTGGCATTACACGTCTTCTCAGCTCGGACCGCGGGTCCGGCGACTCGCAACTCTCGCAGTGCGGGAATCCCTCTGCGCTCCCTTACTGGACCCACGAAGACACCAGTGTGCATGCACAGGGAAGAGACCGGTCTCCCGAGGAGAGGCGCACTCAGCATTTAACAGGCGGCGGTGATGAGGCTTCATTCTCGTCAGGTGTGCCTCATCACACGCCGTCAATTCTCCTTATCAGCGCCCCTCCTCTCCAATCACACCCACTCCAGTCGGGAGCCTGGTGAAGGACGGCAAATTAAGGGACGGGGTGGCGCTAATTACGAGGGAGAGGCAGACGATCCGTCACAATATATACTTTTTTAACTACAATTATAGTCGTCGGGACATCGAGCGTGATCTTTCAAAGTGATGACGTAGCTCCCGGCGCGTTGCAGATCAGCTCAATCCGAACAATTGTAGTTAAAAAGTATATATATAGATATATATATATATATATAGATTTTTTTTTTATGATCGTTTCGCTCGATAAGACTCTCCTCCTCAGCTGCGATCGTGCACAGTCCGTTGAAGCACTTCAAAGACCTTTGAAACTGCATTGATTTGGACTTTAGAACATTGGTTGCCATTGAAGTCCATTATTCTAAGAAAATGTTTTCCTCAGAAAACTTAATTTCTCTTCCACTGAGGAAAGAAAGACATGGATATCTTGGATGGCATTGGGGTGAGTAAATTATTAGGACATTTTCATTATGAGGTGAACTAATCCTTTATTACAAAGACCTAGGCTCTGTCAAAATTGCATACTCTCAGGATTGTCGGCTTAAGCCATTTGTTTTCTGGTCATCAGGAAAGAGATCTCCTACTCAAACCATGTACGCCGCAGCATCACAGGCACAGATCGAGACGAAGAACCCCAGGGTGAACCTGCTGGTTAGTAAGTGGCAGCAGGTGTGGCTTCTGGCTCTGGACAGGAGAAGGAAGCTCAACGATGCTCTGGACAGACTAGAGGAGGTCAGTCGTACATGCACACCTGACCTCGGATCTGTGTCGTATTAAATTTAGTCATCAGGGTCCCTGCTGGTCCTTAAAAAGTCTTAAATTTGTGGACAGACAACAGGAATGGTGATGCGACCTTGATGAATTATGACAATGGCTGCGTTTACACTTGGCATTAGCATGCGATCACCGTGATCTGATCAAGCAGATCGGATCATTAGCCAATCAGGACAAGGCGCGTTTACCTTTTTTCAAATTAAGTAGCCTCTGTATCTGGATAACCGATCGGATTTCTGTTTCCTGCATAATATTTAAATTAGGTCTGTGGCATGACACCAGATTAAGAGTAAAGATGATACCAATTAAACAATGTACCAATTGCTTTCACTCACTCACTTTATTTTCCTGTGCAATCTCCAGTCTTAGATCAAATTACGTTTTTTGAACGAAGGAATAGGCCTACTTCCAGAGTTGATCATACAAAAATAACTGGGTTGATCATGTTAAACAAGTCACATCATCGATTGTCTGGGTTTAAGGTTATAGCGTGCAATGACTATATTGACAGAAATGGGAGATTGATAAACATGCTGAAACAATAAAAACATTTAAAAATTCCGATTTGGATTATTCCTCTGGCAAAGAAGTGTGCAGCTCTTCATTAAGATCGTGACTGACTGTGATTGTATACAGGCGATCGCCTCGTTCAGATAATGTTGCACAATTAAAATGAAAAATGACACGCATAGTATCATGTAAGTCTAAATAAACTGTTTTAAAGATTGACGTTTATTGTACGGTTCAAATAAGTTTAGTTTCTTGTCTAAACTGCGTCTGGACATTATTTTCTGACAGCCACGCGGAGAGACTGGGCTTTATATGAGGTCCGCCTGTGAATGCAGACACGATGGCTGGATTGCGTTTGCATTACACTGAGATCCGATCACAATGCGTCCTCGACTTCCTCCGAACCTGACGCTGATCGGAGAACATTCCCTTCAGAAGCGCGTTTACACTCGTCTTTTCAATGTGTATGTGGACAACATAGTGTAAACGCAGCCAATGTTTACAGTACATTAAGGTGTCTTTATCAATATCTGCAAACTCGTCACATTTCAGCACAGCTGCGTTGTATACAGGGTTTACCAGACTAACTGCTATATTTCTGCTGTTCTATAAGTGCCACTTTTTATTCAGCAAGTGGATTAAAAAGCAACTAATGTGCAATTGTAAAAATCCAAACAATTATATATATTGTATTTAAAAACCGTGCAGATTCCCTGAGTAACTGTTATGTGTCAATCTTCTGCTCTAAGCTGAAAGAGTTTGCCAACTTTGACTTTGACGTATGGAGGAAACGCTACATGCGCTGGATGAACCACAAGAAATCACGCGTCATGGATTTCTTCCGTCGTATTGATAAAGACCAGGATGGCAAAGTCACAAGGCAGGAATTCATCGATGGCATCCTGTCCTCAAGTAAGGAAAGACTTCAAACAGTGTGTCCTTTAAGTCTTTCAGGGTTTACCCATTCTTCTCTGTTCCTGTAGAGTTTCCCACCAGCCGTCTGGAGATGAGCGCTGTGGCAGACATCTTTGATCGGGACGGCGACGGTTACATTGACTACTATGAGTTTGTGGCTGCTTTACATCCCAACAAAGACGCTTATAAACCCTTAACCGATGCTGACAAAATTGAAGATGAGGTAAACATTACCAGCTTACTTTCTGGAAACTCCACCTAGTAACTGGAAGTGTTACAGATGACCTTTCATGAAGTCGTTTTCACTCTGATTTATGACTTCATGTGTTTAGGTGACTCGCCAAGTTGCAAAGTGCAAGTGTCCTAAACGCTTCCAAGTAGAGCAGATTGGCGCCAACAAATATCGGGTAAGTGATAGGTTTTCATGCTTTGCAGATGAGTCAAGAAAAAGCTTTATATTTATGAAACTTGATTCATTATGGAACCCTTGGCCAATACAAATGTAGAAACCTGTTCATTGTGTCAGTCAAGTTAGATTTTCAAAATAAAATTCACAAGACGCCCAAAACCATCACAGTACTATGGTTGTGAAAATAAGTTGGTGAATAAACAATATTAATTGTTAATCAACTTAACTATCATTTTACAACAAAGTGATCTAGTTTTTGTAAAAAACTAGATGTCAAAACAGCAGTTACCTCAATGCTAGAAAAAATCTAAGAACATATGTTGTTTATCTGGTAGTAAATACATAATTGGATGTAAACAATATAGTAAAGCTCAGTCGTACATTGGCTGTATCCAAATGAAAAGGCCTATTCCTTGTATGAAAGCCGATATAAGGAATGTTTTGAGGACAAGATGGAAACATGAATACTGGAAAGTTGGCAGTGTTCCTCAGGCCTGCGTTAAACTAGTCCCCAAAACAAGCCTATTTGCCCCGACGCTGTTGATGCCAAAGAGAATGACTTCATGACAATTTTACGTGCCGTTGCACTTCTCAGTCTCTTAAGTGTGAGTGTTTTCCTCTGGTCCACTTCTCTCCGACACTCCTAATAAACAGATCCCAAACCGTTTGGTCACGGTCACCTGTTCTATTACTGCCCATAATCTGAGGGAATAATAAAGGTGTTCATAAAAACGACTTGCTAGAAGCCTGTATCTGTGCCACTCTGGAGACCTTTTTTGTAGTTTTTTCTTCTTGTTTTGATTTCAAAAGAATTCATTGTTGACTGAAGTGATATTTACTAATGTTTGTCTCTTCATTGTTTTTTTCTCCACATCAGTTCTACCTCGGAAACCAGGTATACATGCATAGAGCTTTTTACAGATTTGCTGTGCTGCCCTTTTTGTTTTTCTGATTCACTGTCAGTGTGTCTTTGAATCCCTAATATTTAAGGCTGTCTTAAACTCACAAGCGGATAAGCATATTCAAGCTAGTTTTCAACACTCTTCCCAAAGCCAGCCATTTAGTTTGAGACGTGGCTGTGTGCAAATCTCCACTGGGATTCAGGCACAGTGGAATGGGAAAGTAACCAGTGCAGGTGAAGCTATAAATAGAGAGTGACAACATAATTCCCTGATAATAAATGACACCAAAAATGGTGTCTAGTTCAGATATGTCCTTAATGTCCTTTGTGTTGTGAAATAGTGCCTTGAGCAATTATTATACAGATTAATTTAACGAGCAGAAAAGCAAGTTAAGCTAGCACAAAACACAGTGTCCCCGTTATACATCTTACATGTACTCACAGTACCATAGTAATAGTAGACTATGCATAATTGCAAGCAACTAACCCTAAAACAAACCCTAACAATGTTGTAAGTACATGTAGTTAATAACTATATCTCAGTGATTAAATGTATTATAACAATAACACCTTAAAGGGATAGTTCACCCAAAAACTAAAAAAAAAAAATTGTCATCAATTACTCACCCTCATGCCGTAAGACATTTTAATGAAATCTGAAATATTTCTGATGAACTTTTTGAAGCATCAAAGTGGTAGTTGCATAGACTGTCAATGAAGGGACATAAATCTCTCAGATTTCATTAAAATATCTTCATTTGTGTTTCGAAGATGAACGGAAGTCTGACATGAGGGCGAGTAATTGATGACAGAATTTAAGTTTTTGGGGGAACAACCCCTTTAAATTTAAAATGTATAACCAAACCTTTTCCAAAGCAAATAAAGCGATACGCCATGAGAGGTCCTTCGATAACAGAGATTTTTGCATTGCATGGATAAGACCAATAACAATATGATTAATTACATTAATAATTGCAGCTGTTTGTAGTTTACAGTCAACATGCTGTAGAAAGTTGGCACATTGAAACAGAACATGTGGTCACAGGTGTGCGTTTATTAGCATATTCAGACCTTATTGTTTATGTTACTGTATAGGTAGTGCAGTCATTTTAAAATCTTGCCAGTAGTTAATACAGAAAGGAAATGGTTGCTAATGTTGTTTCATGTTGACTGTTCTACAAACACCGAAGACAGTTTATAGTCATCTATCACCTATCTGCTTTTGAGTTGAAATGCACTTCTCCCCGCAGCGCTGCATTCTGCTTTTTATTATTATTTGCTAGAGCTTTGCAACACAACACAGTTTGCTTGCCTTCTGCTACATGCCTAATGCCCTTATTTGAGTTCTGCCTTACAGGAGCTTTACTCAACGCCAGTGAACTTACTCTTTTTCTTTTAACCACATATTGTGGCTGATGTTTAAACGAGCCAAAGCTTCAGGAAAAATGTTGAGCTGAAAGATGCATGGTTTTCCCTACATAATTCACATAAAATCATGAGCTACATGCTTTCTCAGGGCCGTGTTTTGGGAAGACACGTGACTCTTAACTGGTGAAGGGCTTTTATCGGGCAGGCCATGCAAAACCCTCATGTTTTTCTTCCTTTGTATTGAGAACTTTATATCACATCAACTGAAACCATTCTTTTGACAGTTTGGTCTCGTTCACTGCTTACATGATCCCTTAATCGCCGATGAGACTATAACAAACAGGGACAATCAAAATCTAACCCCCCATCTACACGTTGCGGTTTTGGAAAGCTGTATCCTGGTAAATGGTCATTCTTAAAGCCGTTTGTTGTGATTCTCTTGATTATTTCTCTTGATCATGCTTCAAAATTCATCTTCTCCTCCCCAATCACCAAATTCACCAATGGTATCAATTCATTCCGGCTATCACTTAAAGAACAGCGGGCTTTTAAGGCCAGAGAGATGCTCAGCAGGTCGCCATCATGTGTTGGTCATGTCGAGTCTCAGAGAGTCGATTTCAGCCATTACTCCATATTGTGTGTCGTTGGAGTCGAGCATCAGTGTAAACACGCATCCTCTATGAGAATGTTAGTTTGTAGTTATAGACAGTGCAACTTCTGTATGTATTGTTGGTTTGTGAAAAAAAGTTCTCATATGGTATGGTTTCTTTCTTTTTTTTCTTCAACAGAAAGCATGAGGCCATAATTTTCTGTGCTGTGAAATCTGTATGCCTTGGCCAAATCCAACTGGCAACAATCATTTGCAATCAAATGATTTGGCTTGATGTTTTCTCTAGCTCCTATCTCTGGCATGTAGGATTCAGTAGTTATACCTTAGTGTTCCCCTACGGTCCAGTGCCCTTATTTGTATGAAAACAGATCGTTGGCCAGAGGGTGTAGCGTGCACTTGTAGCACACCCTAGTGGACACACTGATCACTGTACTGTCTACCTTGTCTTAAATGTGCACTAAGTAACTTTTTATATCGTATTAAAGTTTCAGACAGAAAGAAATTGACAATATGTCTGAGAAACGTTTAACATGACCTTCACTCGCATGCAGTGTTGGGTGCAACTCGTTAAGTAATTAATTACTGTCATTTAATTACTTTTCCCTGCAAAATGTTTTTTAATTTCCTGTCATTTAATTAGTTACTTCTAGTTTAATTAAATACTGTATAGACTGTGAGACAAATAAAATAGAAAACAATAGTGGATTTAGCGTCTAACTTAAAAATATATGTTTTAATGTAAACTTCTCCCTTTAAATACTTTGTTCAGTTCAAGAATAATTTATGCAATTTTATATAATTTATCTGAAAAACTTAAAAGAGCAATTTCATGTCTATCCTTGTATTGTTTAACTGGTCGAGGTTGGTATGGGACAGTAATTAATGTTGTAATGCAGTACTTTTTAGAGAGAGTAATTAGTACAGTAATCTAATTACACTGTTGAAGATGCAATTAGTAGCTAGTAATTAATTACTTTTTTAGAGTAACTTACCCAACACTGCTCATATGAGATGAAGACTCAGTATAATATTAGTAATATCCTATTTATTTTAAAATGAACAATATATTATTATGATATATGTTTGTTTGTGTGTGTGTGTGTGTGTGTGTGTGTGTGTGTGTGTGTGTGTGTGTGTGTGTGTGTGTGTGTGTGTGTGTGTGTGTGTGTGTGTATATATATATATACAGTATAATGTACACAATTACAAAATATTATATATTATACAAAAAAGGAAAATATATATATACAATTGTTTTATTGGATGTTTAATTGTTGTTAAGAGTAAAATAATTGTTAATACAAACTAAAATGTGTTTATATATATATATATATATATGTGTATAGAGAGAGAGAGAGAGAGAGAGATAGAGATAGATGATAAAGACAGGACACTTTTGAATGTACAATAAATTAATCACAGGTGACAAGTGTACCTGCAAATCAAGTATGTCTATAGTAGTGAATATTATAGATACCTTTTACCTTTGCATCATGCTTCCTCCACGTCTACAGGTGGCAGTATATGGTCTAGAACTACCGTAGTATCAGCCAGCAAAACAAAGCAAGACTGACTTTGTGCACCTTTAATGACATACAGTGAAGCGCACCACCACACTCAATATTCTTTCATGATCAGTCTTAAATTAGCACAAAGCCACAAATGAAACCAGTTGGATTGACCAATCATTTCACATCTTCTGGAATGAAACCAATGTTGTGTCTCTATCAAAAACTGTTTTGTCTAAATCAAATGTCTCAGCAGGGCAACAAAGGAAACTTGACGATAAACAGAACAGAAGTAAAGTCTAATGGACTGTGATAATGTTGAGATTTGACTTCCACCACACATGTGATGGCTATCGTTTGCTACTTTGAAAGCGGCGTTACAGTGCTGAGGTTTCTGATGTTGCTCTGCTGTGTGTGTGTCACTGATAAACATGACGTATCACGGAGGAATGACTGTGCTCTCTGTCCGTGTCCAGTTTGGAGATTCCCAGCAGCTCCGGCTGGTGCGGATCCTCCGCAGTACGGTGATGGTGCGGGTCGGTGGGGGTTGGATGGCCCTGGATGAGTTCCTGGTGAAAAATGACCCGTGCAGAGGTAACGTCCACCTTTATGTTGTACTCAACTTTAGCACCTGGTGTTCAGGCGGGGAATTTAATTGCATTTACATTGTGAATAAGTAAATTCCTCAACTTATTTGCAGGTTTTTTAATTTTTAAGTTTTTTGCTCCAACAGTTCTGTTCCAAAACCTAGTTGAGTTTCCTAAGTATGTATGCAGCATTCCCAATGTGAAGGCAGTTTCATTATCAATACTGCCAAGATGACTTGTTTTAACCAAATTCAAAAGCAGAATCACATGTCCTTCATGGAAAAGGCAATCCAATATAGCATTGCGACAAGCTACAGAAAAGTATGATAGTTCAGTCTTATTCATAAATGGACTATTGGGTCACTTGTGAGGTTTATTTCAGTCCAGACACATGCCAGTGTAGACAGTAGAAAGCATTGCAGCTCTCTAGGTTTTGGAACAGAACCAACGAAGTGTCGGCCCAGATCCGGGCCACATCTGGTACATGTGGATTCAACGCGTACCAGATGTGGGCCGACACCATGTTGCAGTCTGGTATGCATAGTAAATCCAGAGTTTAGTGTCCAATAATTAAAGAATGTAATATTTACAAAGAAAACATGCTGATGGATATTCTTATGTAGGCTGTAATAATTAGTTGTGGCTGAATCTTTTCTTCCTGCACTCTGATTGGCTGTTTCTGAGATTCTTAAAGCTTGCCGGTTTCTTCCCATGACGCTTTTCTTTCAGAATTTCCCTTTTCCTGCTGCTTTGTTAGTGAACCCAATTATCGTTTCTTCTAGTTCACCACCACGGGAGTAAAATGTTGCGCTCGGAATCAAATTCTTCAATTACTCAGTCTCCTATAGGTTGGCAACTCTCACACTTTCTCTCCTTGCTCAATCCCAGTGGTATGTGTGCATCCCTGTGTGTGTGTGTGTCTGTGTGTGTGTGTGTGTGTGTGCGCGCTGCAGTGATCCTTGAATGGTATTCTCATTAACATTAATCTCAGGCTCCCCTTTCCATCGTGCTGTCTGGGACTGTTTAGCATGAGGTTTTGTCTTGCGTCATGTGTCCTCTGCATGCGTAGCTCTGTTTCAGTGCTGTGAAACTTGCTTGACAATCTCATCTATGCAAGATATGAATAACTCATCACATTGAAGTGAAAAATACACGATAAACTTGAAGTTTTTCTAAAATGCATTGTCTAGGACTACTATACCATAATTATGTATATGCAGCATCAATGTTTTTCATCATTTTTTTATCATTATTATTATTTTGCCAGTGATGTGAAATGCATGCAAGTCATTCCCTACATCAAACCAAAGCGCAAACTCGCTTTTGAGTGAGTGTTCATCAATCCCCAACCCGGTTAATGATACCTTCATAAGACCTTCAACTAAGATCAGAACCTTTAAAATGGCTTTCAGAAATAAGTTCATGAAACTTGATTTAAAGTTCAGTTAAAGTTAAAGTTGATTTTGAGCTCTATGAACAACATATATGGCTTGCTGATTGTTGATTACAAATAATAATAATTTTGACTTGAATAATTTCAAACAAACAAAAAATTTGTTCACACTAATTATGGTAGGGTGAATAAATGGATATAGATAATTTTACAGATCAAATTATATATTTTTTTTTACTAAATTGACAATACGACTAAAGGTAATCGACGATACACTCTTAAAAATTAAGGCTCTTTATTGTTATCTACGGTTCTATGAAGAATCTTAAACATCAGTGGAATCTTTCCATTGCACAAAAGGTTCTTTATAGTGGTAAAAGGTTCTTCAGATTTTTTAAATGTTCTTCACACTAAGAAAAAAATGGTTCTTTTAAGGAAAAAGGTTTTCTATAGCATCAATACCAAAACATCGTTTTGGAATCTTTCATTTTTAAAAGTGTACCATATATGTTGTACGTAGACCTTAAGTTAGACTGAACCCCAAATGTTCAGTTGATTTTAAGTTAAGAGCTTGTTTCTTTAAACTCACACTGAAGGTTTTGGTGTGGTCATGCCTCTGCTCACTACTGTGTGCTCTTCCTCCAGCAAAGGGCAGAACCAACGTGGAGCTGCGCGAGAAGTTTATTCTCCCAGAAGGCACCACCCAGGTGATGGCCAGTTTCCGCTACAGAGGTCGAAGGTCACGGCCTTCCTCAAGAGGCCCCTCCCCTAACAGATCCAACTCAAGCCACAGCTGCCCTGCACAACCCAACCCATCCAGCGCCAGCACACCCAAGGTATGCTCATCGTTGATAGGGTTGCAGAGAAATCCCTAACTGCTCCATGTTTCTGTCACATTTTCCTGTCACCAATCATTCAACTTGGTTCCAAAACCTAGTGAGCTGACTTGCTGTCAAATCTTAGTGATTGGTTTGGAACGCTCTACAATGATAAAAAAGAAAAAAAAACTCTGTGCATAATACATAGCACACTGATCAAAGTCACAGATGATGATTAAGAATACACACAAGATGATTAACTCAAACTCTCAGGAGAAAGCACAACATACAATATTGCAGAATAAAGACCCGTTCACACCATGGACGATAACTATAACCATAAATATATAGTCCTAAAAATAATTCTTAATATCAATGATAATCCATGAGTCCATGATAACGACAGAGGAATGATATCGTTGAAATCACTTTCAGAATATTTTTTTTCTAGCTGATAAACAATAAAAACATTGATAGCCAATCAGAACCCATCCTGCTTCAATGAGCTCGAGCATTTAAAGCGGCAGACTTCAAAACTGCAGCACGCTTAGAATAAACAGAATGATATCATGTGTTGGTGTGGACGCTAATATAGTTATCGTTATAGTTATCATTCTTGGTGTAAACAGGCCTCAAAATCTCAAAAACTTTAGCAATTGGGACTTCTAAATAAAAAAGCCAAGCGCCATTTGCTAAAGTTTTTGAGATTTTGGTATTCCCTACTGGAGTAAATAAGAGGTCTTGCATGGCCGAAATGCAGGTTATGCACATCAGACTTCTCTATTCTGTATAATTGCTTCCGGTTCCAGTCTTTTGTACATGCTACAGTAAATGAGTTGTTTTACCCAAGACACCTTCAAAGAAGCTACAAAAGATGAGCATAAGCAATGTCCATCGCATGCTGGTTGACATATAAACGTTCTTCCTTTGGTCTTCTGTCGAGTGAACTGACTTTCCTTGAAAGGCACTTTGGTTTGGTGTAAGTATTTTTCTAAGCTTTTAAGATAAAATACATAGCACACACAAAAATGTTGTAAAGAAACGTCAGTTTAGACTATTTTTATCTTCTTTTTTTTTAAGAAGTGAATTAATTATGTTTATAATCGATATTTGTCTCGCTTCATTGTTGGTATCGAATATTGAATTTGGCCGAAAGACAATATTTTGGAAAGGCAGCATAAACATCTGTATCTATGACATCATAAAGTGCTGCCTACAAAGGGAGCTCACTAGGATTTGGAACCGAGCCATTGACTATCCCATCATCATTTGTTGATATATAATTGTTTCCTGTATTGTCTTTCTTTTCTTTATTTCTATTGCTACCCTTTGTATGTGGTTTACCCACGATTGTTTCTCACAGACTCCCCAACATTTAACCCGAAATTATGATAAACCCTGGCTGACAAACAGCAAATCAGCTACTCCTCTTAAATCATCTGACTCCTTTGACAGCCAAGGGTCATCCAATGAGGTATAGTGCTTAAGAAATGAGTGGCAAACCCCAATCTAATCTCCGTCTCCTGCTCCTGACCTCTGTTTCTGATCTAATCACTTCCTGTGTGGATGTGTAAATGAGTTCAGTCTCTATCTCTGGCTTTGCAATGATGCATGGAAGGGACTCCACTGGTCCACTATTAAGGCGGATGTGTTTGCTTAAGTCCTTTAATTCTGATCTGTTGCAAAGAGGATGGTGTGATCAAATTAAATCAGCTTGATCTACAAAGACATGTGGGCCTTTTCTAAACAACTATTCTTCTCTAACTGTTGCCACTAAAACTTGATGCTTGTGAGATCTTTTCTACATCCAGAACTCGCTCTAAACTGTTTCCTCTCTTTCTCCTGGTGTGTATGGCTGAATTTGATTCACTGTGAGCAGTGAACTAATTTTTTTTGTCTTTCATGCATTAATTCCATCATTCTGGCCATGTACACACTGCAAAGTTGTGGAATTAACCAATTCAGAAGTGATTCCCTAAATGATTGTGATGTGTATGTTTGTGTAACACTGGAATCACTCCTAAAACCGTCTGTCCAGTTAAATGTTTCAGTCAGGATTTCTGTTATGTCAAATGTAGATTTTGTGTTTTTCTGTGCAGTTTTATTAGGGACTTTTGCACCTGGTAGTTCTAGAATCTCAGTTATAGGAACTTTCCACCAGGACATTTCCCCTAGGGACATTTTCCTGGTTGCATTCGCATCGCCAGTAGGAACTCTGAAGTGATGTAAGCTGACTGACAGCGACGCCATTTGGAGGATGCCGCGATCACATCTGTGTTTGTTACTGAAATTACTATGAGCAGGAGAAAGTACAACATGCAATATTGCAGAATATAGGCCCATTCACACCAAGGACGATGACTATAACCATAAAGATATAGTTCCAAAAATCATTCTAGATATAAAATAATAGCAGAGTTCATGATAACAGCACAGATGAATGACATCGTTTGAATCACTTTCAGAAAATTTTTTTCAGCTGATGTACGATAAAAAAAATTGAACGGCCAATCAGAATAAAATTCTGCTTTAAAAAGTTTGAGCATGTAAAGTGGCACAACATAACTGCAGCACGCTTAGAATAAACATGATGATATCATGTGTTGGTGTGGATACTAATATAGTACTTTATAGGTAGAGGATGCTAACTCTATAGTAGCTAACTCTAGGAGCTAATTCAGTCTAAAATCATTCCCAGTCCCTGCAGTGTGAACACGCCAAAAAGTGTCTACTTTCAGCAATAATTATAGGAACTATGAAAACGTTCCTCCGGTGCGAAAGTCCTTATTGCCAGCATGTTAGGTGTAGACATTTTAAACACCTCTTCTGTTTGTCAACCAACTGTCAATTACCAATTACATTGTCCTGTTCTAAATGGCCCATTTGTTTCTAAATCATGACCTCTTTCAGAACACCCCCATTCAGGGCAGCAAGCTTCGTCTTCCAGGATATTTGTCAGGAAAAGGCTTTCAGTCGGGAGAGGATGGAACCCTGATCAATGCTGCAGTCATGAAGGCCAGAGGTCAAGCCATAGGTGAGCCGGACAAACCTTTTGCTCTTCAGGAAAGTCGTCTTGCTGCTGTGTGTTATATTGAATATTCACTTGATATTGACCGACTGGTTTTACTGTACTTCCCTGTCTCATGTTATTGAGAGAGTGTAGAGGATCGGTTTACGCGGGACTGTTTTTTGCACGGTTCACCCACTATCTGATTAAAATAATTTTCTTCCCGACCCGACCCATACCGCTGAATCCTACTAATCTCACATTTAAAGAAAACGAGAGAGTGATTGGGGATAACAAATATAAAATGTTGGCTGTATTTTATTGTTATTTTTGTCTTATTGTGATGCGGTCAACACAGTATAAGAAAAATAGGCTAAATGAAATGCATCTGTGACTCTAATATGAATAAATGAAAACTGTTGGCTTACGAGCTATACTGCTACATGAAATCTTTTTTTTAAAAACATCGATGCGAGAACAGAATGTCGCTGACTGATGAGGGTTTCAGTAGCCTACATCTCTCCTTCAGAGTCCGAGCACAAAGGCTGAATGTTCTCTCTGAAGTAGTGTGGTCAAAAGTACCGACGTCGGTACAGAAATGTTAAAAATGTGACGTTTTGAGCGCTGTTGAGCGGAATCATAAACACCTCTGATTGGCCATTGTGTTTACACGCTCATCGGATATGACTGTGATTGGCTACAATGATTAACACACGGGAGCGTTTGAGAGTGTTTTAAAAAAACAGAAGCCGGTACCGCTTGTGTATCTGTGCAAGCGATCGATGAAGAGTGTCACTGATGTATATTTACAACATGTTTTTGAAGCGCTGATCGTTGTAGCCAATCAACATATATAAATATGAATATCTTAATAGCTTATCTTTAGTCATGAGCCGTTGTGTTAATGTGAGTATCAGAGCGCTGATCTGTAACTGGCTTTAAACTTTCTCCTCAGGGTTGAGTAAGATCTCGAGCAGGCCTGGCAGTAAAGCAGGAAGCCGAGGGAGCAGTCGCCGCGGCAGCGACGCCTCAGACTTCGATATTTCGGACATCCAGTCAGTTTGCTCGGACGTGTCGGAGAACGTGACAGACTCAGGGCGGCCACGCTCATCCTCTCGCCAACACGGGGGGAAACCCTCCAAGATCCCAACTCCCCAAAGGAGGAGCACCCCTACGAGCAAACTGGCCAAGACCAGCAAGAGATAGTCAAGAGTCCAGTCTACAGAAGGGGTCCCGTTACAAGCCCCCGTTCTGACAGCACTGGTTAGCGCACACGAAACCCAGACTGGACACACGTAGATTCACACTAAAGACTGCAAAGTGTTCTCATTTTTAAAAAGCATAGCGAGATGTAAATTATTCTGTTGTGAACGTGAAAAAGGATCTTAATGTGGAGTGTGTGTGTATGTGTGTGTGGAATGCAATGGCTTTGTGTATTTGTCCTGTACTCTATGTGAACGTCATTAATATTTTGTTTGATTGCTGGGAAAGATCAGCGAACACAAGAAGACTGTATGTTGTTAGGCTACCTAACACTTTTCCACATGTTCGTGTCGAGGGAGAAGCTGAATGTACAGTCATATCCTCAAGCGCACATGCTTGTTGGTGATAATATGCCCCTGTATTCTGCCAGGACACCACAGTTATTTATTCATCTATTTAAAGTGCAATGACAAGCTGCTGTTATGCATTTAAAGGGCAATACAATACTTCCAACTGTAACCACTGCAATCATACACTACAACTAATCCTGATCATGGCCTTTAAACTTATAAACACCCGTCTGTAGCGTCCGCTGTATTGTTCATTTCATCAAATCACAGATTGTGTGCCACCGAACTGTGACCACAGCTTTCTGACTAAAAAACATTCATTAAGTGCAATCATGCCTGTGTATTCCATGGTTTCTTTTTGCCTGAGTGATGCAAATTACTCAACGTTTTGTAATAAATATGCTTGCAGAAAGCTCAACAATATACACAACAATCACAGACTTGCTTGTTTCCATTCACCCTAAACTATCTGACTTCTGAACATTTACAAAACAATGTCTCGGGAATGAGATTAACAAGTCTTAAGAAGAAAATAAAATGTTTTATGAGAATAAAATGCCATGTCAGCCTTGTAGCCTCTGGCAGTCCCTGTGCCAGTGAATAGGACCAAAAAAATCTTGTGTAGATGCCAGGTGGCCTTTAATGTTGGTTGGATTAATGTTAGTATGTCAGATGAGCTAAAGTGAGGCCAGTGTTGCTGTGGTGTTAATCCTCAACATAGGATATGGACAACCTGACCTTTAACAACACCAGACAGAAGAGGAAAAGTTAGTTCTGCACCAATCACTAGCCGTTTGATCAGCTAATTCTTGTCAACATGTATATTCTCTCAGAAATGTGTTATTTATCTCCACTGGATCTGTAAGTCATGATAACGTGCATGTTTCCGCATGGATCCAGTATGTTGCATCATAAACTTGGGACCGAAAGTAAAGACTAAAGTTTTTCCCCCATGAATGCCATTTTTATCACAGCTTATAAATGCTTAGAGAGAGTCTCCATTTATTTTCTTGAATCCGTCAGATCTACTTTATTTTTACTGTACATTTTATTTCATAAATAATTTCATAAAGTAGTTAGCCACTCACGGTCGTCTGTTACAGTGATTTTTAATTTAAACGGGGTTGAGGGGTTATAGCGTTTATAAAACGACAGCTACTGCAATATGATAAGACAGAGATTCAATAATTAGAATAATTGGAATAATCAGTTCTTCCACCCAGTGATAGATGGACAAAATCTCGTCTATTTTGAGTGGCTATGCAAAAAGTTCCAGAATTGCTGACTACTTTTGCAATTTCCAACAGCTGAAGTGAAAGGTTGATAAATCATGAGTGCTTAAGGGAAGAGTGAATCCCTGGATTTGGTAAAGTTGGCAAGTTAGTGGCTTCACTGGCAGTAGTCTTTGTTTTAGGCTCGCAGTGGACCACTGAAGCCTCCACGAATGACAATGAGGCCCATAATGACTCAGCACATGCATCAAGGCCCATGTTGAAACATCTGAAATGATCCATGTTCAAATGAAGAAGATACAGTGCTACAAATGGTGATTCATTATGTGAATACAGGCTGGCCTAATTATGTCACCAATGTCCCAGAAAGCATTAACAGCTGTTTCTCAAGTACAGTAAAGATGTTCTCTCCACATCCGTTGGTTTTGGCTTATGTTGATTACACAAGTCCTAGGGGATGAACTGATAGGATCCACAACCATTGCATGAGCATGAGCATCCCGGCAGAGTGGTTGGCGGCTTGAATAGGATAATTCAAAAGGGTTGAATCTTTAAAGACTGTCAATTGACACATCCCTCACTAGTGGACCCTGGGAGAAACATGAATAAATACTGGCGTCGCTTGACAGATTGTGCTCGACAAGCCAACGCAGATGGAAATGCATAGCAGGACAAAAAGTGGTGTGGGTTTTGTGGACGACTTTGTCAATAGGCAGACTAGTATTTTAGAAATGACAACAGTTGAGAAAATGTCTAGGGAAATTAAGTTGGATGGTTTTATTAAGGTAAAGAAGGCAGTGTTCAGTTGGAGGAACCACATACTGTACATCAAAAAATAGTAAAGCTGAGATTTTAGGTCATCCCAATGAGCAGGTTTCATGCCCAATGGAAAACTTTAGCCATTTTACTTTTTAGAGTCGATCTGCATCCCAATTCATTAATGTGAATAATGCAGTAATTACTTGTAAAGTTAAGATCATGGTAACCCACTAGTATTGAGGGTTACCTTATTCCTATAGGTAGAGGATCAGCTGAGAGTCACTGATGCGAGCTTGACTAACGTGATCTGCCAGATTCGATTTAAAAATGCATGTACATCAAGTAAAAGGCAAAACAACACTGAAAGTAATTCTATGGGGTTTAGGAAATGCTATTTGTACATTAGGTGTCCTGGATTTAAAATGTAAAGAAGTAAAGAGGCTTGACCCAATCCCTTATGTTAGTGTTTGCTGTTATATATGCTGTTCTTATAGAATATCTCTTATGAAACATATACTATATTCCCACTGAGGCCTGGTTAATAGTTTAGGAGAGTAGGTCAGTTTGTGGCCTAGAGAATGTTTGCAGAGCTCTGCTAGTGCCTATCTGTGACATACTACATCTGTCTCCTAGTGCGCTATCTAGACAGTGATCCACTGTCTACCGAAAACTTAACAGACATACAGTTTGACTTTTCATGTTTCTGGTGTCTATCCTATCTGAAAGTTCACTAAGCAGATCTAGTTAGTTAAAATGAATGCTGAGATGCTATTTTTTATATTGATTTTATCGGTCTGCCCAAAGTGGAAGAAAATAAATATAATCGACTTGTTATGAAAACAATCTGTGTAACCTAGTTGTCATTTTTGGGGCAGCAGCCGTAGAATATGTACTAAACTGCATGAAGCCGCTCTGATGCAGCTGCCACACATCACGGATCACCTGAAATGTGCATGAACACACCAGCGTGGATGAACACGTCCCCAAATGCAACAATTGACTGCAGAATGATTGTGTGAAGAATGTGGAGGTCAGTGTTTGCATAGGATAATGTGCTGGAGGGATGAAGGCCTCGAGGGCCCGAGGGTGGAGTGGAGCTCATGGATCAGGTTTTCTTCTCAGCAGGGTTAGGCTGAAGTCACATTGGGACCGGAGATGCTTCTTTAAAATTGCCTTTATGATCACTGCTGGAACAGCCAAGGACCAATCTGCAGTGAACAGCTTCACAGGAATATGTAAGTAAATGATGTGGTTTATAGCTCATTTAAAAGCAATTGCTCTTTAGTTCATTTAAAACATGAGCTGATCACAATGTGTTAAACCATTATTATTCAGCAGTTAAAATCTTTCTATTGTAAAGTTCATAGTGAATTTACTGTATTGTTTATTGCTTCAATTAGTGTTTGTTTTGTTTTTTATTTTGATTGTCCTAGTATTCTAAACTCACTAAAATAGTAATAGAAAAAGCTGAAATATTTACCTTAAAACAGTGCTTACAAAGACATTTTCACAAAATAGTAATACATGTGATTAGGTACAAGCAATTTTTGCAAATGTTTGTGAAGTGAATCTTTTACAGCACTGACCTCCTTCCCATTTCAAGTGCATTTGTACATATTAATGTTTATTCTATTGTTTATGTTAATAGAAGCATTTTGCTAGTGTTATGAACCGTTTCCCATTTTGTGAAATGTTTTCTTTCAATAGACATTTACTGTACGTTATATAATTTTCTGTAGTTCAATTATACAGGATCTACATGTCAGTTTTCACAGTTGTTTGTTCCATCTTATCTTTCTCCCTTTTGCAGGCACATTTAAATCCTGACCGTCTTGATTTCCAAAATTCCAGCTTTGAACAAAATGCTGGTTTTCACAATCCTCCTGGCTGTCTTTGGCCTGGTCAGATGTCAGGAATTACTAAGTAAGAATCTAACTGACCACAAAATGCAGTATCATATGAGGATTATTGTTTCAATGTAAATGAAATGGACATCAGATTTTAAGATTATGAGCAGGCAGCCAGATGTCATGTCAAGTCAATATAGCTATGAAAGCGTAATTTGCTCCTCTTATTGACCAGTAGAGGGAGGCACGGACCACTTTAAGTGATTTCTGGCCAGTATGTCATCATCTGTGCCGTAGGGTCACTTGATGAAGATTGAACTCTGGCTTTTTTTTTTTTCTCTTTTGGAAACTGATCTGTCAGCTTAATTCAATATCCAGATTCCATATCCAAATGTTTCTATTTGTTTTTTCTTTACGAGTGAATAAAACATGACAGACCTAATTTCTACTGTGAAACTTGAATCTTGAAGCTTAAATCCATAAACTCTGCGAGCCCACTGAAAATAGAAATCTTGCATTTCCTCAGAAACCGGGCTTGACTTTCCGCCTTCTGATCCTCCATGTGCTCTTATCTTTAGCTTATGACCTGCTGGAAGAGTTCGGCTTGTCCGAGTCTAAAGGAGTGAGGAGGGTCAATGGGTCTGAACCCGATGCGGTGGCGTACCGAGTTAACCCGTCCCTCCACCTCAAGAAGAGCACGAGGTATTTATATCGTCCTTCTGACATAATACTTTTCCACTCTTTCTGCTTTTCCACTGAGTGTAATCATGCTCGCCTCCAAACAATATCTCTCATTTCCTGCTCCTGCTTCTCAGAATCTTCCACTGCTATAATTCGGGTTTTTATTCTGTTATTATCAAATATATGCTCACACATCATCTCTGTTCAATCCTCAACGGGATGTATAGCACAGATACACGGAGCTGTCTGTTCTTAAACAGCACAGTCATCGTTCTGAAATGTTGGAATTATGTCGGAAATGATATGCTCATGTTTTTCTCAAGCATCAGCAGCTGTTTGTTCGTGTCAGCTGTGGTTATGGCATATGCGGGGTCTTTCCTTTTGTGCGTGTGGGCCGACAGTGCTGTCCACAGCCACCTCCCACTAACATCCCCTACTTGAGCAAAGAATCCTGAGAAGTACATGACTGTAAAACAACCACCAAATGTGATCAACAACATCAAAATAGAAACCAAGAGAGAGCAGTGCTACCACACAGTGCGTAAATGACCATTGTTCTTGGAAACATTAACTGCTAATTTCAACAAAATGGCTCTCTTAAAAAACAAACAGGAGCATAAATAGGAATTGGAAACCATTGAAGACCATTTGGTTTAGATTAATACAAAACTTGACCAAAGAAAGACCAACGTTGAGCAAAAACATAAGCATGTTTTTGGAAATGGTTACCCTTCAGTACCACAATATACTGTATCAGTTCCACCGTACCCAGACCCATAGCTTTAACCACAGGAAATATTACTAATATTGTTATAATATGTATATTTGTAATCAGGGCTTGACATGGACATTTTTGCTCACCCACCACTGTGGCTAGTGGTTTTCCAGTTACCAGCCACTCAGCATTGAGGGAAAACTGCCATATGGATATTTTTAATATTATTATTATTAATATCATGATTTGCAAGCAAGTATTTAAGTCTGCTGTCACTTTAAGACCTGATGCACGGATCTATTATACTGTTACAGATGCACTTTCTTTCTCCGCTGTTTACGTTCACTTAAAACAGAACTGACTGTGTTTACGTGAATACTCACCTGTGGCCTCTTTATAAACGTTGCGCACGCACAAAAGAAGGCGTACGCCGCTCTCTACGCAATAATTGGTATTTATAAAAAGCAAACTTGACGGGAAAATGTGCGGTCCTTCACGCAAGCTCTGACCCAGGCGTACGCACAAAAACGGGTGAAATGAGAAATGGCGACACCGTCGGCAGATGGAAGAAACACGTGAAAGTGTGTGAAACTGTAGACCATTGTGTAAAAGAAATGGCAATACTGCCTCTCATAAATAACACGAAGACTTTACAAAGCAAGTCTTTCAATTAACAGCCTACACGAACACCCCGTTTGATCGATCTGCAACAGAAATACAAATTAACACATATTTGCAAAAAGAAAAGTGAAATATGTTCTGCAATAATATTGGCATTTTATACAATTCATCCTCATAAATAAGATGGTACAAATAATGTACAAAACTGATATTCTCGCCAATATGTCCGTCTGATGCAATTGCAACTGAGATATAGATGCAATTAGATAGTCAGTCAAATAGATAGATAATTAGGGAGATAGATGGATAGATAGATAGATAGATAGATAGATAGATAGATAGATAGATAGATAGATAGATAGATAGATAGATAGATAGATAGATAGATAGATAGATAGATAGATAGATAGATAGATAGATAATGTATTATTTGTCCACTGGGGATAGTTGTTTTCATAATAAAAATGTCTTTTTTAAATGTCGGTGTCCGGTTTCCCCCACCCGTGGCAGACACACTCTGGCGATGGAGCGCTAGACGCTTTTTTGCCTCGACTTTGATGTCTGACCATTTCTTTTTTATTTCGGCCACAGTCCGAGGTTGTGAGGCTACAGCATTTACAGCGTCTGCAACCTTTTGCCACTCAAGTGCCTTTTTGGCATTAGTAATGCCCACACTGTGCCCTCCAAACAACATTTTTCTCCTCTTTTCCACCTCGCCGACGATAACTTCTACTTCACATTGAGTGAAGTTACGTTTTTTTGATTTCCTCTCTGTGTTTGCCATGATTTCGCAATCGATGAATATTAACTTGTGGGCGTTTCACGGACTATTTATGGGCAACTATGGGCGTGACATGAAGCCGCAAAAGCTGCGCTACATTTAGAATAGATTGTGATTTATTAAGGGAAAACTGCGTAGGATGTGTGTGCGAACGGTTTTATAAATCCGAAAATTTCTGTGCGTACGCACGTCCTATGTTTCATCCGTACGCCACTTCTGCCGCAAATCCTACGCAAAGTTTTATAAATGAGGCCCCAGTTCCGGCACTTTGACATTGTTTTGTGTGTATTTGACCGTTTAAGCACAATAAGCAGTGAAAAAGAACTCAATTTAGTACTCAGAGGCGGATTCATGTGTGCGCACTTTGGGTGTGAGCCCAAATTTCTGGGAATGAGTAAAATTACGCGCTATATGTGTAATCCCACGCTGAAATTCAAGCCCTGTAACACCAACAATGCTCATCCGGAGCAAATGAAATGAGTGAGCGGAGGCGGGTTTGTGTGTTACTCGCTGTCGGAGAGATGGGAGGGAGAGAGAAAGAGCAGCTGGTATCGTGTGTCTATTCTGCGGAAAATGAGTATTGGAAGTGTTTCAGATATTTCAGTATCGACTTATCGAAGAATCTATATTTTTGACAACACTACATTGCACTTAGTTTATTATTTCTGATGCCTTTTTTTGACTACAATAGAAAAATATATACATACATATATAAAATTCAACCCGCCAAAGTGAAAAGTAGGAGTGACTGCGTTACACACCACTGCTGAAATACACACGCATTTGGTGAGTTGGTGAGCGTTAATGTCAAGCCCTGCTTGTAATACATATTCATATAATCGCCATAAGAAAATCTCTGCTGATACAAGCCCAACTTTCTTCAATCGTCTCGTCTGTGTTTGGACGTTCTGGATATACTGACAGGTTTGCGCATTAGTGCTGGGGATTTGTTTAGACTCTCAGCAGGTTTTAGCAGGTCGGCAAGTTTAAATGAGTGACTTATTGAGTCATTCACTCAACCAATTCATTCAACAACACTGATTCATTCAGGAACAAAACAACAGTACTTTGTGTTGCTTGGAGCTGCGCACAGGTTGATTCTGATTTGGCCTTGTCTGCACTGAAACGTTCTTCCTTTCTCGTTTCCCTGTGAACTGCACATACGCTCTCACCCATCCCTCCATCCAGCGACATCTACCCAGGAGGTCTACCGTCAGACTACTCTATCATTGCCACCTTCAAAGTAACCAAGGACACTGCTAAAACATCCTGGAATCTGTGGCAAGTCAGTGACCCTGAAGGACGGGACCAGGTGGGCCTTCGTTTTCAGGGCGACACCAAAACCCTGGACTTCTTCTACACCAGCCTACAAGGCACACAGATGCTGCGGACCTTCCAGAGGGTGGAGAAACTCTTTGACAGCGAGTGGCACAAGCTGGCACTGAGTGTGAAAGGAGAGCAGGTGAAGCTCCTGGTGGACTGTGAGGAGGTCAGCGTGGAGCCTCTGGACGAGCCGCGGCCGGTGATCCGGCAAGGCTTTACCTCTGTGGCCAAGAGGGCTGTGGGTGACCGCTCGGTTTCGGTGAGTACGTGGGACAGACTCCAGTATAGATTTACCAGGAACGCTCTCATCATTTACTCACCACCATGTTATTTATGGTGTATACTCAAAAGAAGAAGTAACAAACTTGAAATGTATTTCTGAAATGTAACTTTTATAACATGAAAGTAATTGAAGATGATTTGCTAAAAATTATTCCCTCCAGTTGGTTCTCATGTGTCTTGTTAGTCTCATGACCTAATGCGCCATGCTACGTGTGAATATGAGTAGCAAAAGAGATTTAGACTTAAATTTTGCTGTTCTTTTATAATCCGTTTTGTCATTTGTGAAACTCGAGCACTCATTCACTTTTGTTTTATAGAAAAGATCAGCATGAATCAGCATTAAAGTAATTCACAATATCAGTGAATGATGACAGAATTACATTTTTGGGTCAACAATAGTTTTTGTTGTTTTGTTTTTTTTAATTCCAACTACGTACTTAATACTTTGCCTGTGTTTAGTAGTGAGGGATAGGTAACTACCTAATGAAATACATATCATGATTCAATACATTGCGATGAATAATATCTTAATCGCTGGACCATGACTGCACACGAGCGTGAGAAATCCCAATTTTAGAGTTGGCTTTATAGACACTTCCTAATTAACTCAAGTATACTAAATAATATCAATGAAATTGCAGATAAATAATTATATAAGGGCTATATTTTTAAAGTAAACTTTTCCATATTTTCCAAGTATACTTTATTGTTCCAAGTGTACTAGTATACTTGTAAGTGCACTATTCAGGAGTTTTTTTAGATTAAATATGCCCACACAGAAGTTTATGTTTCTTGCACTTTATTTTACAGTATGTGCACTTACAGTGTACTAAGAAAGCTATAACCCAATTATTGTAATTACTTTAATAAGTAGGCTACATAGTGTGTACATGGGGAACAGGACTGTTAAAAATTGCAAATATGTTGGTATCACTTTATTTTAGTGTACTTTAATTATATCAGTAGTAGACTTTGAGTTTGTTTTTCTTTTTTATTGCAATTATATGGTACAATATGATTAAATTTAACTTATAATGTTAGTTTACTAGCTAGATACTTCTCTCACCAGTTTAATAGTTTTCATACTGAAAGTATACTTAACATCATACATCATACAGAACTTAACATACAATGCACTAACAAGATGGGTAAAAATGTCAATAACACCAACCAAATGTTTATCTGTTTCTGTATGTGTTTGTAGGACTGTAAGACCAAGTTCATTTCCACCCATATATTGTCCTCTTTTAACTCTTTCCCCACCAGCATTTTTTTAAAAGTTGCCAGCATTTTTTATAATTAACACAAAAGTTTCATGGCCCCCAGAATATTGTGTTGTGAGAATATAAAAACATCCACTATATCAAAGAACAGAGACTTTAATATAAAAAGCAACATTGTTAAACAAAAAGCTGACAACGTGCAAATAAGCAATGCTTTTATGGGCCGTTTCTCAAAACCAAGAATGCAAAGAATGGACTTGTGTTCTTGGGGAGAACGCTCTTGCTAGTTGTTCTTGGAAGAATGAACTTACAGTGACGAGCACACAGAATGCTGCTGACAGTTTGAGGCGATGTGTTCTTGCTGGTATTGCGCACGCGCCGTCTTCAGTACCCAGACATAACAAGAATTATTGATGATAACAGCCAGGTTTTTAGCATGACTGGCCGGCTGGCTCGCTAGCTACACCCGCGTGCGCTTATGGAGATTCTTCACTACCGAAAATGTTTGAGCATATTTTCGATTCGCCATAAATTTTCGTAAAAATGGCAATATTGGAAATCTACACAGTAGATTTCTCGCATCAAATGTTCTCAGAAGTGAATTTAGTGATGAAATAGCATACGAAATTGTAGAAAAACGACTTACTGTTGTTCTAGAGTTAAAGAGTAAGTAGTTGTTAAAGAGTTAAGCTATTCCACACCAAAACTTGACTTGTTAGTCTAAGAAGCCAATATGTTTGGAAAAAAAGTATTTAATAGGCAAACACTACTACAAGTTGCCTGGGAAAAGCCAGACGAACTTCCGGCAAATTTAGATTTGCTCTGCAAGTTAGTCTGGCGAAGAGCCCATTCAAGCTCATTTCCAATCTTTCCAAAATCGAGGCACCAATCACAAACGTTGAGGCGGGTTTTACAAGATGACGATCGATCTGATTGGTTTTAAAGTCTATGCAATTGCTTACAGAGGCATTTGAGCGACGTCCGTTGGTGACGCCCCTTTGGAAATGAGCTGTGAATGAACCTTCCCCAGACCCTAACTCAGTTACGACTGAGAAGGGTCTGGTTTTAACCAGGCTAAACTACAAGACAAGTAATCTTAGAATACTAAATTATAGGGAGGGCAGGCCAAATGTCTCCACAGGCACGTATTTCTAATGAGCATGAAATTATAACTTTCTTAAGAATATATTGATCAAAAACAAGTACAAGTATAGGCCAAAACACATTGACTTTGCTGTATACTAGTATACCTTATAACCCTATGTCTACACCCCTTTTAGCGCTGTGCTTGTCTTTTTTCTTCCAGTTTGTATTTCCACAGAGATCTTAATTTATGAATGAACCACTCGTGTTAAAATTTTCGAAATTTATTGAGACATTTGCTTTAAACATTGCAATGCTCATAATAACCTGTTAACTCTACAATAATTAAATCTACTTCACCAGCTAATTACTCTTCAACAGAGAAATAATACAGAGCTACTGCAAAAACTGAAGTTTAAAGACACAATTTTTCTCGAGACGACTGTGTGCATGTTTCTCTGGAGGATAAGGTCTATAAACCAAGTATAAATGTAATAATATATCTGATACGTATTTCCTTCTTGTGCAGGTGGATCTGCAAAAGATGCAGGTCTCCTGTGATGCTGATCAGGCAGTCTCTGAAGGCTGCTGTGAACTCTCCAGCGTGGTGAGTCAGTTGCCCCGTGTGTGGGATCTTGCCTTCTTCTGCTTGATCTTCCAGCTGTTCGTCAGCCTGTTCTCATCAGCTTGATCCTCAACAGTGCGGAGGATATGCTGAGATTGGTTTAACTGCAGGAAGAGGAAGAGCAACCTGCAAATGTGTACATGGACAGCCGGGTGTCCAGGGACGGCCAGGACCCAAGGTAGCCAAAACCTTTGTTCTCTCTTCCTAAACAATAAACTTTGTAATGCAATCTCTACAATTGTATCCTTCTTCCGTAGGGTCACAGAGGCCTGCCAGGGAATACGGGAGAGCCAGGCAGACTGGGCAACTGGGTAAGAGTCCTGTCTGAAAACTCTCACCCTAGTGTGGGACTCAGCTGTGTTTGAGTTGGTCAAATAACAATCAGTAGTCACTGGTCATTAGGGTCTTAATGAGAGGGCATTAAAGGACAAATATTTACAGTCAGGAATGACAGCAAGCGGAGAGGATTGAAAGAAGAAAGAGAGAGGGAATTAACCTGGAATAGATCCTCTCTGGGAAGTGAAGTTGTGGAAAATGGAAGTCTAAGCATAACTGAAGTACAGCATGATGGAAACAAGAGTCAGGACTCGCTTTGAGAAAATGGTAAACACTGTGGCTTCTCTCATTCGGCAGAGCATCCGGTGGTAGGTTTTTATTTCCTGACAGCAGCAGTAATCAATGTCAGAGATAGGCTGTTACTATTCTACAATAGCTAAAGCCCATCAGAAGAATGTGGCATTCGTAATAATTCGATAAACCAGTGTGCAAAACAGTGTTAAATAAAACTGCCACTTGCAGGCACTCTTTTAAGGACAAACCAAGAGGGTCTAAAATCTCTCAATGGTAGTTGCTTAGCTGGTGCAATAATTCTTGGAAGTATGAGATTTGCAATCTACCGTCTTTGTTCATGGAACCATAAGGATTTCAGGCAATAATCTGAGCTGTAAATGCCATGTGATTAATCACAATAAAATGTACATCATCATAATGCTGATTGGCTGAAGTCTATTTCATGCTTTTAAGAACTCTACAAAAAAGGTAATGGTAAACATATATCATATATTATATTGTATTATATTATATTAACTATATTAAATTATATTATATTATATTATATAAATTCTAAATATCTTGAATGAACTGGAAAGGTTCAACCATATAGTTTTCTTGGTAGGTTTCTAACCAATTGTCTTGGCTTTGTTCAAACAAGCATTTTTTTGCTTACTATACTGTAAAATCCCTCTAGTTGTTTGTAGTCCAGCACCAAAAAAAGACATGATTCCAAAATTTCCAAACCCAATCCACACCACATCCATATGTGGTTTGAAATCTGATTAAAGTCAGGCTTTTGGAAATGCATTAAAGTCTTAAATGGTCAGATCAGATTTCAAGTAGGTTATTTTTTCTTCATTTGGGATGCAGCATGATAGTAATGTCGACAGTGCAGTAGAGTCTACAGTTGTCTGATTCACTCATTTACACTCACATGCAGCATGCGATCGAGTGGTGAAAGTGTGATGTGAGCAGTTTTGAACAGTATATGCATGAATGTTTAAAAAAAAGTAATGCCTTTGATGTTAATGAAGTATGATACATCTTATGAGTTGAACATAAGCAGAGGCAAAATTTCCAGTTTTCCTTCTCTATCCACATTGACTGCTACTCTCGTATATATCATTACAATGGCAACTGGTGGATATAGATTTATACAGTAACAACACTGTCTAAACAAACACGTGCATTTTTTTCAACATGTCAATGGTGACAGTCAGTCCCACAGATTGGATTAAAAAAAGAAAAGACACTGTATACGTAAATTCTTTGAATGACCTACTCATACCATGAATTTGAAATAATGGTGACTTGTGCCTTCCAGAAAACAAAACTATATCAGCACTTAACTGCTTCATAGTTCATGGTAGGTCTTGAAAGGTATACAGATTATCATCATCAAAAAAACTTCCGGTATCGTTGCTCAGTCGGAAATGTTCTGAGGCGCAGCATGAATTGTGATTATTTAAAATGCTTCAAGAATCATTATATTTACGGTACACCCACTTGCTTTTGAATTGCAGGGTCATAAATAAATAAATGGAAAAATCAGTTGCGTCGTCATTCTCCCAGTCTCTGAGAAGAAGTCAAAGGGAGCAAAACCATTAGAGTCTAAACAGGCCCTGCAAATATACAAGACAATGTCTGCCGATCAGCTTAATTAAAGGACATGGCATAGCGCATCAGGATCCAATTACTTGTATACATTTGGGCTATGCAAGCACAGTTCATGTTCGTGAGCAACCTTGGGGGGAAAACTTGATTCTTTCCACCCCAGATTTATGAGTAATTTACCTCTTTGATCTGAGTCCAGTTCTCTGTGGTGTGCTGGAATAATATCTTTAAAAGTCAGCCCCGGCAGCATGTGACGGAGTGAACATGCTCTTTTCCAATTACTCACATTGAAGACACTCGTGCTAATCAGTCAGAGAATCTATACTATCTTTCCAAAAACGCACGTTCATTACTTTGATAATGTGGTACAGTCAGAGCGCTGTAGGAGGGGATCGTCTGATGGATTGTACAGCAGAGGGGGCCCATGTGGTATTTAGTCCCTACTGAGTGCAAACACACTGTATATCTGCTGCTGTGTGTGGTCTCTTTTGTACCTGGAAGAGTTTGTAAAAGTCTTTACTATGTTTTGTGAACCCCTTTTCCCAAAGGTCACTCCACTAATTGCAAAGTGTGGCTGTAGCACAGAATTTAATGCACTGAGGAAGCTGTTAGCTGACTGTGTTAAGTGACTCAGTGTTTGATAATGGCCAGTCATTTTGCTGAAAGTGACGAACGAGCAAAGCAACTTATATACAACAAAGTTGAGCTGAGTTCAACCTTATGCAAAAGAGCAGTGATGCAATGTGGAGAGCAATGGGAATACACTCAGTGATCCACCACTGGAAACTGCAGTCCAGTAGGAATGGATACAAGCAACCAACAGCAAAGAGACTCAGCACCTCCTGGGGTTTAATCGCTGTCAGGCTTACGCCTGATTCACACCGGAAGGGTAGGCGGTGCGAAGGAAGTGAATGCCGATTGTCCTTTCACACTGGTGAAAATGTTTTTAGTGCATGTAATGAAACATCAGTCGACGTAGTCCTCCAATCATATTCAGCCTGCCAAGTGCTTCTGTTTATGATTGTTTCAGATAACAAGTAGTTACTTGTTGTGTAGTTACTTTTTTGTGTCAATCAGGGGCATTTTGACCATGAAAAATGCTTTGTTGCTTTAACTGAGTATAAGCAGCACAGTAAAAATGAAGTTCACAGTAATAGTAGCTGGAAGCATCTGCTTTGCTCATGCTATGTGCTGCCTTGACATGCGGTGCGAATGCTCTAAAAAATGTATTGATCATGCTCTGCTTACACATCTAGTGTGAAACAGGCCACAAGAGGTTCTCGCCTCCATTTAACGTTTCCATTTATTTTGGAGAACTTCACAGATTTTCTCCCCGAAACCAGTGAAAAAAAGCTGCATGATAATGGCTTACAAATGAAGGGAAGAAAGACATTGCTTGATCCGACCAAATTACACAAATTACACATTTGACCTCTGTGGTGCAAGAGCAAGTTAAATCACTGTTTGTTGTTCTGAAGCATTAAATCACCAACACATTGTTAATGCATTTACGTTTTAAGAAATACATTTGCAAGAAAACAAACTGTGCACAGGCCATAAGTAGTTTAAACTTCCACTGCTTGCCATTTAGAGTAGGTTTTTCTCATTATAACCCTGAAAGCTATTGGCAGTTGTTCAATTGTGTGAGTAGGGATCCTGTTTGGTCAAGTGCATTTTTATACCAACATGGAGGGAACCGTTTCCAGCCGTTCTGTAGCTCCAGGCTGTCATATAGTGGAATACATGCTGCCTTTTTCCAGCACCGTAAACAGAGTTCTTTACGTCTTTGGCCAACCTTATTGGCCAATTAAAGTCTGCATCTGTTGCCGTTGTTACATTCTATTTACTATTACAAGAATTCATCTCATACCTTCTTGTTGCAGGGGATACGTGGGAAGACTGGAGATTATGGACACATTGGAGAACCTGGGCCTAAGGTGAGTGGCTTTTTGTTCAGTCTCTGGGTTGGCACTGTTGTACAGACCCACTCACGGGTCAACTTGTGTCCCACAGGGTGAAGAAGGTATCAAAGGAGAAAAGGGCATGCGAGGACTTCGAGGCCAGGAGGTAAAACATTAAACAAATGCAAAGTCCACTTTGACAGCCTTGTAGCTTTACAATGACACATGGTCTTCTCTCACACAGGGTGGCAGAGGACCCAAAGGCCTGAAAGGGCTAAAAGGAGCTTCAGGCCATAAGGTAAAAACAGCATTATTGTAGTCTACTAAATCACATTTAGACACCAGCTGGTTGCAAAAACAGCCAATATGGTTGATGTTTTATCTAATGCAACAGCACTGATTCTTTGTCGAATGTGGTTTTTGTTCAAAAAAATTCTCTTGAAACCAAATTTTAAAAGTAACACACAAAAAAAGTATTATGTTCTGTACCATTGCTATAAGTGTAATGGTATGCATCTGATCAAAGGGAGTGCGAGGGACACCTGGAGAGAGGGGTGAAACCGGCCGGCAGGGGGAAGTTGTACGTTGTGTTCTAAAACATTTTGCTTCGATAAAATATATGTGAGATGGATTGTGTTATTGGGGATATGAATGACTCATTTGCTCCCCACCACATCTCCCAGGGTGCAGCAGGAGAACGGGGATACGAGGGGATTGCGGGCTATCAGGGAGTGAAGGTATGTTTTCTTCCTCACTCTGCTTTGTTTTTGTCTCTAAAACATTTGTTGCTGTGTTTGGTTGGAAATCTCACAATTCCCATTGTTTCTTGGAACAGGGAAATGAAGGCTTACCCGGAGCTGAAGGATCTCGAGGACCACGGGGTCATCAGGTATAAAAACAGGCTGGGGACCTTCTGCATTTTTGCTGCATGGCATTTGAAAGCCATGGGTCGATCTTAACCCCTTACCACTTAAATTGAAAATTTGACACCTTATTGGATTATCTATGCACGTGCACATCTCTGTATTCATGGAGGACGAGATGGAAACGTTTTAGGATTCTGAGGGTGAATCTCATGAAAAAAAATGTTTGGGCTAAATTTGACCCCAAAATCAAAAGAACAAACTTTTATTATGATGAAACAACATAATGCCTATTATTAGACTTATTCTGATTATTTATTTATTTTTTGAACAATTTTAAAACATTATGGGCTGGTAAAAGGAATGCAAAGCTTCAAGGAAACCCACAAGCTTCAGATTCCTGATCTTTTGGGGTTTGAAGAGGAATGAAACTGTCTGCAGGGACAATTTAAACAGCAACAAAATTGTTTGCAAATGCCAGCTTTGAAAATATGGTGGTTTGGGGGAATATTAGGCCTAAAATTCAATTCAGTATTTCTAAGATTGTACACAGATTTTGACCCAGCTTGTGTGGACGTCCTGACATATCCAATTCGTTGACATCCCAAGTAGTAAAGCATGTAGTCTTTTTCAAATGATGCAAATATCATGGGAATCTGACTTGATGTTTATAAACTGTCTCTTTTCTGTGACAGGGGATTGTGGGAGATCCCGGTGAGCGAGGAACACCTGGAGAAAAGGGAAAGCCAGTACGTATACTAGTTATCACATTCCCACAAATCATGCTGCTTTTTACACTCCTCTGCTAAGCTTAACAAGTCAGTTAAATGATGGAAAACATTTTTATTTGGCACACACCTATCTTTTTACTCTCCACAGGGTATTCTAGGCCCAAAAGGAAGAGTTGGTGGATTGGGGGGAAAGGTTGGTAACTTGACAACGGTTATAATGACAAATCATTTGTTGACCAGTAAGTGAAATGTCTAGTGTTGCTTAATTTTAATATATCAGGGTATAGTTGGTGATCCAGGTTTCCAAGGGCGAGACGGAGACCCTGGAATTGAGGTATAGATTGCGGTTTCATATTAAGTTCAGAAATAATGTTTTCCAATGTTTCAAGCCCACTATAGGTTGTTTAAAATGTCATTGTATAAATGCATGCAGGCTTATCAAGGACCACAGGGACCCGAGGGAAGACATGGACAAGTTGGCGAAAGGGTAACCTAACTTTTCCTAATCAACTACTTCCTTAGAAACCTAGAATTAAACCATTCTTGTAAAGAAATTTTCATGAAATTTGATATTTAACATTTCTTGACCTGTATTTTTTCTCTTATGCACACACTTAAATACTGTAATTTTATACACTAAACTACTCATTAAAATCTGCTATCGAGCTAGTAAATGTAAAGAAAAGTGATGCAACACAGAACTCATAAACTTTCCAGTGAATTACTCACTGAATTCAACATAATCTGACAAATGTTAAGGCCTGTTTACACCTAGAAAGATCCTAAATTATGGATTGGATAATTATTCAAAAATGCTTTCCACTTATTACTTAAAGCAAACTTTGAGTACTTTGATACCACAGCAAAAACCACTAGCCTCACTCAAAAATGTCAATCAAATATAGAACAAATACACTAATTAATTACAAGCATAGATAATTACAATATGATAAAATTACAAATAAAGTAGTCTAACACTAACAATCAGGTACAGAAATGTAATAATGAAAAATAACACTATAGTGTTCAGTGTAAATATTTAAATATCTATTAATTTTAATGCTGTCAATCGATTAAAGAATTAACTAGATTAATCACGATTCATTTACTGTGATTAATTGCAATTAAAAAACTTTTTAATTATATTTTATAATGTAATAATTTCACAGTTAATCTCAAAATGAATATAGAGATGACATAAAGACAGGATATTTTAAATACTTGTTTAATGGCATCTTTTAGTGAATGAAGTCTAGTATCATGATTACTAATACAGCTACTGATGTCTCGATGAAAATGATGACCCCCCTCCCCCCTTTGTAAACATTACAATAGCTATATAAATAAAGGTGACTTGTCTTGACTTGACATTAATTATAGCAATTCAACATTACAGTGTAATTGAAAGCTATCAATTTATTAAGCTTCAAAAATTATAACACATTTTTTAAGTGAACTTAAAATAATAAACCCATAATAAATGTCCTATTTACCTGTGCCCCTTCCTCCTGTCTAACACCATATCACAATATCAAACATTAAATTATAAGTTAAATATGGATTAATCCTTATTAAAGCTACAAAAGTTCTTTAGTCAAGAGCAATGATGTAATTTTCTCTGTTACCTACTGATAGACATAATTAGTGGCTGCTGTCACTTTAAGACCTGCCGCTGCTGACAGAGACTCGCATCTCACACGCGTTTCATTCTCCCACAAATCTTTGTTAATTTAAGACTTTATTTCACTAATTTAAGACTGCTCTTACTCTACAAAATGGACAGTTTGGATTAACAGTGTTATTGTTCGTTCAAGCGCAAAAGAGAACTCGATTCTTGCGCGCCTTTCAGTGTTTAAAAAAAAATAACGCGTCAACAGCCCTAATTAATTTTTGTTAAATCTGTTTTGTTGTTTGATTAACATTAATGACATAGACAGCAGCAGGTGTTTATATTCTTCTGTCACTTTAAGACCCAATGCACGGATCCCATATAGAGAAGTGTTTTGAGATATTTGTGTGTGTATGTGTCCATTTAAACACAAGAAGATGGGAAAGAGGAATCAATTCGGTGTTCACGCACTGAAACGTGTCTCTCTGTATGTGCACTTCGGGTGTGTGTGGCTGTGCACACAGATAACGGCGCACAAGTACCGAATTTAGTTCTCTTTCGCCTCTCCTTGCGCTTGAATGGTTTAAAATTGCTTGAATGTGTAAACTGGGAAGTCAAAGCACATACAAATGATCTACTATCATTCGAATCACAAGCATGCTGAGCTGTGGGGCCTGGTCCGTACGGTTCATGGATCAACTACGATCCGTTCCACTCCTAGTCCACACCAACGCATAATATCGTTCTGTTTATTGTAAGAATGTGCTGCAATTTTGTCGTCTAAGCTCTTTAAAGCAGGATGGATTCTGATTGGCTGTCAATGTTTTTATTGTTCATCAGCTGAGTAAATCGTTCTGAAAGTGATTCCAACAATATTGCCTCTCTGCACTGTTTTCTCTATAATTGTTGTGTGGACTGCTATTTTTTAAGTTTTATGCTTTGTGTTTTGATTGATTATTGTTTATATATATTTAGAATAAATATATTAAAAATCCTAAAAGAATCGGTAACGAATCAGAATTGTAAGGGGGAATCAGAACCACTATTGCTAAATTACTTTATGAACCCCATCTCTAAAGAAGCATCTGTCTGATTGGGTATTGTTGTGTGTGCTTATGTAATGTGCTTGCATATTTAACACAGGGTGAGATAGGTGAACAAGGGCCTCCAGGGAACATGGGCCCTCCTGGACTCACGGTAAGTGCTGATCTATTTCAGATCTACACTGATCTACATGTGACTTCTGTAAATTCCACCTAAATAATTTACCTTGGACGTTTACGACATAGAAATACACACTGCCTTCTGGTAGATTTATAAAATGCTTCATTCTCCAGGGGCCGCAAGGTTACAAGGGCTCTGCTGCAAAGCCAGGAAGACCGGGATTTATTGGGCCCCCAGGAAGAACGGTGAGCTATATTCCAAAGCTTTTGAAATAGAAGTTCACATCTTCCAAAATGCTAAAACATGCCATGTCTCTTCATAGGGGCATATGGGAATACCCGGCAGACCAGGCCCCAAGGTAATGATCTCCGCTCATTTATGAAGCACAAATTTAACACTAACTTGTCTCATTAAAAGGACACTGTGAATCTTGCGAGACACCGCAATGGCTAGACATGGCTGGGGACAGGGCATGATGTTATCATACAAAAATCTCCTGCAAATCATTGTCTAGTTGTAAATATAGTATATTTCTATATCAGTTTATCAGTCTTTATAGATGGTTCACTTCAGATGTATAAGATCATGCACCGTGTGGCTTACTGAAACCAGGTATCCCAGGATCCTTAAAAAAACTTTGAGGCCTACATATTCTTGTGTTGTGCTTTTGGCATCTCTACTGAATCATTACAATGAGCATTTACAGTGAGCAGCAAACCATCTGATGCGCAAATGGGCTAAACTGCTGTGATAAACAACCATTTAAACATTTGAGAACTGTGTACTACTACAACCTGTCATCAGATTTGTTGAAGCCTTGACAAATTGCTGCAATATCTTCTTGAGAAGGGAGAACTGACCCATTCACAAAAAAAAAAGTGAATGGAGGTAAGCCAGAACACACCCGCCGTCATCTGAAAGCATACAACCTCAGCATGTTTTCACACTGGAGTCATGTCTGAGCAGCGCAGCTCTTCACTGGTTAGCACTGCAGTTTTTGGCTGCATATACAGTCACTTGGCTCTGAGTGCAGTCACACTACATAGTGTGTTAGACTGAAACTGTTGACTGCTCTGTTCTTATTCCAGCATCAACCCGCCGCTGATATCTAAACTTCTGAGAAGATCACCACACTTCATTTAAATATGTCACTGCAGACAAGACTTTTCATCCACATCCATTTGAAAAGAATCAAATTTCCACAGGGGCTCTAGCATTAGATGATGAAGCATCATATGGTGTTAATGTAGCTACGTCTTTTCCTTCTGTGGTCATCTGTTATCTAAGCATTATTTCAGCATCACGTGGATATTGCCATGAGTGCTGATGACTCTTAACTAGTGTAAAGACACATTTACAAGAACATATTTTGTGAAATTTGAATGACTGGTCATCAAGGTAAGAGCCTGATGTTGTATTAACATGTTATGTAATGTAATATACATGGAAAATTTTAGAAAATGGAAAATATTGGGTTTGTTCCTGGCCCTTTTCATTTTAAAATGAAACGGGGTCTTTGGTCTAGAAGTCAAATACACACACATCCAGAAGTAATTATAAAAATAGTTGTTACTAGCAGAAACATTGTTGCAAACACATAAAGCACCGTGTTCGTTGTGTAGAGCGTCTGTAGAGTAGTTGAGAGCCAGAGTACACAAAATTAGATCTAAGGCTAATGTGTTAAATTCCAGGGCAATTATTCTGATTAGGGCACATTACACCAAATGGTTTTGCTCAGAGTTTTACAGCCTTCTTTTCACACAAACACAAAGTGATGAAAAGCGTCACCACCATTTGGGGGTTTCCTCTCACAACACCTTGACCACTTATTTTGAACTACAAATCACATTTGTTGTATCAAATCCAGAATGCTATCGCAAACATTGCTTTTGTATCTTCAAGGGTGACAGTGGCATTCAAGGGATCCAGGGAAGCAAAGGGCAGAAGGTAATTATCAACTCAAATGCATTTAATTTAATGTTGACACATTTCCATTATCATATGGTTCTAGTTTCTCACAACTCCACATTGTTTCCACAGGGTGCAAAGGGAGTCAAAGGACCTAAAGGCAGGGTAAGACTGTCAGAGTTGTTCACATTTTAGTTTATCACCATGGAGCTTTCTTATAAGCATTAGCAGCATCTGTCCACTGTCACAGCAGCAGAAATCCAGTTGGATTGCAAAGAACCAAGTGATGGCCACATGAGCATACTGTTTGAGTTCCATTTCGTATTTCTTTCCAGGCATGCTGTCGAGATAACATTCGGAAATATGTACACAGTGTAAAAGTGCACTTGCTTGTTTATGGGTGTGTTTGTATTTGTTTGTTGTCCAGGCAGGAGACGCCGGTGTGCCAGGGCAACTGGGAAGCAGAGGAAAGCGAGGCCCTGCTGGAGAGCCGGGTAGAAAAGGCCGTGTAGGCTCCAAGGGAGTGATAGGAGACGGCGGTCCAGTGGGTTTTCAGGGCCCTCCAGGCCCACCAGTAAGTCTGAAAATCCAACTCATACCTTTCGTTTTCCTGTTGTATGCTACGGTTGGAAATAGTATAAAGAGGAAGAGACTGACCACTTGAACTGGAGAAATCATAAGGCTCGCTATGCAGGATGTACAAAATGAAGTTTCCAGTTCAAAGAGCCAGTCGCCTTATTGCTAAAGGCAAGGCTAGAGACCTGCGTCAGATATATCAGTCCCGCTCCAAAAGGATTCTGTCCGGCTTCCACCTGCTCCCGCAAAAATGTTAACTTCTCTCGCCCGCAACATTCCTGTTTTGTCCCGCTCCTGCCCGCAGAAGCCTGCATAAAAGTATAAATGTACTTTTTTTCAGTACATCCATGAAATTCCCATGTAATAGTTTCAAGTTATGTCGCCTAGCCACAACATACACATCCCAGCATAAACGCTCCCGATAAATGACTTGTTATTAAAGCATCAACATTCACAAACCACTTTTAATTTGAACAGAAAAGCAAGCATAGGCTGCTGTGTGCATACAGCATGGCAGAATGCGCACAAAGTGCCCTCTTCTAATAATCCCTAAATAGCTGACATCTCAGTTTATCGCAATGTCACTGAGCTCCATTATAATCAATAAAGCTGACTGCACAATGAAGCTTTCATAATAGCAAGCAACACTTTGTCTGATATAATCAGAAGATTCGCCAGCATGCAGAATTCAGCACTGAACCAAAACCCTGGTATTTTGAAACTTGTTGAATCTGGTTGGCCACTGCATTCAAGAAATCAACAGATAAATTGCTCACTTTTCAAAAACATGTTATAAATAGAAACTCTGCTTGTGCTTATGACTGTAAATCGTTTTTATTTTTGTTGTTCTTGTTGCTTTTGTGCAATAGATTTATTTGTTTTTAGATATTTTATTCTTAGATATTTCTATTTTGCAGGAGTCCCGCAAAATTTTGCTCTCTAGGCACGGCGTCATCTTATTGCTCTACAACATGTATAGGTTGGAAAGATTGGACTCAAATATATTTTTTATTGGTGATTTGCACTGTACCTCAAGGTGTAATACACTGTGATGTATTACAATATCATAATCGTAATGCGATTGAAACTGCACCAAACTCGAGACGGAGTGTAATTACATAAGAGCAGTCTATCTTTCACCACATAGAATCTGATCTGACAGCACTGAGAAACACCAGAGTCTAAATTTACACTTATTTAGACAAACTGATATGATATGATCAGGCACAAGTATAAATAAAAATATAAAGAAACAATATTGCGTGCATATGTCGGTCACCTGTCATATCATTAAATAGAGAAAAGTTGTTCTGGCTACTTTGTTGGATCTTATGTGGGAGTTGTCACAATAAGTGAGAAAGGTTGACCTTGAGCATCTAGCTAAATCTCCTACCTCCAGGGAATCACCCGTTTTAAACAAACGCTGAACAGAGGCAACAAAAAGAATGAGGCAGAGCTCGTAATAAAACAAGAATCAACATTGGCTCTGCTTTTCAAAAACGGCGAGAACTGAGGAATTTGAAATGTTGTAAAAGCGACTCAGAGTTGGGTTTTTCATACTCAGCAGGTGAGTAAGTTATTTTATTGAACGGATGAATTGCCATATGCAGCTCTCTAACATGCAACCTGTATCCGGACGTTGTCCATATACACATTGAAAAGACAAGTGTAAACGTGCTTCTGATGGGAATGTTATCCGATCAGCGTGTCCAGGTTCGGAGGAAGTCGAGGACGCACTGTGATTGGATCTCAGTGTAATGTAAACGTAATCCAGTCATCATGTCTGCATTCACAGGTGGACGTCACACAAAACCCCCCCACTGTCATTATTCCCCCTGTGGTTTGGCGATACAGTCGAGTGCGAAAGACATTGCAAATACACTAAAATATATTTTACTGTCGCACCTGAAAGTTGCAGAACCATTCATTTTCTGTAAAGAATGCGAATTTTCCCACCACAGCTGGCAACGTTCTCGGATCCATATATTTCTCTCTATTGTTTCCATTACGGCATCAATCCACATTATGAGTACTTGCAGCCTCTTCATCCTCCTCATTTTGCGAGATTTGTAATATTTCCCCTGACTGAAAACTGTTTTTTTTTAAAAAGAAAACCACTTCAGGTTTACTTTTGACCCAAAAAGGAGCCATCCTTTTTTTTTCTTTTCTTTTTTTTTCTCGCGGAAAAGCAAGATCCGATCTGTTATCCAGATACAGAAGCCACTTGATGAAGACAGGTGTAAACCAACCGTGTCCTGATTGGCTTCTGATCCGACCTTCTTGATCGGATCACGATGATCGCATGTTAATGCCAAGTGTAAACGCAGCCTTACAGAGTTAATTGTAAAGCATTGTCTATTGTGAATGCTCATTTCATTATGGTTGTTGTAGCACTGTGCTGGAATTTATTTTCAAGGGAGTATTGTGTTCTACAGTAACGTCTTCAGCTTGTCAGCCTGAGATACTTTCCATCTAAACTGGTTATATCTCTTAAGCCTAGAAGTGAATGTTTTATGAGCAGTAGGATAATCTCTGTCTTTTTTTCGGTTATGAGTAAGAACCATGTTTCTTCCACACAGTCACGCAGAGCCGAAGCAGGGCCAAAAGTTACATAGTACATCATAATATTTTGGCCAGAGAATTCTATCAATACTTAATGGTACACTAACATATGGTTGAAATGGCATTTTCCCCATCTAAGCAGATACAGTAAAAGCTGTGCTCCTAGTCCTATTGCCTCGATAGACAATAGCTGCCTGGAGATGTTGCCAAAATGGCTGCCACCTGCCTGAGGGACTTTATGGACTTTTTGTTATGGTCCATTAGCAACCGAGGGTAAATAAGTAACTGAAGGTCCATAAGAAAGGTGAAATTCAAACTTTCCTCCTTAACCTTAAATGAATGTCTGTTAAGGGCCTTGTTAAGTGTTTTTGTTTGCATTTCATCCGCCGACTAACAAGCTTCACCTTAAGACAAAGCCTTCAAAACTTCTGGGAGATTCAGCCCTTGTGGCACTTGGCGTAACATGCATGAAATATGTGGTAACCATTTTGGTGTCAAGATCGCTAGTAAACTCTTTCTCATTAGTGCAGCTTTCTCTGCAGCTCAGAGCAAGGTTTTCATTTAGTGTGGCTGTAAATCTATAATGAGGCTGGTGAAATATTGTTGGCCGTATTTATTTCTCCTTCATTACGCAGCCACACATTTTCAGACTACTACGGGCGAGAGGTGCTCTGATCTGAGCTCCATGTTTCAGTGGTAATAATCTCTCTCGTAGGGCCCCACTCTCCCTGCTCAACATGTTATCGAGGTCTGCAAGCAGGTGGTGCTGGAGCAGATGTCCACATTCGCCAACTCTGTGAAAAGAACTTGTGCAGCCGTGTGCCCTCTCTATGGGGACGTGCCAATGGGTGCCCCAGGTCCCCCAGGATCGAAAGGACCACCTGGACCTCCAGTAAGTTTCCTACCTCTGAGAAAAATTACCCCACTACAACTCTGGAACAGTCTCAATTTTGCTAGGCCTTGGAAACAAAAGCATTAAGATGTGGTTTGTTTTAGACATCACAGTTAGCACATTAAACCTGTTTTTGCCATAGTAAAGTAAGGAAGAACATGCTCCATACATCAACTTTCTTCCAGGCCAAGTTTGATATCTAGATAGTGTGAAGGCCTCTTGAGAGCGTGCAACAGTGTTTGGCAGTAGGTTGGAATTAAAACATTCAGAATTTCCAAGTCCCTGTAAAGACAAATAGGAAGTCACAGGCAAGGCACTTGCTCTGTGTTGAATGGTTTTTGGAGAGAATCCCACCTTCACTAGAATGGAAAGCCTTTCCATATTTCTCAAGCAGATCTTTTTTTCTGACTTCTCGAACATTTTCACTCAAGGGGCCCAAAGGCCGATTAAAGTTCATTGAGCCTCAAATTCAAAAATGTAAAGGAATGTCAAATTGAGAGTTGCGAAAAACTGCACACAACGTAAACTTCAGGATCAGCATTTCAAAGAGTCTAGAGGGAAAGTTCACCACTATCATTTACTCACCCTCATGTTGTTCCAAACCTGTATCAAACCTCATGTTTTTTTACATACAACAAAAGTAAACTTTTGCCAGTGGCTGTTAAGCAACAAAAAGTCTCCAGAAGCCATCAAATAGCTTTGTGTAAAGAACAGACCTCTATTTGATATAGCTAAGAGCTGGTAATTGGTAAGTTGCTGGTTTGATTCCCACAGCTACCATGATTGTATCCTTGATCAAGGCTGTTCCAAGGGGGTTGCAACTCCAATAAGGATACTGTCGCTTTGGACAAAATATTTCTGCTAAATGACTAATTACTAACAAATAACTAAATTTGCAAATATTTCTGAAAAACAATCATAATAGGGTGATCCTGGCATTGATGGTCTTAAAGGAGAAATCGGGCAGCCTGGATTTTACGGAGAACCCGGTGACCTGGGCAGACAGGGCTCAACAGGTACAGTAAACTATCTTCACACTGTTGTGCATATTGTACAAATAGTAGCTTATTGGACATGCACCAATACAAGGGTGGTCCTTCATGTTGGAGCCTTCACATCAATCATATGCGGTTGCCTTAACGGTAGATAGCGTAAAAAGTTACAAATAAAGAATGTGCCCAGATATAGAGAAACAATAATGCTATGAAGGGTATCTGTCAGTATTGCTCTGGGCTGTGTTCATGCGTGATAAACTAGCATAACAAATACTTCTCAGCTGGAAAAGCTGCCCAAGTAAGCAGACCATATGACGGATTCACCTTGACAAGGAACTGTTGTCTTTTGGAATGGGATGTGTCATGAAATAAATACATAAATAATGTCAGTCTGCAAGCATCAGCAGAGGGAAAGTAATAGTTTTATTAAACATGAGCAGATGTGCGACACATCTGCCAAACAGCATTAATGAGGCAAATGAGTATACAGGTGCAATAGTTCAAACAAAGTGTTTAAAGAAAAAAATACCTATATTACCTTGTTTTCGCAGTATAAAAGAAAATGAACAAATGACTTGCTTGCAGGTAGTGTTATGGTCTATGTTAGGGAAGCAACTTTGAAACTGTTGCTTCTCAATGTGCAGGTCCTGCACATTCTTTGGTTTTCCAGGATTACCTGTATATTTGAACCCTTTCCAACAGTGACTGTATGATTTTTGAGATTCATCTTTTCACACTGAGGACAATTGAGGGACTTATGCACAGCTATTACAAAAGCTGCAAAAATGTATTGATGCCCATAAAGGTGACATGATAAACTCAGAGTCAGGGGGTGTAAACATTTGAACAGGATGATCCGTATAAATTGTTCTTTGTTAGTAGGAAGATTTTTTTCCTTTCTTTTGTTTACTGCTCTTCAGAAGCCAACTTTATTTTTTAACAATGTTTTAAATAGTAATAATACAAAATAATAATAACCAAATGGTTAATTTGCCCTATGGCCTGAGACGCTGGGATAGACTTCAGCGTCCCCACAACCCCACATAGGAAATTGTTTTGGAAAATGCATGGTATTGATGGTTCACAACTAAAGCTATGAGAAGCAGCTAAATCACTGCCTCTGTGCAGGGGCAATGCATTGTAACTATAGCACTAGTTGTTCATATTTTACTGAATCAGCATGTGTGCTTCAACAGTACCTATTCCATTACATGTCATTTCAAAAGCTTGGTAGACATTTTGCAGTTACAAATGACAAGCCATTATTTTGCATTGTTATTTAATCTGGCAGTGACGTTATGTATCAGTTTCCAGTATTTAGTATTAGAGTATTTACTAGTAATTTTATACATTTATTCAGTAATGACCTCAGCCGTCAGACAGTTAATCAGTATAAAGAACATCTATTTGAGGTGCTCCTGCCGGATTTAAATGGTTGTTCATTTTAATAACATATGTTTGACACAGGTGACAGGGGAGAACCAGGAGACAAGGGAGCCAAAGGCTATGGCCTTCCCGGCCACATTGGGGAGCAGGGACCAAAGGGTAACATAATAATAGCCAAAGAATGAACCTCTCTTGTAATAGAAGTATCACATGAGATCAAATGAGTCTCACTTCCATAACGACTATGCAGCCGATTTTTATTTATTTATTTTACTTTTATTTTCTTTGATATAACAAGGTAAGCGTGGGCGACCTGGCAAGGCATTTGATGGGCAACCAGGTCGGATGGGAGAGAGAGGCCATGTTGGCCAGCTTGGTTTGAGGGGCCACCCTGGACTACGTGGAGTTCCTGGAGTCTGTCTGACGTCTGGGTGTGCCTTACTTAATGCTACTTCTAATGGATCGCCACAAGTACCTCTGCAGGCACCTCAACGGGCACCTCAACCATCACCTCAAAGGGCAACTTCGAGGTTCAGAGGACGCCAATGAATGCACCCTTGAAGGAAACATAGTGACATTTGGATTTAGCAGTATGGCGGAAGGATTAGAAACTGAAATTGTGAGGTGAAGGGCAATTCATGTAAATATAAAACTGAAATCCATTCAAAGACTTAAACACTGATCTAAAAACTGTAAAACTGATCTAAAACTGCAAGAACTATCAAACAAAAACTGCAAAACATTAAACCTGTTGACCAACTTTTATTATAAATGCAAATAAGGTAATTTAAATATACAGATACAGTTTGCATATTAACCAATGTATATGTAGTTTCAAAGTGATCTGCACTTTTCTCAATTTTATTTTCAATGAATGCTGTTTATAATAAAAAATGAAACAATATCTTAGCCCTCCTCTCTCTCTCTCTTTCTCTCTCTCGATCGACTTGCAGCGTGTTATGTGCATTTTTTTTAAAGTTATGGGAGATTCACAACTTAATTTCAGAGAAATCATAATGCTCAATATGGTGGATTTTTGCTCAATCTAGAACATGCACCTTAGCTGGACATGCATTACTGTTGTAAATTTTTAGTCTTGATTTGAAATACTTTAAACATTAAAGGGGCCAATCAATAATTAAGAAATTTGATTTTTTTATCTTTTGACATGTAATACTATGACACATTCTGTAACAAAAACTTTTTTTTAAAACCAAGCTGAAAAAATGACTCGTTTTGCACTTCCTCCAGTTTATTAGGAAATAGAGATGAATTCATCTGCCTGCACAGAGAAAGGCTACTTATGTTAGGATAGTGGCTGTTTATTTTCAACTGTGTGAAGTTAGCAATATTAGTTTGATGGGTTAATTTCACAGTGGTTTCTTTAGTAATTCGATACAGGCTTTTCAAACAGACTTTTACGGATGAAACCAACAGTAATGCAACAACATGTAAGTTTTAATTCTATTGCCTAAACAGTGATTTTTGATATGTAAAACAACAAAAAATTTGAGTTACATCACATTATAATTGCATCTCAGGAAACATTATACAATTTAAAAAAGCAATTTATGACATGGCATGATTTAAATTTATGGCAATTTAAACATGCAAGCATGCACTTAGAATAAATAAGATGACATTTGTTACCCTGGTCCCACCAGACTCTCGTACATTTAATTTCATTTGTACATAGAATCTGGCACCGCTCCATTGACAAGTGTTGACTTCCTTGTAGGTGGGTACTCTATTGAAGTCTAAAACTATTGGATCTGCCCAGAGCCACTCTGGATCTGCCATAACCAATCGCTAACGTTTGGTCGTGACGTATGGCTAGCGTTCGCTTTAGCGTTCAAACTCATTCACCACTAACAGAGCGAGCTGGAAAATCAAACTTTTCCCGAACCCCGTGGGGAGGAGGGCCACAACATCATGGCCACCAACACAACTAAGCAAAGATTGTTCTTGCTCCGGCTTTAACTTCTTGATATTCGGCAGCGTTGCCACAACAGATGATCTTTCTCCGCTGCCATTACTGAACTACAACTCAAAATAATGCACAACATCAACGTCATCGTTCTCAGCCACTCCCTCTGTTTGCTGATTGGTCCGGTAAAAAATTGATCGGAGAAAACCAGGGTCTGAAATTAACACCCACCAAGCGCCAAATGCGGGTAGATTTTCCGTTTGGTGAGTAAATCTCAAAAGGCTATCCGCCACACTGCCGGGTGAATGTTCCAGACATCCCAAGTCTCCCGCATATTGATAGCGGCTCCCTGATTTCAAAGTTCAAATCTCCGGGAATCTAGAGCGAGCGAGAAAGAGTGTGCACATACTGTGCTACAAACGTAACCGTGTAGCGCACGCTCGGCAGAGAGGGAGAGAGCGAGAGAGTGTGTGTACGTGTGTGCCTCGAGAAGCGTGTGTTAACCTTCTTCACACCTAAAATAGACCTACAATAAATATATATATTTTCAAACTTAACAATTTAAGATGATAAAAAGAAAACACTGAATCAGTTTGAAGATTTGAAAAATCTGCTTTTTTTTCATCAGACTACGTTTTTTTCGTCAAATACAAATAGCAGGCCTACCTCAATCCACAGCTTGTCTAGTTTTTACTTAAAAAAGTAACATGTCTCCATGATGTGGGGTGAGTCTGGGTCTCCGGTGGCAAAGAGAAAATCGGGGATACAGAGATAACGTCTCGCTAGAGTGGCCAACTTCGGAAAGCGACTTTGATTTGCTTGTGGATGTTTGCTTCGCAAGTGATATTGCATGTACTTGCACTAGGCCTACTGCTATTTTAATACCGCGTAGCATATTTTGCAAGTAACTTCGTCGCCCTTTCTGTCGAAATGGTCCCACACACAACTACTTCTTTTCGCTTGCTTCATTTTGCTTGCTCAGCGAAATATGCCTTTAGGCACGTGTGGCTGCGCGCGTCGACGCACCCCGTGATTTAACAAATATAGGCTATATACTGTTGTTTTTACTTTCGGTAAAGTATGATAGTTTTACAAAACCTTCAAATGTACTGTTATGAACACTAGTTCTATGCTCACATCTTCCAAGTCTTACTATTTGTTGCTCTGTTTAGTCTTCTATGTACTCTTATTAATCCAACAAAATACCTTATCTCAATTAAATGTACTGAAATGAATGTATATGTGACAGAAAAAGGCTGTTTATTATTTTGTCTGGTAAAAAATATGCTTGGCTGGTGGATTTTTTCATTTTCCTGTCCCTGTGGCAGGTGAGCCAAAAAGTTAATTTCGGACCCTGGAGAAAACCAAAGACTACAGCACAATCCCAGACATAGTACTGAAAGAAAATGACAATTGAGCGGAAGTACGTAGGAGGGCGGAGCCAGGCTAGACATTTATGGCTATTTACACTGGCTATTTACACTCTTAAATTAACATATACCTAGACCATTACAGTGTGTTCAATCAGAGACTCTTAACCTTAACATGTCCATAACATCTTTAAACAGCAAAAGCTGTACCATCGCACCACAAAAAGAGGCCAGACAACATGAGTGGTGTGGAGTAGAAGCCAAGTAATGTTTTTATTTTTAGTCTGAGCGTCTGTGTTTTCTCACTCCAAGATCACTCTAATACCATTCCATCACATGCAAAACACATGTTAACAGGCTAATGTTAGTGTTTCAATAAAGCATACGTTTTCTACAAGTACTGTTTATGTATTTTTTCAATCAGTATGTCTTGTGACCAGACTTTTGTGATATAAAAAAACATATTAAAGGATGTTACAGTGAACTGAGCATCATATTTGCTATGACGTGAACAGAGTGGCTTTTCTCTTGTGAGCAAGGAGCGTGAATCTGAAAACACGGACTGGAGCTGGAGCTGAGCGATTACAGGAACCTTTGAGTGCTGTCACTCCATACCTGGATCAAAGCCCTATTAACTCTGCATTCAGTATATGCTTTATGTGACTTAATTGTCTTTCCATCCTCAAGTATAGGACCTCTGAAATGATAATTCAATATTATAATATAAAACAAAAACTTGTAACCCAAAATAACCTGATTGATTCTCCAATCAGACATCCCTAGTTCTGATTCTAAACGAGAGGACAGAACACATGACTTAAATCCTTAAATACTGCTGGGAACACAAAACATTGAAGCAAGTGTCAACAATACAGCACTACTACTTAATCTATAACTGAAGAACAACTGAGAAGCTATGTGGCTTCGCTATTTGTACCTTACAGCTCATCAAAAAGGGTTACAATGAAGATTTTGCAAAATAACAAACCAATAAGATGTAAAACTACAAAACACCTTAGGTTACGCATGTAACGTCTCGGTTACGTATGTAACCCTCGTTCCCTGAGTAGGGAACGGAGACGTTACGTCGGATGACGACGAATGGGGTTTCGCTTGGAAAGCCTATCAACTTCGAGTATTACAAAACGAGCCAATGACAAAGAAATGCCATGGGTCTGCGGAATTTGCATAGCGTATCTCCGCCCTACCTCATGGGTATAAAAGGCAGTTGCATGGCAACATGAAGATATGTTTCTTCGCTGAGGAGCCAAGACTGAGCTCAGGCGATCCCCGCGGTACAGCGGAAAGTTGCAGGCAGACGTAACGTCTCCGTTCCCTACTCAGGGAACGAGGGTTACACACGTAACCGAGACGTTCCCTTTCGTTGTCACTCCGAGTTACGTCGGATGACGACGAATGGGGTTACCAGTCTAATCACGCCACCTTCTCGGCTGTCTTCCAGTGCCCTGCGTAAATCTGAGATCCTTGTCGTGAGACTGGCACGGACGAAGGACTCCTATTTAGCACAGGAATACCAAAGTACACTGGGGAGCATATCCCAAAGCTTAGAGGAAATATGCAATTATTGCCAACCCAGAGGGAGGGGGGGGGGGGGGGGGCTTAGAGAATACGAGTCTAAGTCTAAGCTGCACAAGTCCTGAAAAGTGAAGCGTCTTGATCCTTGTTGGTTGGTCCTAGTATAGGTCATAAACCCCACCCTCTCCATGTAGTTTAATGGGACGTGAGGCAAACTAAATCAAATTACACTGTAACTGCCTCACAGTTTTAGTTGGGTTTGTTACTGTTTTTTGGTTCCTACCTGAAAAAATAATAGATCGTAGAAGCGGAACTAATTAGCGCCAATTTTGTGTCCGCACGTAACTAATAGGAAAAAACACCTGAAGTGTAGAGCTAAAACATAGCATCGCAAGAGCTCTCCGAGATAAGTAAATATTAAGAATATAAAGATATCTAAATGTATATTATCCGAGTAAAAGAAGACAAGGAAAAAGACTTTGAGATTTAGCCCCTCTTAAGTAGAAAGCAGCCTACGAGGTATGTTTCTTTTGTATCCAGTTTTCTGTGATATATTTCATGTGCATAGCTTGTGTTAACTAGTGTGTAACTATAACGGCACAAACTGTATTCAAGACATGCATACATGCATTGTATTTATATTTTCCTTTTATTTTTTCTCTCTTTCAACCCAGTTCTCACGGGTTGATATGATATGTTGTAGAAATAAAACCCCGTTTTTAACCAAGACCTCGTGCTTCGTGTTGACTACTGGAGGGAGCTACAGTGAGAACTCGACTGCTCCGCATGAGTAGGCGAGGAAGACGGCATCGGAGAGCGCGAATCGTGGTTGGGCCTGGACATCTCCACATTGCAGCGCGCGCCTTCACGGACGGCATCGGAGAGCGCGAATCGCGGTTGGGTCAAGACATCTCCACATCGCACAGCGCGCGCGCCTTCACATACGGCATCGGAGAGCGCGAATCGTGGTTGGGCCGGGACATCGCAGCGCGCCCCTTCATTCCAGGGCGAGAAGACGCAGTGCCCACGGGAAGAATCAGGTTTCATAACGCAAATTAAGCTGTAATTCAGAGACATTAAGTGTTCTGCATAAGAGACTGAGACATTTATTTCCATTTCACATAAGTTAATATTGTTTTGTTTACTTCCCTTTTCAAATTGAAGTTCATTGATATTGCTACTGTGTTGATATTGTGTTTACTGATGAGTATCCTGTAAATATTAATAAGAACTATTAGTATTAAGAGTAAAGCAGAATTGGTAATATTTAGGCATTTAAAGGTGAATGGTTTTTACTTAATGTGGTATATGTACAAGTTTAACTAAGAGTTAATCTTTTTGGTTTGTTTTAAATTTCATTTGTGGTAATTTAAGTTTTAAATAAGGCCATATATAACTATAACAAGTTATCAGGCAAGACCATAGATCCATAGATTGCAAAGTAAATTTTATCTAACCATTATACTAGTCTTTGAGTACAGTTTTTATTTTGGATAATCAAGTTAATTTAGCTGCAGAGAGTAATTTTTCTCCAAAGTAGTGTTAGTAGCTATAAGTAATTAAAAGGCTAAGTATTCATATATCAGATTAAAATAACTACTCAATTGAGATTAAGCTACGTTAAACCTAATTTAGATTATTGTAAACAAGGTAATTACTCAACGAAAGGCAAGTTTAGATTTAAACCAAACTAAAGTAAATTAAGTAAAATGTCAGAGTTTGAGCTTTTCTTTGAGAGTGACAAGGAGGGTGCAGGTGAAGACTCGCAGCAACACTGCGCAGACATGCAACCACAAGCTGATGAAGGCACAGGAGATAACCACACTTCCTCGCAAGAGCCACAAAGAAGCCAAAGAGTCCGCAAGTTTACGGAAAAGGGCCAAGAACTGCACAATGAGCAAGTAAGAAGATTTGCACACCGTTTCAGTGTGAGCTACGAGAAGTGGAAAGCTATCGCTAAGGATGCCAAACAAGCGCTGAATGGACATTGCTCAAACAACCTGCTGCGTGACCACATCACTAAAATAAGCAACGCCTCAGATAATCTGAACGTTGTTTATGAAGATTTAAGGCACATTGACATTCCCGACCAAGACACGCGTCGCAGAGCAGACACCTGCGAAGCAGTAACAAGAACAATCATCCAGACTGCAAAGGCTCTTCTAGGCACAAGAGGGGGTGAAGAACAAGGGGTGAAAGCAATAGAGTCTGTAATTGAAGCTGCAGCCTCAGACAAAGTAAGCGTCAACTCTCAGCGCACCAAGTCGTCTGCTCATTCTCGAACTAACTCAAGAATAACATCCCGTTCAAGCCAGTCTTCTGCAAGACAAGATGCTGCTGCTGAAGTTGCTGCCAATGAAGCCACTTTAAAAGTATTGCTAAAGCAAGAATGTCATATCAAAGAACTTGAAAGACTCGAAACTGAAGCAGCCAATTTCCGAGCTAAACAAGAGGCTGAAAATGCAGAAAGACAAAGGGTGCTGGTAGCCAAGCGCAGAGAACTAGAAAGATTGGAGACAATTAAGAAGCTAAAGGCTGCAAAGGCGAGACAGCAAGTATATGAACGAAGTGAATGCTCAGATGAAGAAATATTTGGGCTGCTCCATCAATGTGTCCCTCTGAAGGAGAATGAGGAAGTCAAGCATGAAAGTAACCTATTGCAGCATCGCTCCCCACCTCACTCTCTGACACAACCAAAACAAGAAGACCATACTGCAGCTCTTGTTAGAGCATTTGCAGAGTCCATTAGTGCGAGTCGTCTTCCTGTACCTGAACCAACAACGTTCAACGGCGACCCACTCAGATTCAACGACTGGAAAGTTTCCTTTCAGACACTTATTGACAGGAAAAACATACCAGCTGAAGAAAAAATATACTATCTGCGAAAGTATGTGGGTGGTCCAGCCAAAAAGGCCATTGAAAGCTACTTCTTGCTTGGCACAGAGTCAGCTTATTGTGCAGCGTGGACCATCTTAGAAGAGAGATATGGCAATCCATTCCTTATCGCCAAGGCCTTCAGAGATAAGCTCGACACATGGCCCAAGATCAGTTCTAAGGGGAGTGTGGAACTTCAAGAACTCGCTGACTTCCTTCGCAGCTGTGAGGCGGCCATGTCTCAGATCAAGGGTCTTGAAGTACTCAATGACTGCAACGAAAATCAGAAAATACTCTCTAAACTTCCAGACTGGCTGACCTCAAGATGGAATAGGAAGGTATTAGAAGTGGAAGAACAAAGTCACACGTTCCCAAGCTTTAGCCAGTTCGTTAAGTTTCTCACACGCGAAGCCAAAATCGCCTGCAACCCAATAACATCCCTCCACGCTCTAAAACCAAGTGAAAGTGAGAAGATCAAAGTTTCAAAGACAAAAGGTCATGGAGCAAAGGTATTGGCAACTAACTCAGACGAGAAAACTGTTACCACAAGCTGTGTCTTCTGTGAAAAGGCAGGTCACAGTTTACACAAGTGTCGCAGATTTATGGAAGAGACGATTTCAGAGCGAGTCAAATTTGTTCAAGAGAAGAAATTGTGTTTCGGCTGTCTGAAGTTTGGCCATCGCTCAAAGGACTGTGAAAACAGAAAGATCTGCGATATGTGTGAAAAAAGACATCCAGCTTGCCTCCATGATAATCGCACCAAGGAAGAAAGGACGTCAACGCGGCCCAGTGGAGCAGGGGATAGTGGCAGGTTAAGGGAAAGGAAAATGGATCGGTCACAAGATAAAGCAGCAAGATCATCACGTGAGGCAACATCCAATAGAGTTATACAGAATGTTAAAGACACTCATACATCCACAGTCATTCCAGTGTGGTTGTCAGTCACAAGTGAGCCAGATCGTGAAGTCCTTGTGTATGCACTCCTCGATACACAGAGCGACACGACATTCATCCTGGAAGAAACGGCAAAGACTCTCCACACAAAGAATGAACCAGTTCAGCTAAAGCTCTCCACAATGGCTTCAAGAAATACAGTCGTGTCCTGTCGGAAACTGACTGGACTACAAGTGAGAGGATTCTACTCAGACAAGATAATTCCTCTGCCAGTGACCTACTCGAGAGAATTGATCCCTGCAAACAGAGATCATATTCCCACACCAGAGACTGCAAAGGCATGGCCTCATCTGGAACACATCGCAGACGAGATTGCTCCTCAGCAAAGCTGTGACGTGGGTCTGCTAATCGGATACAACTGTCCTCAAGCTCTTGTCCCAAGGCAAGTGGTGCCTGGTAAAGAAAATCAGCCCTTTGCTCAGAGAACAGACCTGGGCTGGAGCGTAGTCGGCTATGGCAACCCATGTCTCGACTATGGAGATGAAATTGGAGTAAGTCACCAGGTCATCGTGAAGCAAGTCATGCCTGGTCTTCAGTCTCCTTCAAACATCACAAGCGAAGTGCATTATGTCTGTAGAACTCAGGTCAAGGAGGTAGTCTCACCTGCAGATGTCATCAAGGTGCTGGAATCGGATTTTGTCGAAAGGTCTTTGGAGGACAGCCACATCTCTCAAGAGGATCTCCGATTCCTGTCAAAGATGGAAAGAGGCATCAGGCTCAAGGACAATGGTCATTATGAGATGCCGCTGCCATTCAAGAATGAAAGACCCAACTTACCAGATAACATGGTGTGCGCCATCCACCGTCTCAGATGCCTAGAACGGAAGCTGAAAAGAAACAAACAGTACTACAAAGACTACAATACCTTCATGGATGAGATCATAACACGTGGAGATGCAGAAAGGGTCCCAGAAGAAGACCTCAATAAAGCTCCAGCATTTATTCCAAAAGCCTGGGAAGATACGTGTTGTCTTCGATTGTTCGGCGAGATTTCAAGAGACATCCTTAAATGACCATCTCCTGACCGGTCCAGAGCTGACAAACACCTTGGTGGGAGTTCTGTGTCGTTTCCGGAAAGGTCCAGTGGCAATCATGTGCGACATAGAACGCATGTTCCACCAGTTCCACGTTAAAGCAGAAGACCAAGATTACTTAAGATTCCTGTGGTGGGAGAATGGAAATCTTGAAGCCAAACCATTCATCTATCGGATGAAGGTCCACTTGTTTGGTGCGGCTTCATCACCTGGCTGCGCTAACTATGGACTCAAGCACCTTGCAGCCGAAGGACAAGGACACTTCAGTGAAGCCACCATCAAGTTCATTCAGAAGAACTTCTATGTTGATGACGGCTTGTCAAGCTTAGCGTCTGAAAGCCAAGCTATCCAGTTAGTAAAGGAGGCAAGAGAGCTCTGCAACACAGGCAAACTCCGGCTGCACAAGTTCATTTCCAACAGCAAGAAAGTCCTAGCTACAATCCCCAAAGAAGAGTGTGCTAAAGCCGCCCAAGACCTGGACATGGCCCTGGGAGAACTACACGTGGAAATAGCACTTGGCATACAGTGGTGCGTGGCTTCTGACGAGTTCCAGTTCAGAGTGATTGTGAAAGAAAATCCACTTACCCGAAGAGGAGTCTTGTCCACTGTCGCTTCAGTATACGATCCACTCGGATTTGTGGCACCATTCATCCTGGTGGGAAAACAGATCCTGCAGCAGATGTGTCGTGACAAGCTCAGTTGGGATGACATCTTACCTGATAATCTTCGACCCCTGTGGGAGTTTTGGCTCCAAGATCTGCGAAATCTGGCTGGTGTTAAGATTCAGAGATCCTACATTCCATCAAACTTTAAGGTTCAGAGCTATGAGCTCCATCATTTCTCTGATGCCAGCGTGTCAGGTTATGGCGAGTGTTCGTACCTCAGAGCAGTCAGTGCATCAAGTGAAGTCCACTGCTCTTTGGTAATGGGGAAGTCAAGAGTAGCCCCTACTAAGGTTACCACCATACCAAGACTTGAGCTGTCAGCAGCAGTCGTAGCTGTCCGCACCAGTGACATGCTCAAAAGGGAACTGGAGATAGATTGCCTACAAGAATTCTTCCGGACCGATTCAAAGGTTGTCCTCGGATACATCAGTAACGAGGCCAGGAGATTTCATGTGTTCGTGGCAAACCGTGTGGAACGCATCAAGCAAAGTACGGAGTCTGCGCAATGGAGGTATGTGGCTTCTGAAGAGAATCCAGCAGATCATGCCTCAAGAGGTCTTGCAGCAGAACAACTTGTAGCTTCTAACTGGTTCACGGGTCCAGACTTTCTTTGGCAGAAAGAGCTGCCCAGCGAAGTAGTCAAGGTGGGAGAGATTGCAAGTAGTGATCCAGAGATCAAGAAGGCCCAGGCTCATGACACCCAGGCAAAGGAAATAAGGTCACTGTTAGATCGTCTACAAAAGTTCTCTGACTGGTCAAGAATGGTGAAAGCTATAGCCAGACTAAAGCGGCGTGCAAAGGAAGCGAAAGGCCTCAAGACAAGGTCCTGGGAAACCACCAGTTTAGAGGAAAGGAGAGACGCAGAGCTCAGCATAATCAAGATGGTCCAACAAGCAACCCTCTCTCAAGAAATACAAGGCATCCAGTGTCATAAGAACACACAAATCAAAGACAAGGCCAACAAATTACACAAGCTAGGTCCATTCCTGGATGACCAAGGTATCCTCAGAGTGGGAGGCCGCTTAACCCATGCTGCTCTTCATCCACATGTGAAGCATCCAGCTGTTCTCCCTAGAGACAGTCACGTGTCAGCATTACTCGTCAAGCACTATCACGAGAGAGTGCACCATCAAGGACGGGGAATGACCATAAATGAGATCCGATCCAATGGTATATGGATCCTGGGATGCAGCAGTGCAGTGTCATCCCATATTTACAAATGCACAACGTGCAGGAAGTTCAGAAGATGCACAGAACGACAAAGGATGGCAAATCTCCCGGAAGATCGAATGGAAACAACCCCTCCATTTACTTACTGCGGGATGGACTGCTTCGGGCCATTCTACATCAAGGAAGGAAGAAAAGAGTTAAAGCGTTATGGACTGTTACTTACCTGCATGTGTTCCAGAGCAGTGCATATTGAAATGCTCGACGACTTGACCACAGATGCCTTCATTAACGCTCTGCGTTCATGCATTGCTATTCGTGGAACAGTACGGCAAATAAGATGTAATCAAGGTACAAACTTTGTCGGCGCCAGACGTGAGTTCATTGAAGCATTAAAGGAGATGGATCAAGAGGAACTCAAAGAACTGAGATGTGAGTTCATCATGAACACCCCAGCTTCAAGTCATATGGGTGGCGTCTGGGAAAGACAAATTCGCACTATCAGAAGTGTCTTGACGTCCATTCTAGAACAGTCAGCCAGACAACTTGACTGCTCCTCACTACGGACGTTCTTATATGAAGTCATGGCTGTTGTAAATAGCAGACCTCTGACCACTGATCATCTGAACGATCCATCCTGTCCAGAGCCCTTGACACCAAACCACATCCTGACCATGAAATCCACGATCATCTCTCCACCTCCTGGAAAGTTCGTCAGGGAAGATCTGTATCTCCGCAAGAGATGGCGCAGAGTTCAACTCTTAGCCAACAACTTTTGGACACGGTGGAAAAAGGAATACCTCCTCAATCTCCAACACAGACAGAAGTGGACCAAAGACTGCAGAAATGCTAAGGTCAATGATATTGTCGTTTTGCAAGATGATGCTACACCACGAAACCAGTGGAAGTTAGCAAAGGTTATTGAAGTGTATCCAGGAAAGGACGGAAGAGTGAGAAGACTCAAGTTGCTTATCGGCGATTCAACTCTGGATGGAAGAGGAAAGCGCATCTCTAAACCTGTTCATTTGAAGAGGCCCATCCATAAGACAGTTATATTGTTGGAAGCAGACTGAAGACTCCAGCATCCTCTAGTCACTCTTTCTATCAGTTCTTAAGTTGAGCCATAAGTAAATAGTTAGTACTTTGAAATTAATATTATGTGCAGTTTATATGCAGTATGTGTGTCTCTTTAAGCTGTTCTGAGAAATCACTTGTGATTTGGTGGGAGTGTAACTGCCTCACAGTTTTAGTTGGGTTTGTTACTGTTTTTTGGTTCCTACCTGAAAAAATAATAGATCGTAGAAGCGGAACTAATTAGCGCCAATTTTGTGTCTGCACGTAACTAATAGGAAAAAACACCTGAAGTGTAGAGCTAAAACATAGCATCGCAAGAGCTCTCCGAGATAAGTAAATATTAGGAATATAAAGATATCTAAATGTATATTATCCGAGTAAAAGAAGACAAGGAAAAAGACTTTGAGATTTAGCCCCTCTTAAGTAGAAAGCAGCCTACGAGGTATGTTTCTTTTGTATCCAGTTTTCTGTGATATATTTCATGTGCATAGCTTGTGTTAACTAGAGTGTAACTATAACTAGGGGTGTAACAATACATCGATCAAAAGTCTAACGATACGATGCATCGATGCCACACACAAAATATCGATTATACGGTACCTTTATTTTGACACTCTCCACATCCTCACACGGAACTTTTCTCAGCTGAAATAGACACCTGACAAGATTGACAGAACCCTTTGTCACAAAAGCGGGTATTTTCCACTGTCAAGGCATCGCGACTTCATCTTTTACAGCAGAAACGACAAGCACCCTTGTTTGTGAAATCAACCCGAAAAGTCTGTGTTAGCGAATCAGTGCGCACTGCGCAGTATTCAGGTCGGGTGACAAGCCTGCTTGTCACTTTGAAAAGACGCGCTAGCTGCGAGGAGTTTCGTCAAAGCTGATTAAAAGTGATCGAGGATGGATTTCAACGAACTTGATGAACTTCATGGCGTAAAAGGAAAATAAGATCTGAAACTTTTTCACGGAATCTTGCTAAAACAGCAGGTTAGTGGTGAGGGAAAAGCTCTCTGTATCGCGTGTACGTTATTCACAACAACAAAGTTTGACAGGCGTCTAACGTTAGATGTCAGCTGAGGAGATTAACGTTACAACGATTAAGTGTTTTATTAAGTATCATAGCAATTACTAGGCTTTGTTTAACTCTGAAACATGAAATGTGGAGTTATCTGCTTTTGCCAGACACACACACAAAAAAAAAAAAAAAAAATATATATATATATATATATAAAATACTTTCAATGCACTTTTATTTGATCATTTACCTGTATTTTTTTGTTATTATTACTTAATCAAAACAACCTCTTCTGTTATAGTTCATTTGCAAAAACAGATAACTCTGTTCTTGTTCATTTTCATATAGGCTATCATGTTTTTTTTTTTACTTGTAACTTGTAACAAACAACTTGTAAATGTCCCAATTGGGAGAGGGTGTGCCATTTTCAAAGAGCTTAATTAAACTTTCATATATTTTTGGATGCATTTGTGAGTTAATAAACGTAACTGGTTGTGTAAACTTGGCACATAATATCTAAATATCGATTGATAACCCTGAATCGAATCGAATCGTAATCGTATCGCAGAATTTTTTGAGGTATCGGCAATAATCGTATCGCTGGCTGAGAGAATCGATATCGTATCGTATCGTGATGAACTGTCCGATTTACACCCCTAACTATAACGGCACAAACTGTATTCAAGACATACATACATGCATTGTATTTATATTTTCCTTTTATTTTTTCTCTCTTTCAACCCAGTTCTCACGGGTTGATATGATATGTTGTAAAAATAAAACCCCGTTTTTAACCAAGACCTCGTGCTTCGTGTTGACTACTGGAGGGAGCTACATACACTTTTTTTCTGTCATTTTAGGTAGTTTTTTATCACACTGATGAAAGTTTAAGTGTTAGTTTTTTTAAATAAGTTTAGTCTTAGTTAGTAATTTGTCAGCACGATGTCAGCGCCATATTGGGCTTCACTTATCTACAATGGATCAAAACAGCGTTATCCTGTCTGGCACTAAAATTTGTAATGAAATAACTGTGAAGCTATAATACACTGGAAACGACTAGAATGACAAACATTTTCCTAGAACAAAGCTGGCTTTACACTTTGTGCAACAGTCATTTCTCAGACTGTGACGGAGTCTAGAGTTCTTCTAGTCGTATTCCGTTGCCTTGTGCACGAGACTGTACACGCTCATATGGCTAGATGGTGTTCCCTCTCAAAACAATTTCACCAACTGACTCCATGGAAACACTTATGTCCTCTGTCCCTCTGTCAGCATAATTACTTATTGCTGCTATACACACCACACTAATCTCCCAGGCGCACCGCAGAAGTGATCACGTTAATTGCCGTTTATTGCATGGAATTATAAACCATTAGAGCGCTACCGACGAACCCTGCCAAAACAAAGAGGGCTCATTTATTTAGCCAAAGTTCAATGTAGTTAGACTAAAACTAGGCTAATACATAAAAATCGCAGATTGTATTGTGTCTTTGCTTTAGCGGAATGAAATGTCTTTATCATACTATTAAGCAGAAATTACCTTAGATTATAAGGCTAACAAAATTTTAATTGGTGCACGCCATTTTTAAAAAGCCACAGCATGAAGGTCTATTTTACTTGCTAGACTTCTAATTTTGTATTCCATACAGTAAAACATTTTTTTCAGAAAATCTTTTTTATTATAAATGACGTGGTATCATTTTTAAACATTCCTAGTGTGCTTCTCAGTGTTTTCCGCAATTTCCTCATTTGATAATAGTTGGCTTGAGGATTCCAAACTGCATAACCACACTGCAATTCATCATTCTTGCAATGACACCTCACTGCTGTTTTTTTCCCACTCAGGGAACAAACATGGCCCTCGCTTCACGGTCGTGCCTTTGTTGCCATTTTCCAAACCCAACAGAATATGAAATATTAGGAGCCCAGCTGTACCTTTCAATTACAAGAAGCCCTGTGGGAGGATACCCATTACTTACAGCAGGATTCTCCCAGTCTTCCATTTGTTAACGCATCAATTATGGCCACAGGATTCCCAGATGTAGAATTTGTCAAGATTGGAGCTGTTCTGGCAGGTGATTATCAGCAGGTGGGCTTAGTCTGTACAGTGTTTCCCAAAAAATAGGCTGAAGTTAAATACCTTGTCCAAGTCCAGATCAAATTTTCTTCACTTGAGTTTGATTGCTTGCGGGTGTTGATAAAGGAGACGTGTTTAATTTGCTTCCTGCGAAGCTTAGGTGGGTTTGAAGAACATGCTGACAGTGATGAAAATGAATCCAAGAGGATGTGGGTGTACATTTCTTAGAAATTCAGATGTTGGAAACTCTGTATTTCTATGGGAGGGAGAAGAATAGAACTTGTATGAATTACCTGTCAAATTGAAAAGTAATTGTTCACACAGCAATAGTCATTATTCAATTTCTTTTTTCTGTGCAATAAATAAATAAATAAAATAATATTAAGAATGTTCACACGTACACAGACTAATTTTCCTTACAGTCACAGCTCACAGTGACGACTGCTGTTAAACTAAAAAAAAAAAAAAAAAAAAGACCCATAAATGTAGTCAGGCTATGTTTGAGGAACCGAACCGAACTGTCATGAATCAGACAGTTCAAGTTTTCAAGGTAACTCACTTAGACAGTCTGGCTTCAGCAGTCCACTGGACAGTTATCAGCAAATAACAATAACCGTCTGTTCCCACAACATCATATAGCTTCAGATTAATTGGAATATAGCACACAAGTCATATTAGTATAACCTCGTTTTTTGCAGTTTTGGTACTATAAACTGCTGAAGTCGCTGTATAAGGGATATTTAAAAGTATATTCTAGTATACACTATTCCAGAGAATAAAGAAAGTCAAACGGGTTTGACATAACATTTTCATTTGGGTGAACTATTCATGAGGTAACTATATAAAGTCAGTATGCGATGCATTCATTATATTTTATTCCTCAACCCTGACACTAAATAGCATTTATTAAGGATTGGTCACAATTACATAATAATAACTGTAGATGAGGTTCCAAATATTTCTGATTTTGAATCTAAAATGACTGACTACATTTGATTATATTTGATTTACAGTCATGCACTGTTCCAAATAAAGTATGAATACCATGGTTGAAATGATCCAATTTAAGAGAGTATTTAAAAGATTAGCCCAAGAAAACTTTGTGCACAATATAGTAGAGAAGAACATAAAGATGTTCTGGAAAAATCACAATAAGCCAAAGCACATAGGTTACTTTTAGTGCCAAACCACAACGTGCAAATTTTGTTTCAGCTTTCAAATCCATCAATTTTTCAATATTAGACGTTTCTTGTTTCCAAAAATATATCTACCTCAATAAATCTGGCATTTTGGAGAGGATAAATTGTCATGTCTTATGCATAAAACTGCTTCTGATGTCTAAATGTTCTTAGAATGGACAAGATGTGGGTCCTAATATATCAAATGTTTCAACAAATGCAGTTTACAGTCAAAAGCATAGAATTCCTCCATCATTATCAACGACTTACAAAAGACCACACACACACACACACACACACACTGAAGTAAAATTGTCCAAAAATTAACTAAATACTGTACAAAGCAACAAACAGGCAACCCCTTTCACCTCGCAAATTAGACTCGGAGAATGTGAAAGCATGTTCCCTTATCTAATCTTCTGGCTCATTCCTAAAGCCCCCCACCCCCTCACCCTCACCCCACCCCACATTATTTATCCTCTCTGCTGTCATACACAATCCAAACCTTGGAAGAATATTGGAATTACTATAATTTTCCTTTTGCTTCGACGAAAAAGGGGGCTGACTCCTCTCTTCTATTTAGTGAAGTTCTCCTTATCTGCATCTTATTTCAACCTCTGTAACCAAGAGGGAGAGAGAGAGTGAGTTGGAAGGTGAATGGAGAGGGCAGGCTCACATCTGCAACTCTGCAGCCTCCTCAAACCCACCTCCTCCAACCCTGTGCTTTGCACAACCCTGACCATGGGACACCAGGCAGAGTGAGTAAGGGGGATTTATTCAATAAGACTCCAGCTCCGTGCACATCAAATTCTGGTAAATCTTTGTCTTTTCTTTCTTTAACTGTTACGATGTATTGATTCTCTTTATTGTTTTGGTATTTGCAATTTTTCCTCTGGCTGCAACCAGCATGTAGAAGATACTTTTTCACATCTCATTATCTGAAGGCTACCCCAAAAGGTTTTTTATTTTATTTGATGGTGGTGTGCATTTTGTCTATGAGGGTCGAGTTGATGTGCGTAGAATCTCATATGCTTTGTCCTTTCTGACAGCTTTCCAAATATTTGATCATACATAGTAAATATGTAAGAAATGGTTATCAGTTCCTGACTTGTGCCACTGCCGCAAGTGAAGAATGAATGGAATTAATTAACAGGGCTTTGTCCGGCAACCGGTTCACGGATAAATGTGCAGACAAGTTATATTAAGAGTTAGGTTAAGAAACAATATAGCTTTCTTTAACTCATAAGAGTTGTGTTTCCTTGTTTGGGTAACAGCTATGATTAAAAAAGGCTGCACAGAAGAGCTGGAAAGGGCTCAAAAGGGAGATTCTCTAACAAACCGTAAGACATGTATTTTGATCATGTACGTAACTTGGTGGAAACTCCCTCGTAACAGCTATGTCCTCGGTAGACTGTTGCCTTTACGGTCTTGATTATGTGAAATCGTTTCAGCGGTCTCTCTGATATAATGTTTTTGCTATTCCATTGGAGCCTGAGGAACTTGGCCCCCCATTTATTTTCCCCTCATGTTGGCAAACTAATTGAACATGCCTTACAGCAGTTGTTGATTTTGGTATCGAAAACCACTGGATTACAATAGCACATTTATAGCTGTGCAATGGAAAACAGGCAGAAAGGTTTTACTAAGACAATGGCTGCCAGTTAGAAAACATGAAGATAACTGATCCAAGACAAGCCATACACAATAAATCAAGAGTAACTACAGATGTGGAGCGAAATTAGAGCTACATGAAACATGCCTTTCCTGGGAAACTGACTAAATAAAGCATACATATTTGGCAGCTTTACCACTTAAAATACGGAGAGGTTAACGCCTCATCTGGAGGACAGGGAGGAATCAGCTGTTCAACAAGAGTTTCCTGCCTCCCACATCCAGTTGGACAAAACCCATCAACGTGAAATAAATCTTAAACAAGTATCACTACAAACACAATGAATTACTCGTGCTAAAATTCCACTGAGAATTAAATGTCATGTTTTGGAAGATACATGCGGAGGATACATTCGGCTAAATTTAATGGGGAAATTCCTTTTGGTAGCAGAGAATGTTTAAACACGTTGCATTCCAGCTACATTACCGTTCCAAAATCTCCTTCATCTTGACCTGGGGAACCATAAACTGTCTGGAGGTCCCCAATAACTTCCAAGGTCAATGAGTAGGTCATGGTGCAGAGACAAGCCATATGGTTAGAGGTTGAGACTGGCAGACACACATCTTTCCAGTTTTTGTGCAAGACTTGTAGTCATTAATTCCGTGAGAGTAATGGTGCATATTACCAAATTGTCAATTCAAATACATTCTGCACAGTCTTTTTTTTTTTTGGTCTAAAGTTGCTTTGGCTTTGTCACATGAACTTGAGCTTGGTCATTGTCCAGAGCAATCATTTCTCTGGCAGAAAGAAAACCAGTTCCAAGGAATAGTGTGTGGGGAGGCGTGGGCTTGAGTGCTTAGCATGCAGACATGCTCGTGAAAATAATGGAGAATTCCACATACCTCCTCTTGTGCTGGGCTCTGCGAAGCACTGGAGTGAGGGCTAGTTCTACCATAGTCTCTTGTAGCTAGACCTTTAGACTGACAGAAGAAAGGCCTGGACTCCATCGCAGCTTTCATGGGCCAAAGTCTGCCCATGAAGACATCTGACTGACATGTCAAGCAACCAATCACAGTTCGTTTTGTTCCGTGTCATGTTTAGGGGTATGAATGTCCTTAGGGTAGCATACCAGCGTGCATGAATAATAAATTATTAATTCAAGAACGTTGTGCAAGTTTCCTGCAGCAATGGAGCCACAAACTTCACATACTTCTGAAAATCCAGCGTTTAGTTGATCCTGATTAGAGCTCGTTGTCAAGTATAAAAACTATGGTGTTCTTCTTACATGAGGGCATTTGTCATCACAATGGCTTTGTTTCCAGGCGGACCGTTAAAGAACACGACACACAATTCAACCAATCAGATGACGACTTTCAAAACTCCTAAAGTGCTTCCCATTTTGTGTGCCTCATGCATCAGACGTTTAGCCAACAATCCGTATGTGCTAAGACCATTTCTACCATAGCTGTCTTATGATACACCTCCAGGTCAAAGACTGGAAAACCCCAGTCACATAACTAGTCAAGGTTGAAGGATGTATAAAAGTTTCACTCGTGCTCCAGTCATGCTCATGATCTCTCAGCTGGTGAGGATGGTAACTTGCATTGGGAAACTTTGTTTGACCGCAGCAATCAGTAGGCCAAAAAACACCCCACCCCTTCTAAAGGGAGCATATCTGGTCTTCATTTATTATGGTGTTTTTTATAATGTCTGGAGTTCTTTCTCTTTCTGGAAACAGCACACAGTTTCCAGCAGTCAGAGTTAGATGAAGAACGGTTTCAAAACATGACATGATTCTACTTGGTGAGATTGTTAGGCTAAAATAATAACACTAATGGGTGGTGATGGCGCAGTGGATAAGACACATGCCTTTGGTGTGAGAGATCCGGGTTCGAATCCACTGTGAGACACCAATGTATCCCTGAATAAAAAACACTTAACCCCTAATTGCTCCAGAGGCGTGCGACCTCTGACATACATAGCAATTGTAAGTCGCTTTGGATAAAAGCGTCAGCTAAATGAATAAATGTAAATGTTAGTGTTCAATTCAAGTTAAGCTCAATCAACAGCACTTGTGGCATAATGTTGATTATTACAAAAGTCAATTTTGTGAATGGGGCAAACATAAAAATGCTTACTGCTGCAATAGCATAGCCACAAAATGTAAACAATATGCACTTTGACATGTTTGTAGTGAGAAAAATCAGTTACTTTTCTGTGTAAAATTCTATGCATTTTTACAAAACCCAAAACCATAAAACGAACATAAAAAGGACAAGAACCTTACAACTCAAGTAAGTTTTAACAGATGAATGAAGTAAACTTTCTTTTATAAAATCCTAAGCTTCACATACAACCTCCACAAACTTCACATTTGCTCCAAAATCCATTTTTAAGTGTCTCACCATAAGCTTGATTTTTGCTTTTTGAAAGGGACATTTAGGCCTAAGTGATGTCATTACTTGAATTTAGATGCTCAAATAATAGAGAAGTATTGCAAAATATGCCTGTTTCTCATTCCAGTTGCACAAACAGGTTACACACATCCATCATTTCCATTCTGTGGTTTCATAGCCGGGCCTAGAAATGCACAACCATCTTTGTAAGCATGTACCGAATTAACCGCATTATATCCTGTGCGCAACAAATGCAACAAAACTGCATCTTCTCAATTGTTTTGGTTGAGATGTTTACATTGATTACAAAACGCATGTTATTCATTTAACAAAACTATAAAACTAAACATCTGCAAATCCAATGGCATTCATGTGAAGACATCTAAGAAATGCATGTCTTATCTTCATTTCTCTTCAGGTGCTAAACTGGAGCTTGGTACTTCAGGAACATGGGTTGCAAAATGAGATCCATGCATTTTGTGTTTTGGTGTCTTTACTTCATGCTCCTTCACTTGTTTTGCACAGCACAAGATGAGGACATGAGATTAAGTAAGCGTGCTTCTTTCATCTTCATTAGTGAATGTTGCATGAAGACTATTGACTCAGATAATAACATGACCTAATGATGCAGTGTTCATTGTGGCTGTCTTAATGCAGAGCATATGCAACAATTTTTGCGACTTCTTTAGAGCAATTTGGTCATCCAATTGGGAACAAGAGGCAGATTGTCATTTTTTTTTTATAACATAACCATTACCACAAACATAGAAACAATAAAGATAGAACTGTGGAGTCAAGTGTCCGAAATGTGCCTTGGTCCAATGGTCAATTCACACTTTGCAAAATCTTGTATTCGTTCCTCAATTTCAGGTTGTAGGACAGCGCCAAGTGATTTAGTATTCATACTCGATGGATCATGGAGTGTGGATGACATAAACTTTGAGATTGTGAAACGGTGGCTGATGAATATCACCATGAGCTTCAACATTGGTCAGAAGTTCACCCAGGTTGGGGTGGTGCAATATAGCGACGACCCCTTCTTACATATACCCCTGGGAAAACATTTCTCAAGCAATAACCTTATCAAGGCAATGGAGTCCATAGAATACATGGGTGGAAACACAAACACAGGGAAGGCTATCAAGTTTGCCAACGACAAACTCTTTGCCCTGTCCGAGCGAGGTCCGAATGGCATTGCAAAAATTGCTGTGGTTTTGACGGATGGGAAGTCACAAGATGAAGTGCTGGCAGCTGCAGAAGCTGCAAGGAAAAAGGGGATAATTCTCTTCGCAATTGGCGTCGGGTCTGAGACCGAGGAGGCAGAGCTCAGGTCCATTGCCAACAAACCATCCTCAGCCTATGTTTTTTCTGTGGAAGACTATAAAGCTATCGCAAAGATCCGTGAAGTTATTAGGCAGAAGCTGTGCGAAGGTAAGCCTCCATGTTCCTTTATGTCTCTAGGCTTTCATATCTCACTCATTTGTATAATATTTTTCACAGGTGTCACATTGAAATTATACAGTTTTATGGCCACGAGCTTCAGCAGGGGAGCAAGACTTTGTTGCTTTAGCATGTCATGTACCCTTGGAGACAGATTTATGGCATCTCCATGTTTGAGCTGCATGCATAATTTGGTGCCTCTCGCCTCAATGCACGAATTACAGTTTGATTTATGTCCTACAACATCCAGGTGTTACGAGTTCACCAAGGTGGCTGTAAATTGTCAAAAGGGTGAAATTAGGATCATGCATTGCTGAGCACGTTTCAGAGATTGTGACATCAATTTCTAGCAAGCTTACAAATAAGCCAGTCTGATTGTTTGAAAGTTCTGCAAATGGCCAGTAATCCTGAGATGAGTATACACAATTAATCCAATTTTGGCAGATGCAAATGTCAAGCTTGTATAGTTCCCTCCAGCCAAAATGATTTCATTACTTCAAGGTACGACTTGGATTTGCAGTAAAGCAGAAGTAACACAATATTAAGTGTAACAGTGGTGGAAAAGAAGTGATCAAATGCCACTTGATCCCGCAATTCTTGAAATGGGGGAGAAAGCATATTTCCCAAGGCGCTTTTCTGTTCTTACAATGGATTACTCAGCAACAACTCCAGACAATATAGCCATTAGGTTGGAAATCAGGCCTCCATAAAAGTTTGCTAAGACTCCTGAATCTCATGATAGAAAGTCTTTCCGGACACTGGAAAAGTTAATGATTAAGGCACTTTATGATAGAAGAGGTCATCTTTTGTCTGGTATTTGCAATGGCGGGGACATTCTTCAGTCAGAATGCATATTTGCACAATGTCCAGTGTCCCACTCCAAGGTATTCCTACGATTTTTTTAGACTAGTCTTCAAGCCAAATAAAATAAACCACCTCATTTCATAAATATTTAACCCTTTTGAGCCATTTTTTCTCACCGTGCACATACTGTTGGGATGTTAATATCAAAGCAAATTCAAGGCTGAGGAATGATAGGGTATTGCTTATTTAGTTTAATTCCGATTAAGGCATTATTTGTTGCAGAGTGGCAATTTACCTTGTTTTCTCTATTTAATGTACCACAGAGACTGTATGTCCAGCAAAGATTCCATTTAATTCTCAGGATGCGAAAGGATTTGACATTCTCCTCTATCTCAACTTGGCTAAAAAAGCCAAAAAGACACAAGGATCATTTTATGGCAGCAAAGCCTACCAGGTGACATCCCGAGTTGACCTGAGTGAGAGCACTAGGTAAAGGTATTATGGTATCAAGCTTCTTTGTCCTTGCAAGAATACTCTGTTTGATTTGAAACGTCATTTTCATCTTAATGTCCGTAGGATGTTATTTCCAGGCGGACTTCCACCATCCTATGTTTTTGTGGCCACGCTGAAGTACAAAGGCTCTGTGGTTATGGAGGACTGGGATCTATGGCGGATACAGACCAAGGATGAAAAGCCTCAAATGGCTGTAACTCTAAATGGTCTGGACAGAACAGTGATATTCACCACCACCAGCAGGACACCAAGCGGAACTCAAACTGTGGTCTTCACAAAATCACCTGCTAAGGTAAATACAGAGCATGAGAAAAGAACGAAACAAATTAATGAACTCTGAGTGCTAATTAGTAAAATCCATCAGTTAATTCGGAACAGTTTATTTTGATGATCTACTTTAGACATTCTACTACCTTTAAGTAACTTTGCAGCTAACTCTCATTAGAGTATTAGTAGACAGTCTGCTTAATATCTGCTAACACTTTATTTTCATGCTCCCCAACAGAAATTTATTCTGACTATAAGTAACGACATGTCAACACATTCTACATACCTGAACCTTAACACCTAACCCTAACCTAACAGTCAACAAATATTAAATGCATGTTAGTTGACATGAAGTTCCAAAGTTAATTATAGTAGAATGTCTAAAGTGGACCATCAAAATAAAGTGTAATCGTTCATTCTCCATCAGTTGAAATTTCCATGGCATACACCTAGAAAATCCATGCTGATAATCACCAGCATACTAAATGTTGTGTTTTGGATGCTTGGGATCCTCAATTGATGTGCTATGTCTCAATGGTTCTGCTTCACCAGCTTCACCATAAAGACCACGCTGGTTGATGTTTCGGTCCATGAGCTATATCAGCACTTATCCAGCCTGAAAATCTGCACAATGTGTGCCTAAGCTGGTTTTAGCAGGGATACTACAATTTCAGACACATTTCACACAGAATATCCCTTTACAGTGGACTCACTGCCCATGACAGCCAAGTAAATTGTATACCAGACTTACTAGTCCCATATGGATAAAAAGTTGGTGGAATTTGGAAAAGAAATACTGAAACCATTTTTATACATCATAAACTTGATCTTTTCCATTTAGTTTATATTCTCTCCAAAACACATTATGGAATGATTCCTTAGTATTTAAATTATGAGCACCCAAAGTTGAGTGACAGAGCCCTAGTATGTTTATTATTTAACGTTTACATAAATCCTTCTTTTATGATGCCAATGCTACTGAATAACAATTTACTTAGATGTTCTTATCTTCCTCATAAAATCCCATTTATGGTATATAAACTAAAGGTACTAATGTAAAAATGTAATGTAGAACATCATCATCATCTGCATTCTGCTATGTTTTTTGTATTTTACAGAAATTATTTGATGAAAAATGGCATCAGCTGCGTCTTCTAGTAACAGAGGAAGACGTCACTCTGTACGTTGATGATCTGGAAATTGAAACCTTGGCACTAGAGCCTCCTGATGGTATTTTTATTAACGGAAAAACACAGGTTGGGAAGTACGTCAGCAAAGAAACAACTGTACCTGTAAGTATTGTTAATGACTTCTTGGATCTCATTTTACAGACTTTAAATGAGACTGTTGTTCTTACTCTGTAGTTAGTGTTATTATTATATTATTTTTGTAAGTGAAAAACGTCTCAGGTTACGTATGTAACCCTGGTTCCCTGATAGGGAACGAGACGCTGCGTTTGAGACGCGATGGGAACGCTCTGCGTGATTACGTCGTGAAGCACGTGTAAAATCAGTCCAATGGAAGCCCACTACGACATAGGTGACGTCATAGACCAGGAAACTATATAGCAGCCCTGAAATCAGACCGCGACAGCTTCTGAAAAACCTGAAGCAAGTCGATCAGGGCATGCAGGAAGTATGGCAGGCAAACGCAGCGTCTCGTTCCCTATCAGGGAACCAGGGTTACATACGTAACCTGAGACGTTCCCTTTCAAGGGAACTCGAGCTGCGTTTGAGACGCGATGGGAACCCCATACCCACTACGCCATAGTGACAAATGCCAGTTCTGTGTGAAGTCCTGCGCACACTAAGAAGCAAGCAACCTCGCCCCAGGAGTGGAGAGGTCAAGGTCATAAAACCTGACAAATGTACACACGTCACACATTACACATTACACACGTCAAGAAGGGAAACTCCCGAAATTAAGGCCATAGAGGCCGCCATACTCCGAGTAGAATGGGCCCGCACAGCCATAGGTGAAGGCTGTCCCGCCGCTTCATAAGCCAATGAATAGCCTCGACTATCCATTTACTCATCACCTGTTTAGATGCAGGGCATCCTCTCTTGAGTGACCCAAAACAAACAAATAATTGCTCAGATTTACGCCACAGAGAAGCTCTGTGAATGTAGGCATCTAAAGCCCGGACTGGACATAACAGGATAAGCTGTTCCTGATCTGGGGTATTAAAGGGAGGAGGATAAAAGGCCTGCCGCACTATTGGGCCCCCAACATTTAGTGGGACCTTAGGAATATAACCCGGTCTAGGGTAGAGGAATGCTTTCACCATACTAGGTGCAAATTCCAGACATGAAGGAGCAACCGACAGAGCATGTAAATCACCAATTCTCTTGATAGACGAAATAGCAAGGAGAAATATAATCTTTAGAGTGAGGAATTTTTCTGAAACCTCCTCGATGGGCTCGAAGGGAGCCAAGGCCAGACCCTCAAGTACAATGGCCAAATCCCAAGCCGGTGCTCTAGATTGCAGTGCAGGCCTGAGCCTCAATGTACCACGGAGAAAACAAATAATAAGAGGATCTCTCCCAAGAGAAGAAGCCCCGAGAGGGGTGATAAGCAGATATAGCCGCTACGAACACCTTTAAGGTGGAGGGAGATAATCCAGCAGAGAAACGGTCTTGAGGAAATCGAGAACTGTACCAACCGGGCAGTTAACAAGATTTAAAAAAAGTTCTCCACGCCATGTAGAGAACAGTTTCCATTTCAATGTACATAGTTTTCTCGTGGAAGGAGCTCTGGATTGAAGGACGGTCTCAACAACCTCAGTCGAGAGACCGGATTCTATGAGCTGGGCCCCCTCAGAGGCCAAGCCCACCGTTTCCACAACTCCGTTTAACCCTTTTCTATTATGTGCAGGACCCATAGAGAAATATTTGGCAGAAGTTTCCACGCTGCCAGAAATTCCGATAAGGGAACCAGTCTCTCGAGACTAGCCTCTGGATTTGATTGAACAATCATTTCGGCGCCCTGAAGCGGCGAACCGGCAGGGAACAACCGAACTGACCGTTCTACAACCCTCCTCAGAGGATTGCACGGGGACGCTGACACCTCGGCGCCCTGAAGCGGCGAACCGGCAGGGAACAACCGAAGTGGCAGCGCTGCGACCCTCCTCAGAGAGTCGCACCCCAGCAGAACTCCCGGGAGCATTGATAATGGGGGGAATGTGTACAGGTGCAGCCTCGGCCACACCTGCACCATAGCGTCCAGTCCGAGAGGAGCTGGATATGTGAGGGAAAACCATACCGAAAAGATCGACCTGAGCTTGACCAAAGATTTCCCATAGGAGCTCCACCACCACGGGGTGAAGTCTCCATTCCCCGGGCCTCAGCCCCTGCCTCAACAGGATATCTGCTCTGATTTACGAGATCGTCAGTGTGTTGTCCGGACCCTCCGCCGAGCGACCACTCATGATCACTTCTGACTTGTGAGGGAAGCATCCGTCGATAGCATAATGCGTCGACAAGAAACACCCAACACTGGGCCTGGGCGAGGAACCAAGGTTCTTCCACATGACCGAGGCACGTAGGCATAGCCGCGTGACCTTGATCATGTGAAAACGGATTTCCCCTCGGAGAAAACCCCTTGGTCCTGAGCCACCACTGCAGGGGTCTCATGTACAGAAGGCCAAAAGTAATTACGTTGAACGCAGCTGACATGAGACCCACAGTCTGAAACTGTTTCACAGTGAGTGACTGGCCTAGATAAACCCATATTACACCTAGAAAAGTGGTCCTCTGAGCTGGGAGGATCACACTCTTCTGGCGTTGAGTGGCAACCCCAACATCTTTAAATGAGACAGAACGACATCTCGATGCCGAACTGCCATATGCTCAAATTGAGCTAGGATAAACCAATCGTCGATATAATACAATACGCGAATGCCCTGGAATCTCAAAGGAGCCAGAGCTGCATCCACGCATTTTGTAAAGGTGCGGGGTGATAAACCTAGGCCAAATGGAAGAACCCGATACTGGTATGCTTCGCCCCATTTTTAAAGCGAACCTCAGGAACTTCCTGTGATGAATAGATACTTGGAAGTACGCGTCCTTCAAGTCTATTGTGACAAACCAGTCCTCGGACTGAATCTGTGATACAATCTGTTTGAGTGTAAGCACTTCCTGCTCCATAACCAGAGCCTGCTGTGAGTCCACTACCGTAGGGAGGACCCCCTGAAATCTGGGCGGACGAGAACCGCTGTAACCCTTTTCTATTATGTGCAGGACCCATTGAGAAATATTTGGCAGAAGTTTCCACGCTGCCAGAAATTCAGATAAGGGTAACCAGTCTCTCGAGACTGGACTCTGGATTTGCTTGAACAATCATTTCGGTGCCCTGAAGCGGCAAACCGGCAGGGAACAACCGAACCGACCGTTCTACAACCCTCCTCGGAGGATTGCACGGGGACGCTGACACCTCGGCGCCCTGAAGCAGCGAACCGGCAGGGAACCCCCGAATTGGCAGCGCTGCGACCCTCCTCAGAGAGTCGCACCCCAGTGGGAGCCGAGGAGAAACGATTTCTCAAAACCGTCCCTCCTTTTATTTTTTCGACAGGACTTCTTGTCTAAGCTTTATTAGAGATGACGACAGTCCTCTTTTTATTTAGATCTTGCCTACCTCTAACAGCTTAGTTCCTACGACCCTCCTCGGAGGATCGTAGGAAAAAGCAGGCACCTCGGCACCCTGAAACGGCGAACCGGCAGGGAGACCGAACTTACTGCTCTACGACCCTCCTCGGAGGATTGTATGGGGACGCTGACACCTCGGTGCCCTGAACGGCGAACCGGCAGGGAACAACCGAACTGGCAGCGCTGCGACCCTCCTCAGAGAGTCGCACCCCAGAGGGCGCCGAGGAGAAACGATTTCTCAAAACCGTCCCTACCCCGGAGGGGACCACCCTTAGAAGCCTGATAGCCTCAGCATCAGGTCTTCTTCTTTGCACTCTATGCCAGTTTAAGGAACATAGATTGGTGAGGAAGAAACCTCTGGAACGCCGCTGAAAGGTTTAGTTTTCTTGAAAGCGGAGCGTCCAGAAGAACAGACATTTTTATCTTTCTTTTTCTTTATTTTTATATCAGAAAAACGTATACATATAAACATATATATATATATATATATATATATATATATATATGTAGCAATGTTCAGGGAAGAAGGAGGCGGGAACCGGCGAACAATCAATATAAACTTTATTTAAAATAAAACAAACAAACTAAAATACCGCCAGCAGCCCCTCGCGGACGACTGCTGGCTAAAATAAAACACAAAAAACAAAACTCAACTAAAACACAGGCCTGTTCCTCTCTCGATCATCAACGTCGTCGCTCCCCCTTTATGCTTCCGCTCCTCCGTGAGAGATGCGAGACCGGTGTGCTTCACAGGTGCTGCTCATTAGCAATCGCACCACCGGCCTCGCGCCGTTCTCTCACGTCCCTCGGCCGTCCTGTTCGCCACATACCCCCATCGCCCCTCACAGGCCGGGGGGTACCCACGAGCCTGTGCCTACTCCCCCCCCCCGGCGGCGGCGATCCCTGGGGGGTATGGACCGACAAGCCGAGGGAAACGGAGACGGAAGCATGAGGAGCGACAGATCGAGAGAGGGGAGAGAGGAAAAAAAAATTTGGTCCGGTTCCCACAACGCGCTGCCATCTGGTCCCCCACCAGCTGGGCGATCTCCTCCACGGTGCCTGGCGGTGACGCTGGGTAGCCCTCGGTGGACGGCTCGACGCTCCTCCGCCGCCCGGTGGACGGCGACGGCTCCTTGGGCTCTAGGGCAGCCGGCAGGAGTCCCCCGCTCCCTGCTCCCCCCCTTCACTGGTGGACGGCAGCAGGCTCCGGCCTACGGCGAGTGGCGGCGACTCCTCCGCTCCCTCCCGGACGGCAGCCGCCCCTCCAACTCCCAGGCGGCCGGCAGCGAGCTCGACCGTCCCCCCGACAACTCACTCCAGCGCACCGCCTCGAGCGTCCATGGCCGCGAGTCCCCCGCTCCCTGCTCCTCCCCTACCCGGCGGATGGCAGCAGGCTCCGGCCCACGGCGAGCGGCGGCGACTCGCGCACCATGCTCGATGGCACCGCGGATTCCCCACAGCGGCGAGGACTCTCTGACAGCGCGTTCCTCCCTCTTCCCGGGTTTCGGCACCAGTGTAGCAATGTTCAGGGAAGAAGGAGGCGGGAACCGGCGAACAATCAATATAAACTTTATTTAAAATAAAACAAACAAACTAAAATACCGCCAGCAGCCCCTCGCGGACGACTGCTGGCTAAAATAAAACACAAAAAACAAAACTCAACTAAAACACAGGCCTGTTCCTCTCTCGATCATCAACGTCGTCGCTCCCCCTTTATGCTTCCGCTCCTCCGTGAGAGATGCGAGACCGGTGTGCTTCACAGGTGCTGCTCATTAGCAATCGCACCACCGGCCTCGCGCCGTTCTCTCACGTCCCTCGGCCGTCCTGTTCGCCACAATATATATATTTTTTTTTTCTTTTTTTTTTTTTTCTCGAATATATTCTCGAATAGAGTCAATGCTGACAATCCTCACATTCATCTATGTCCTTAAATACTTTACTCACCAGTACTGCCTCATAAAATTTATTTATTAATAAAGATGGCTGGTGGGTAACGTCGGGGTTAAAAATGATGACGCCGACTCGGGAGAGAGAAAGCTCGCAAGCGTCTCTATAATCCAAGGCACTGTCATACCATGATACTTAATACCCATAACATTACTCTAGTTAAGACGTTTGGGTATTAAACACATAAAATAGAAACCGGTTTATTCCACGATCTCGACACCTCAGTGTGGAGATAAGGAAAAACCAGTAGTCCCCGATGAGGAGGCTGAGATACAGAGTTTTCCTGTTTTTTTTTAGATACATTTCATCTAATAAACTCTTTTTATTTTCACTCTCATAATGTTCAGCTGTCCAGTAAATATTTAACTAGCAACAGCATTAGAAAAACCTCCTTTAAAAAGCTCATCTTTACTCAACAGAGTTATGAGCTGCCCATTTATTGAAAAATCAAACATCTGCCTTTTTTTTTTGCAAACCCCAAAATGCGAGTCGCCGCCGTGTCTAGGCAACAGCGGGACCCGCGCGGGTAGCGCAAACCGAACCATTCTCCTCAAAGAACGATCGGCGAGAGCGGAGCGTCTTCATAGATAGACTCATACAATGCTCACAATCAGCCCCCTCGAGGACTGACTGGGCATGCTCCACTCCCAAACAAGCAACACAAAGCTGATGTGTGTCCCCACCCGTAATATAACGAGGGCAGGGAACAACACACCGTCTATAATCTTGCTTGCTCGCCATAATAATGATAGATTGGGCTTGACAGACAACAATAAATAGACAAGGACAGATATACAGAGAGCGCTTGCTGAAGGTACAGAAGCTGTCGCGGTCTGATTTCAGGGCTGCTATATAGTTTCCTGGTTTATGACGTCACCTATGTCGTAGTGGGCTTCCATTGGACTGATTTTACACGTGCTTCACGACGTAATCACGCAGAGCGTTCCCATCACGTCTCAAACGCAGCTCGAGTTCCCTTGAAAGGGAACTCTATGGTTATGTTTGACTTGCTTAAACTTGTATACATCGTATTACATTATATTGAATTACTAAATGACAAATAATCACTCAATATCTTACTTGAAATTGCGAATTAAAAATATGTCCAATGGAAACATAAATTTCGCAATAACTCCCATATATTGCAAAAAAAGTTTTTACGCTCGCATGAGATGGGTTTCAGGCAATTCGGAAAAGGAATATTTCATGAAACTGCCATTGAAACAGCTTTTCCGCATTTACAGGTCACCTGGCGTACGTAAAAGTTGATCATTCTTTAAAGATGACACGCTATATTTTGACAGAAGACGAGACAGTTCTTCATTAAACTCATAAAAGACAAAAGTATTACAGGAATACTAGATTCTAAACAACAAAGAAATGCCACAATTTATCAAGACCTTGAAGCAGATAGGAGGGAGAAATATCTCATACGTGCCGGTTTTCCTTGCCATTAATGCTTGGATAACACGCCTACGTCTCCTTGGATTAAACATAACGGCTAGTGCAGTGGCTGAGATACATGAACCTATTTCGAAAATATAGCAAAAGTTTTGTGCAAATCTGTAATGGAAATGCAGCTACTTTGTCATGCATAGAAAATATATTCATTCAAACTATAGTATCACATAGCCAGATCTGTATAGAGTATAGTCTTGAATATACTTTATAATCAAACTGTCATAACATTGTAATTTTGATTACCTCATCGGTCGACATAAGCTGGTGCTAACATATCCACATCATTTTGATAAAATGCTTTTTTAACTACTGTTTTCACATCACTGTCATGTTTGTTTTGTGTTTATTTTGTTATTGAGAGGAAAGTGCGGAGCACATATTTTCCTATTCATCAAGACATATCACTGCAAAGGTATTTCTAACTTGTTTTTACTTCTAAGCAAAGAACAAAAAAAAAACAAAATCTTCACTGTGAGTATATCGGGCCTTGAATCACATTCAGTTGCTTGAACGTTGTGAACGCAGCTCACTTATCAGCCACTGGTGTCGCTAAAAACAAGAGTTTCTGAATTCTACAAATAGCCCCTTTAATATAATTGTGTGTGTGTGTGTGTGTGTGTGTGTGTGTGTGTGTGTGTGTGTGTGTGTGTGTGTGTGTGTGTGTGTGTGTGTGTGTGTGTGTGTGTGTGTGTGTGTGATATTTTGCCAAAGAATAAATATATCATGGAACATTTTCAACATGTGCAACACAGCAGTGTTCTTGTGGAAAAGCAGACAACATGTCATGTTGACACCAAATGTGTTTTATATGCAACAGGGAGCACCTTTCCCCTTCCCTACAGCCCCAGGCCTTGACTTTTTTTTAAAAACTACCTGTATTTTGTTCTCTCTCCCTCTTCCTGAACAGTTTGAAATTCAGAAACTCAGAATCTACTGTGACCCTGAGCAGAATAACAGGGAAACAGCCTGTGAAATACCTGGAGTTGTAAGTATCAGAATCTTGGATGTTTTTGTTTTGGCCCATTCAAATAAATTCCACCTATTAATGTCACATCAGATTAGGAGTGACTTGATATTTGAAATATTTGATCTTATTACCAGACCATTCTTTAAAAAGTCTTTAAAACACAAAGGACTTTGTTCATTTTATGTTTACTTTAGTAATTCCAGTCAGCCATGTTTTGGAATGTGTTTAATGTACTAATCTGATATAATCTGTTCAATTATACTAACAAGCATATAATAAAAGTACCTTCTCAGCTTCAAACAGAGCATGACATTTGCTCAGAAATGTTTATTAGAAAGTCAATCACCGGCTTTGTCGTCGTTGTCTCAGTTTGCCTGACTTGGCACTATTTCTTTCATACTCACTTTTAAGAAATGTAGAACATTTATAAACACTGTGTCAAACACTTTATTTCACATTATTTTCCTTTTCTGCTTGCGCATGTAATGCCTTGCACCTCTTAGCAAAGTTATGTTTTTTGCCCTGGCCCCTTCATGTATTTTCACTCCTTTTATTTTTTAGGATGGAGAGGTATGTACTTTTGAAGATGGCTTTGCTCGCTTTCAAAAGTAACTGCTTATCTCATTTTGAATTGCAGAGGTAAGATTTGCCTCATGTTCTTTTGGAGTGTCTAACTATTGTCATAGCTGGAAAAATCTTTCAAAGGACTGTCAGCAGCTTTGAGAATGTATGACTGAATGATGCTGGTGTGAAACTTCTCACTCACAAAAGCTGAAAAAAAGTTCAACTGCTTGTATATAAAGTACTTTGGCAGTGCCATGGTACTCCACCGTACTTTAAAGTCCCCCTGTGGTCAATAATCTTATCCCTTAAAACTCAGCTTTGATCAACAAAATGACATATTTAAATGTTTTTTCCTTAAAATAGCTTGAATGTAAATCTACGCCCTTGCCTTATTTAGTGTACGTGTATATATTTATACATTATATAATATAGTATCTATTTTATGAATATGCAAATTAGCCCCGCCTCCACTCACTCAGAGATCCACTCGTTGACGATCACGCTGGTTACAAGGTAGTTTGTGTCGTCAGGATTAGGGTTTTGAAAACACCAGCGATTTCAAAGCGTGTTTTTGAGACTGTCTTTGGTTCATTGCAGTTTTAAGGAGAAAATACTCAGCAATGGTGTTGACTTATGAATTTTTCACAGGGTTTGTCTTAAAGTATATTAAAAGCATCACATAGACATATAAACAACATCAAAAGCTTGATTTTCACCACAGGGGGACTGTGTCATTGTCATGGTACCATGTCTAAATCTCTGTACTTTTTAGAGTATCACATGGTCACTTAAAGTCAGCATGAAATGGAAGTTGCAACGGTATTTTCTTCCCAATAGTAACATATGTCGGCTTCTCCAACAAGAATAAATGTAGGGTGAGACCATTAGGAATTGACTGGATCATTGTCGTTAGCTAATTGATACGATTGATGTGAGTGACAGTTTGCTAGAGGGGAGGGATTACTGTCCCGTTCTCACGCTGGTGCACAGGCCATCAGAAGAGATCAAGTCCTTGCAAGGGGAAGGGGAAGCCATTTTTTTATTAAAGATTACAATGGCACATTAATGAAAGAAAAAACCTATATGCAGAGTTAAATCGTTTAAAACATGGCAATATTCCATAAAAATAAGATTTGTCAATTTTGATTTCATGGTGACTTTAAAATGGCTAATATTGTGAAACAGATTCAACAGTGCTGTGCTGTAGGCTGCCTCTATTATTGTCATTTTGCTATTTCCAAACTACTGGGCCGTACTGCTGAATGTACTGCAGAATACCGCAAGTTTATCTTTATGCCACAAACAGGAAATGTCTGACGCTTTATGTTTTATGAAATGCAGCATAGTAAACAATGTTTTTCTATTTTCTTAGTGTGATAATGGACCAGGTGACATTGATCCAACCCCAGAGCCCTGCATCTGTCCACCTGGGCCACCAGGAACCCCAGGATTGAAGGTACGATATAGCCTGCTATCCCTCAACCCCTTTGGCAGATTTATACTAAAAGAACACCTTATATAATCTCTTCATTGCATCAAAAGTCATTGTATTGCACATAAAAGTCTCCAAAGGCAAGTTTGAAGTTTATAAGGCCATGCCTATGCTTGAAAACACATGCAGGTGATCACCATAAAATAGCCCTAAACAGAATTTTGAAGTTACAGACAGATTTACTTCATTAAAATAATATAATTTATATGGATTCATGTATTCAATATTATAATTATAGTCTACTTATTATCATTTTCTCATTCAAGAGACCAATAAATATTCTTATATAAAGAAAAGCATTTAGGCCTATGAATAAATATATACAGGGCTTTACATGAACTTCCACCAACCTGCCAAATGTGGGTATATTTCAGCAGTGGCGTGTAACGCAATCACTTTGGCAGGTTGAATTTTATATATATATATATATATATATATATATATATATATATAATATGTTGACGCTTTTCAATTGTAGTCTTTTATAAAGGCACCTGAAATAATAAACCAAGTGTTAAATGGTTTTAATGGTGCCCTTGAAAATGTATTAAAAAAATAAAAATAAAAATTAAAAAAAATAGCTGTTACCCATTGGCAAAGATACAAATAGTTAGATAAGCCTTTATATTCTTTGATCAATATTTTGTAATGAAATTATGTAAATACTATTTACATTGCATCACTTGTATTCTCTAGGGAGAACAGGGCAGAATAGGAGATCCGGGTCAAACTGGTCCAGCTGGTGCTGATGGTAAGCCTGTGAGTACTACACAGTTTAATACAACCTCAAATTAACTTGAGCACGTGTCGTGTTCTATGCAGTATCCAGAACTGCAACATAACATCCCCACAAGTATGTTTGGATAGAATTGTCATTGACAACATTCACCTTACAAGAATTCTGGTATTCCCATTCGCTCAGAATGTAAGAAGAAACAAGACAGTATGTCTGGTAATATGAGCTCATATGTGTCAGTAAATATACAATGAGTTCCAAAAGTTTTTGGGGGTTTTTTGCCTCAGAAGACGCAGTAGTCCAGCGTGGGGGCTACACATTGTCATGTTGTAAACAAGATAACATCTGTATTGCAAAGCCCCAAATCAGATCCAAACAGTTGATACACAATGTGGACAGTCAATCATTTTAGATCAGATTCCAATCGGATACACAAATAATCGGATTTTGAACGTAGCCTTAGAAACATAGCAGAATGTAGTAATTTATATTTACTAAACAGCATTGCAAGTATACAATTCATATGCAATTAATGTTACTTTGTTGATTCATTTTAAGTTTTCAAATCATTCACTCAGTGACTTTTTTTACATATAAATTTACAGAATTTTACAAATAAAATAGTTCTAAGCACTTTGTTTTATGATCTGTCCTGACAGTGATTATTTTTTTTCATTTAATGAATAAATAGGAAAAGTTAATATTACAAACTGGTTCTTTGCATTTATTGTCAGTACTGGGCTCTCAGCTCACATGGGTAGGGTACTTTGTACCATGTGTGTGGATGACTGTGTTCATAGACCATTTTTAACCGCGGAAAAACCCTAAGGAACTGTCCATTTTAAAAATTTTGTTGTACTGTTGTGAGTCTTTTATATTGACCTCATTTGTTATGTAGTGTAAAGCCATTTTGCACTAATGCCAAATTTAACAATATTATTCCATCAGTCATTTATATTAGTATTTCATTCACTGGAATCCTAAATAGGCATTAACATGTGGTCATTCTATAGACTCTACAATTTTTGTAAATGTATTAGCCTATTTATAAGTTGTTTTATTGATTTTTCCATCAAACATATTGTAACAGTGGCTGTTTCAGAGGAACGAGAATGGGATCCAGATGCAGCAAACACTCATTCAAACAAATATAATAAAAGCAAATCCAGGCAAAACTGATAAATGCAGACACGGGCAAGGAAGGCAAACAAAACTGACAAGAAACGCACACATAACATCCATAGAAGCACAACACCATACAAAGAACATGAGAAACACTTGGGTATATACAGTCAAGGGGATGTAGGTGAACAAGACACACCTGGGAATAATCATGAACTAATCAACAAGAAAAACTAGAAAGGACAACACAACATGGCACAGAACAGGAAATAACAAAAGTCCACATAAGACAAGGGGAACAAGACAGGGATCATGACAGAGCACCTTTAAGGAGTGGATTCCAGACACTCCACGTAAAAAAAAAAGTCCAGGAGGGTGGTGGAGCGGAGCTGGAATGGAGGGAAGGAGGGCCAGGTCAATGGAGAGGAAAAGGGCCTGGAGACTGCGGCAGGATGGGAGGCCAGGGCGGATCAGGCTGTGCAGGCGACCAGGGAGGAGCAGGCTGTGCAAAGGGCCAGGGCATATCCGTTGCTTCAGGGGACCAGGGCGGATGTGGGGCTTCAGGGGGCCTGGGCGGACCCGACGCTTCAGGGGGCCTGGGCGGACCCGACGCTTCAGGGGGCCAGGGTGGATCCGACGCATCATTGGGAAGAGCCGGCAGTCTTGTCTGAAGACACCGGCGTAGACATGGCCATCTTGTCCGAAGACACAGGCGTAGAGTCGGCCATCTTATCCGAAGACACAGGCGTAGAGGCTTCCGTCCTTTCTGAAGACACAGGCATGGCGGCGGCCATTTTGTTCGAAGACACAGGCGTAGAGGCTTCCATCTTGTCCGAAGACACAGGCGTAGAGTCGGCCATCTTGTTCGAAGACACAGGCATAGAGGCTTCCATCTTGTCTGAAGACACAGGCATATAGTCGGCCATCATGTCCGAAGACACAGGCGTAGAGGCTTCCATCTTGTCCGAAGACACAGGCAAAAACATGAGTCGGCCATCTTGTTCGAAGACACAGGCATAGAGGCTTCCATCTTGTCTGAAGACACAGGCATAGAGTCGGCCATCATGTCCGAAGACACAGGCATAGAGGCTTCCATCTTGTCTGAAGACACAGGCATAGAGTCGGACATCTTGTCCGAAGACACGGGCGTAGAGTCGGCCATCTTGTTCGAAGACACAGGCATAGAGGCTTCCATCTTGTCTGAAGACACAAGCATAGAGGCTGCCATCCTGTCCGAAGACACAGGCGTGGCGGCGGCCATCTAGTCCGAAGACACAGTGGTGGTGATCATTATGGGACAAGACTCTTGAAGGGCGGCCATGATGGGACGAGACTCTGGAATGGTGGGTACAATGTGTCTTTCGTGTTCCTCCTCCCCGACATCCACAGTAAAAGCAGAGCCACTCAGTTGCAATGCAAGTTCGATGTAAAAACCAAGGGACCAATTAGGGTTGTGCAATGCCATGACTGAACTGAGTGGCTCAGATAGCTCCCCCTTAAAAAATATCATGAGGCATACCTCGTCCATGTTTGTCAACTGAACCAGATCGATAAGTCCAGTAAATAGTCCTTTATACTGCTGTCTCCTTGTCGGAGACGCATAAGTCTCACTGCTGGATCCATATGTGGTCTGGTGTTCTGTAACGCAGTGTGTTTCAGAAACAAGGATGACGAGGATCCATTTGCAGTATGGCAGTTTATTAACAAAACAGTCAGAAAGTAAATCCAGGCAAAACATAACAAGAAACCAGGCAAAGAACAAAATCCAAATAATCCAAATACAGGAAAAACTAGAAACTGAAACGACTCAAACAAAACATCCAACAGAGGACAACACCAGACAAAGAACATGAGAAACACTTGAGTATATGTACACTCAAGGGGAGATTTGCAAACAAGACACACCTGGGGACAAACAAACAAGAAAAACTGCAAAAGGACTACAAAACATGTCACAGAACAGGAAATAACAAAAGTCCACACAAGTCAAGGGGAACACAAGACAGGAATCATCCTGTCTTGTGTTCCCCTTGACTTGTGTGGACTTTTGTTATTTCCCTTTAGGGAGTGGATTCCAGACACTCCACATAAAAAAATAAAAAGTCCACACAAGTCAAGGGGAACACAAGACAGGAATCATGACAGAGGTATGACATGCGCTCTCTTTGGCTCGTTAAAGATCACTCTTGCTGCAGCATTCTGGATCAGTTGCAGAGGTTTGAAAGTTCATGCTGAAAGGCCTGCCAAGAGAGCATTACAATTGTCCAATCTGGATAGAACAAGAGATTGGACAAGGAGTTGTGTAGCATGCTATGAAAGGAAGGGTATATAGCTAATCTGAAGATACAGCAGTTCTAGCAATGTGGTCTGTGAAGTTCAACTGATCATCAATCACAACTACATCCCAATTTGCAAACTATCCGTCCTAAATAGTATTTGAAATAAGAATTAGTGTGTCCCAAATCATAGTATGTTGAAACAAGAATATCAAAGATCCCCGGATGGTCTACTTTTTCCGGTTAGAATCCGAAGTGCAGATCCGTGCACACTCTATCGGCTGATATTACCCACAACCCATTGCACGTCCGGCGGGGATTCGATTAGAACTACAAACACGGGGGAAAAAGTGTTTAGAAACTACAAACACGGCGGATGTGCGAGTCTAACGGTTAAGTAGAAAGGTTTAGACAAAGGGGTTGGAGTGATTAATTATCAGTATCTAACTTTACGAAAAAATATTTATTCAATGTTATCCACATTATATTTAATCTGCAACAGCATTTTGAACTTTTGTAATGATACTTTTAATGGCCATTAACTTTTAAATGCATCTTTATTCAAATTGCAAACACATGAAGAGAATCTCCGCATGAAAGACCAACGATTGGCAGATCAACATGCTGCTACATTTCTCTCCAAAACGGTAGGAAATTAAATTAAATTGAATGTGGAGGATTTTAACTGTCACAAGATGATTGACAGGGCAGTTTAAACAGTGACAAGATGCATGTAACTAAGCGATAGAGGGATGTCCGTTAAAGATGATGCAGTAGTATGTCCTAAACGCTTGCCTACTCTTCTGCTACACACTCAAAAGTATGTTATTTTTCTTCACAAAGTACATATGTGGCGGGGGAGGCGTGGTTCTCCTGATGTAGTCCCGCGAGCGATGTGATGATGTCCGCAAATGGCGTTCCCGATGTTCCTGACGGAGTTTGCATCTTGGCGGCGGCGTTCTCCTTCCTCACGGGTTTCGGCACCAGTGTGGTATTTCCCCTTTTGTGTGTGTGTGAGAAGGAAGGAGACCGGGGTCAGCTGGCTGAGGCTCGTGGGTAATTTATTCAATAAACTCAGATCACTCTTAAGCCACATGCGCACGTCGAACATAAATCTCATTCACAGTTCCAAAATACTCGTACTAATATGGTTCGTCTTTCCTCTCCAAAGACCTCTTTCCACGTTCCCACGAGACCTCAGCCCTCTCTCCTCGATCACTGGTTCCAGTCTGCCTTTTATACGGTCTCCCCACACCAATTACTGCAACGAGACACAGGTGTCAGTCATTTTGCACTTGACCTACTTACCGCCGCTCGTCTCTCCACTCTCTCTCGTCGCAGACCTCGCTGAACCACGCCTCCCCCGCCACAACATACTTTTAGGGTGAAGTATAAGTAGGCGAATTGGGACGCAGCAAAAGGTTCCTGGCTGTTCTGGATGGAGTTATGGTTGACCAACCTAGCTAAATGGAGAAGTTGTGATAGAGTGTTGGCTGTGACCACAAGCAGCTCTGTCTTCGCAGGGTTTAGTTGAAGGTGGTTGTCCTTCATCCAGCAAGAAATGTCTATCAGGCTGGTTGCTATGAGAGCAGCTACCTTCGGATCCTCTGGTTGGAATGAGAGGTAGAGTTGTGTGTCATCAGCATAGCAGTGATAGGAAAAACTTGTTTTTGAATGAAAGATCCTAGTGATGACATGTAGATGGAGAAAAGAAGTCGTCCAAGCCCTGAGGAACCCCAGTAGCTAGATGTTGTGACTTAGACACCTCACCTCTCCATGACACCCTGAAGGACCTATCTGAGAGGTAAGACTTGAACCATTGGAGTGCGGTTCCAGAGATGCCCTTTGTCTTGAGGGTTGACAGGAGGATCTGGTGGTTAACTGTGTCAAAAGCAGCAGACAGATCTAACAAGATGAGTACCAAGAATTTGGAAGCTGCTCTTGTCAGTCTCAGAGCTTCAATAACCGAGAGCAGGTTGTCTCAGGCGAGTGTCAGCTTTGGTTGTTGTTTGGTGGTGATGGTGCAGTGGATAAGACACATGCCTTTGGTGTGAGAGACCCGGGTTCGAATCCACTGTGAGACACCAATGTGTCCCTGAGCAAGACACTTAACCCCTAGTTGCTCCAGAGGCGTGCGACCTCTGACATATATAGCAATTGTAAGTCGCTTTGGATAAACGCGTCAGCTAAATGAATAAATGTAAATGTCCAGGAGGTTGTTCTGTGCAACGAAGATAGAGACTTGGTTGAAGATGACTCGTTCAAGTGTTTCAGCACTTGAATGGAAGAAAGGATACCAGTCTGTAATTTTCTAGATGTGCTGGAATAAGAGTGGGTTTCTTAAGCAGTGAGGTTACCCGAGCCTGCTTAAATGCTGTGGGAAAAGTACCAGTGTGAAAAGAGGTGTTGATGATATGAGTGAGTGCGGGTAGAACTGAAGAAATGGCTTGAACGAGATCAGTGGGGATAGGACAAAGAAGTATCTTTAATTTCACCAAGCTGATCACCCACTAAAAAAGCCCCAGAGTCATCATGTTTTCAGGCCATTTCAAGTTTTATTTTGTTTATTGATTTGTTTACTTGATTTTTAATTAGTCTTCCCATTAACGCCATGATCCCGTTCATTCAGACTGATTTACACACGAAAACAAGAGGCAGGATTTATCGCACAAACCAATCATATCACAATGGAGACATTGTCTCTTCTCTTGTGACTTTCCCCCATTCATTCTCAATTAACTCCCACTAAACTCAGCAAATGCTTTAGAGTGTCTGTTAAAACTCAATGGGCTCAGGGGTGGCCAGAGAGACGTGGTTTTATAATTACATTATAAAAAATTGGGTTGGGACAATAAAACGATGCATCGTGAATCGAGAAAGGATTCTGGATCGATTCTGAGATTTTTCGAATGCATCGTGATTCTCTCTCTAATCGATTCTGAGCTTATTTTTTAAAAGTAGATGGCACTGCGTGCTTCAGAAACAGCTCTACTCTGCTTAAAACTCTGTTTGCACTTTAACGTTCTATAAAATAATCATTCATAAAGTTTGAAAAGGTTCAAGCGAATTACAAGGGTGTAAATACATTCTCAGACACAGCCAAATGCACGAGCGCTCTTCTTCGTGAGCATTTGAGCGTGCGGTTAAAAACTAGCCTAGAGCGTCATCTGCTGTTAAAAACTCAGAATTGATTCGAGAGAGAATGGCAATGCATTCAGAAATATTGGAATCAATCCACGAATCGTGATGAATCGATTTATTGTCGTGATGAATATGCGATTTATACACTTTTTAATGTCATATTATCTTTGTTTTATTTTTGTAATATGGATTATTTTCTCATCCAATTTTTTGAGGAGGCACTGCCTCCCTTGCCTCCTCGAAGGAAATGCCCCTGGTTTGTGGGCATTTGTAGGGTTGCAATTTTGACTGCAGCTTCAGTTTTTCTCAGCATGAGTTAGTTTGACTGAAAACGACCCTCGGAAGAGCTCTGAACATTAGGTGAATGTGCAATAACAACACCTGGATGCCATACTTGCAAGTCTTCATATCTTTATGAACAGATGTCCACATTACGCACATGTGCCTGCATGTTTAGTCAATAAACAGAGGGGTTTTATTGATGTAAAGCATATTTCACCTCATGTATTTTCATTATACTTATAGTATTTGCAGATAACCAACAGTTAATGTACCTAATAAAATGTTAAAGTAAACATTTCTGTCCAAATCTAAATAGGCTATATACAGATATAATAAATAGTGAGAAATTAAACACTGATTTTCTGCCTCTAATACTTCTAAAAAAAAAGTCAAGGGGCACCAAACATGTTTTGAGAAATCTTTTCCACCCTCTTTTGTGAAAAGGTCTTTTGTCAAGTCACTGTAAAGCTAACTGTTTAAATCAATAAAATAATTATATTGAGAAGAATCTTATGAATATATTGCCCTTTCAGTCTTGTCAATTGCGTACAGTCTTCTCAGAGAAGCGTGCAATATTCTCACAAGTAAACAATATTCATTGTCTCAAAAAGGTCTGAATTTAAAAAAAAAGAAGAAGTAAAAAACAGTGGGGTTTATTTTATGTCTCAAAAACAAAGACATGAGTGTCATCGTCCAGCTGGAGTCAGCACAAATGTTTCACGTAGGCGCGTAGAGACTCCACACACTAATAATAAATAATACTCATGACATAAATCTTCGAGACCTCTGAAATCTTCACATGAACTTTATCTCTTGAACTTGCTGTTTTAGTTCTTGTCTTTGTGTGTCAAAACAATGTCCTTTTCAAAATGTATTTTACAGCAAACCAAGATCACAAGTGCACTTGTTACCAAAATAGTTCAACAATTTTATTTTGTTTCCAGAAATCATAGTTCCAACTAAAATTCTCAAACAGCAAGTTGTGTGGGTCAAACTACAGTTCTCAACCTGTGGTTAAAAGCATATTTTCTTGTTAGTGTGATGTGGACCTACATACAGATTACACTTTATTTCTAACTGTAAGTAACCAAAATAAGCAAGCTAACATGTAGAACAATCTACATATGTCATTCTATGCACATTTATATGTATTCACATCACATACACATATTCAGACATCTAAAAATAAAGCAAAACAACAGAGAACAAAAATAGCAGAGTAGTTCTCAGATGCTATGTTCGTTATTAATAGCAATAATCCAAAATTAATTTAATCTCAAACTGATTAACTGGTTAAAGTTATTACTTCACCACTTGCATGACATTATTAACTACAGTTCTGAACTCTTTAAATGTATTCTTAAGGTTTTGGAAAACAGATGTGACAATTTATCCAATTATGCATTGCACTATGGTAGTTAAGAAGCAAATTAGATTGTTGTACGGAAACACTCCTCGGATCAGTTAACCTGACTCACTAGATCGAAAGTCTTACTATCATCAACCTTCGGTTCTTTTTAAAGGGTAACTAAACCCCTGGTCAGAGTATGACTCCACCCACTGGCAATATTTGAAAAATGCTGGAAAAGTGGGCAGACCCCAGCGAAGATAGAGGCGACGAACCGAGGGCGGGGCTGAGCGGGGGGGCGTGCACCTGAGACCCGCAGTGACAGCTGCTGTCAAACTAGATAAAATGGAGTGACGCAAGTAGCTTTGCAACCTCTATGTTTGCAACAGAGCGGTCATTTGAGGTCGAGAACTTTTCTCCCCCACCTTCACCTGAAGTGGAGGAGGGTGAATTGTCTGTGGACACCAGCTCAAACTGCGGTCTTCACTCCCGCATCGCGATCGGCATCCGATTATTCTTATATTCAGTCATTTTGAGGTAATTTTTTCCAGGATTATTATTACTTTTACGTTCATTATATTTTACTGCTATGTGGAAAAAAAGAATCAGCAAATCGCGCCGGCGCGTTGTCGACACCAGAGGATTAACTTTAGCCTAATAAGAAGGAACATAAATTGTGATTACAAATATATGCTCACTCACATCATGACGCCGCTGCGGTGGTGGAGTCCATGCAGGAACAGCAGCGTTTGGCAGCGCGAGCTGTGTGGAGAACGTCCTGGTTGCGTATGCAACCCACCGTTCCCTGAAGGAGGGAACGGAGGACGTAGTCGACGGTCGACTGAATTGGGATCTCGCTAGAGAGCCTGTCTTCTTCGAGTACTATTGAACGAGCCAATGTAATTGGCGTGCGTGATTCGCATCACACACTCCGCCCCCGCGGCGCGGGTATAAATACGGAAGTGGATGCACGCACTAGTTGCTTTTCGCTGAGGAGCCGAGAGTAACCCGGGGTCAGCGGTGGTCCAGCGGTAGTGGCAAGGGGACTACGTCCTCCGTTCCCTCCTTCATGGAACGGTGGGTTGCATACGCAACCAGGACGTTCCCTTTCAGTCGATAATGTCAGACGTAGTCGTCGGTCGACTGAATTGGGATCACCCTTTGAACACGCCACTAACGCTGCCACCTTCCAGTGCCTAAACCAAAGCCTCCTGATGCCCCCGCAAACTTAAGGCGGGGAAGGACAGGGCTTAGGCCAGGGAAGTCACTGCTGTTCCTACAGGACCACTGGGAAAGCGTTCCCCGTACATTGGAAGGAAGGGACGCTGCGGAAGCCGAGTCCAACCCAGAGGGAGGTAACGTGGAAAATACATATATGAACTGGGCGGAAACCGGGCAGTCTAACATATGGAATGACACTGGGGTGGCTCCAGCCTAAGACGGGGGGAGACACACCGGACAGTGACGGCAGAGAGACTCTGCCGAGGGAAGACACGGGCTCACCGCAGGGAGCCGTATCGTGGAAGAATACGCATATGGGGTCGCCGGAGGGACCGCAACATATGGACCCAGCCTAACACAGGTTCCACACTGCTTACGAGTGCTAGGCCTAACACCAGACGATCCGCACGTCCGACGTCGGAGGGGTGTGGAGGAACTCAACAGGGTTCAATTTTAAGGGAACTCAACTGGAGTAGAAAGGCGCACGTATCCAGTCCATAGGAGGGGAATGGCGCAGCAAGCCGACACTTGAACCGGGCTCACGGTGAAACTGGCTTCATGAGAAGGGAGCCCACGGGAAGCAGCGGTTCAACTAGGTGTCGTCCAGCCCCCAACTCTAGAATCTGTTTAGCAAAGCATCTCGTCAACGCCCAGGCGGAGCACTTTACACTCATCATAGAGGAGCTCAACACCTAAGTGGACATGTTGCATCTCGGATTTTCACCGAAATGAAGGCAAGCACTAAGTGCAACTTTGCATGGAAACAGCCTTCCCTCTCTGCTGAATTCCAACAGATATTTGTAGAGCTGGTCTGAGGTCTATGACTTGCACTCTGTACACGTCCAAGCGAACGGACAGAGAAGCCAGGGCTGGATCTGCCTCCTCCAGGGCAGCACTTGCAGGCTCACCACCTGCTCCTATTACGGGAGAGGTAGGAACCTTGGGCACAATCCGAGCCGGGGTCTCAGCTTGTGAGAGTTAGCCGGCCCAGACTCCAGACACAATACGTTGACCGAAAGCGAGCAAGTCCCTACCCTCTAGTAGAGACCACGCGAGCAGGAGAACTGATATAACAGATTTTTTAACTCACTGCCTGCAGTGGCTCAGGGGCGGTCTCTGCAGTGCAGTCGCACCCGGGACAAGGCCCAAGAGGATAAAGAGGGACACAAGGATTTACAAGACCTTGCTCCTCAGGAACCTGACGATCAGAACGTGCTTCTGCATACTTCTGTAACACGATGAGCGTCGTTTAAACACCGAGGCAACATCATTTTGAGGGAGAAGGAAAACAGCCTACTGCGACCCATTTTGCAGGAAAGAGAGCACTGAAGTGATCGAAAGCTTTCAGGATCTCCTCTGGAGAGAAGACGCACTCAACGACTAGGTTCCACTTCTAAAGGCGTAAGCACGCTACCCAATTCTAGGGGGTGCTCGCAGAAGTGATGGTAACTATCACATGTTCTTGTGATAGCCACCTGAACCTCCGCGTTCAGATGTAAGACCGCCCGGAATCTCCGGGGGAAGAACGCGTGTGCCATCGTGCCCCGTCCCCGAAAGAGTTTTCAGGGGAAGTCAGGAAGGCTGTTGATGGGAACCAGGTCTAGTTGGGCCAATAAGGGGCAACTATGAAGACCTGTTCCTCTCCTGACTTGCGTAGGTGCAAGCGACGGGCGCAAAAGACAGGAGCATTGCTCAACACAACATGTGAAGATCACTGGGCTTCAGGAGCATTTTCTGCTCAGCACTTGGGTGTGACAAGTTCACTGAGCTTCAGGAGCATTCCTGCTCAACACCTGAGTGTGATAAACTCACCGAGCTTCAGGACCATTTCTGCTCAACACTTGAGTGCGAAGAGCTTCACTGAGCGACAGGAGCATTTCTGCTCAGCACTTGAGTGTGACAAGTTCACTGAGCTTCAGGAGCATTCCTGCTCAACACCTGAGTGTGATAAACTCACTGAGCTTCAGGAGCATTTCTGCTCAACACTTGAGTGCGAAGAACTTCACTGAGCACCAGGAGCATTCCTGCTCAGCACTGCGTGTGACGAATTCACCGAGCTACAGGAGCATTTCTGCTCGACACCTGAGTGTGATGAACTCACTGAGCTACAGGAGCATTGCTGCTCAACACCTGAGTGCGATGAACTTCACTGAGTTTCAGGAGCAATTCTGCTCAACATGAAGTGTGATGATTTCACTGACTTGAGCAGGCGCAAGGCGACCATGAGTCGCAGTCACTTTTAGAAGGCTCACTGGGGTTAAACGCATTTCTGCGGGCCCCTGGGGCAGCTGAGACCCAGTGTTTGTCCAAGGGTAGTCCGCTCGGTTTACACAAACACTGGCGGAAAGATGAAACCGGGGGGGCAACTGAGCGGCCCCGGAATGGTCATGACCCAGCTGGACCCAGGGGATGGAGTCTCCACTTGCCCTGGCTATAACTGTCGTGAGGCTCGGTGGCGGCACAATTGAGTAAAGCGGGAAGAGTGGAACAAAGCGTCCTCAGAAGCTTCTGACTCCAAGGAGGAGGTGACGGGTGAGTTGTGACAGCAGCGGTCGCAATGTCTAACAACTCGAGGCACGAAATGCCCGTGTAGTCGGGGGTCGCCCAGGCCCCTGTTAAAATACGCCCTTGTACATGGCCCCTCTGTTGAAGAGGGTTTGGCAGCAGACCGGGATGAACTATAGTCACACAGGGTGAGGTGCTCTGCCACGGTCACCTAGGGACTCGATCATGAAGCTAGCGCTGAAGCGGTCACATATGGAGGAAGCCAATGGCTGCAACTACCATATACCCCAGGAGCCTCTGAAAGTTCTTCCAGTGGGACCCTTTCTCACTTCAAACACCAGCTGAACACATTCTCATTGGAGAAACGTGTTAGACCGAGTCCATCTCCAAAACTGAAAAAGAGATACTAAGCCCGTGGGCGAGATTACTCTCTTCCAGTTGACCTGAAGACCCAACGGGCTCTGGAGCACTCGAAGGGAAGGACACTGTACTGATACTCCACCCTTACACGCAACCCACAGGATGGCCTGCGGTGCGGAAGGTAGAGATCTGTTCTTAAGCACATGTCTTTCAGGTCGGAGCTGCAGACCAATCTTGGGCCAAGATGGTCACGACCCACCACCTAGTAGCACGAAGAACGAGTTTACAACTGGCCTTCGTACCGGCTGGAGGAGCGGCTATATCAAATCCTTCGCCAGCAGGATAAGATAAGCACGCACAAGTCAGGAGCACTGCTCAACACTCGGTGTGATGAATATCACTGAATTTTCAGGAGCACGTCTGCTCAACACCTAATGTGATGACTATCACTGACTTGAGCGGGGTAGCCGAGCCTGAGGTGGGGCAGCAAAGTAGAGAGAGTGGTGTTAGTGTGCTGTGCAACACTTACCTGTCTCTACAAGCGGCAGGGGGCGCGTGAGAAGGCGGATGACCGGGTCCTCGAACGCACCAAGCTGCCTGCTGGCGACCAAGGGGGAGCTGAGGGGTGTAAGGCTATACAGGGTCACACCCGCCAGACTGGCCCTCTTGGGACCCAGGAACAGATGAAATTGCTCTCTCTTTGAAGTGTGGGTACCGCTTGCTCCGCTTTTTTTTTTTTTTTTTTTAGGGAGCCAGCGGCGGAACAGACACACACACAACCAAAGGCTCCACCCGGCCCTCACCCGGGGGGAGGGAGTGATCGTGCCACTCCAAGACCATCTCATCCATTCCTGGGCGGCCCGCTCCGGAATGCTTTCGCTGTCGCTTGCCACCTGGCTTGGCAGCGCCTGGAGCGGGCTGGGCGTCTCTACTGCGGCCGGCTCCATGCTGAGGCCTGGGTGGAGGCTGCTGCGGAGGGCCAGCAGGAGCGGCGGCCGGGGAACGCCCACGGCGACGAGCAGGCGGAGGAGCTGCCACCGGCGGCGGGTGGAGGCAGCAGCTGGCCACCGGGGCAGGATGTGCCGGATGACCTCCGTCTGCGCTTGAGCGGCAGAGAACTGTTTGATGCAGTTCTCCACCGCGTCGCCGACCAGCCCAACCTGGGAAATTGGGGAGACCAGGAACCGAACCATGTCCGCATCCGCCATACCAACCAGGCTGAGCCAACGAAGGCGCTACTGGACCACCAAGGTGGACATCGCCAGACCGATCACGCACGCTACGACACCCGTACCCCGGAGGGTGAGGTCGGATGCAGTGCGGTGCTCACCTATGAGCGCACGGTCTGGATTACCCTCGTGCATGCCATGGGTGCCCTAGCCTGCAGCAACGCCATGGCACGCAAGAGGAAGGGGCTTGCCCACAGGCTTTGTAAGCTCTGCCCGTCGGAACAGACGAAACTCACAGGCCTTAGGGGGGAGACTAGGATCCCCCCAAAAGGCAGCTGCCGCCGGACACAGGTGCACCTGTGTCGACAGACCGCTCCAATGGAGGGACACCTCGCAACCCTTCACCGTTCCTCCATCAAGGGTAATGAGGGGGAAAAGCTATTCAGGCATTTTCTGGCAGAGAAAGATGCTGTTCACCACCTGATAAGCTCTCCATGCATTTCGGGAAAGAAAGGCACTGGGGCGGCGAGCTGAGAACCAGCGCGGCCCGCCCCAAGATACCAAACTCCAGATTCCAACCGAGACTGAACGGGACACGGTGGAGGTTCCACTCGAGCATGGCAGCCTCGGTGGCCCGTTTCAGCATAGCTGATAATTCTGGATCCGGCTCGGGCAACATTGAACTCCCGGAGGGAGACAACACAGCCGAGTCATCATCTCTAGAAGTCAGCTCACCCTCCGATGCTGCAATCTGCGTCCTGTCCTCCAGGGGAGCCCCGAGTGAAACCGCTGGCCCACCCATTACAGATGGACCAGCAGACAACACAGGAGGCTGCAGTGGTTGCAGTGGAAGGGAGGAGTGAGGAGCCCACAGGGAATGGTTACCGGGCGGGACATCCAACACTATCCTCCGGTCACCCATCCCACACAGCACCCGAGGGTGGGGCATGGTAATGGGGACTCGCTCTCCGTGAACGAAGGCGAGTCTCGCCCTCAACACTGCGACAGTCATGTTCCCACAGTGGAAACATGAGCTGTCCACAAAAGCTGTCTCAGCGTGCTGTAAGCCAAACACGTGACACAACAGTTGTGACCATCAGAGAGAGACAGGGAACGACCGCACCCAGAAACGCACGGGCGGAATGACATCTTGAAAAAGAAGCAAACGCACCCGTGTTGCTCTTTCAGAAAATAGGACCGTCACCAGTGCCGGAGCACACAGGGGAATGACCGCGGCAACACTGAACAGAGAACTGAAACAGTGAAGCACTCACTTTTCCGCCCTCTAACCAGCCATCAACACACACAAACATTTAGAAATTTGTTGCTGTTAAAACAGCAGTTGAGAGCTCAAAGCTCGCGATCACCGCTGCACTCGCGCTGTAGAACACCAGCACTGGGACAGTCTTCCTGAAGAACACCGACACACTCGCTCGTTGTAGACAACAGCACTCTCAGAGACATCAAACGATCGGCTCCGAAGCGAAAGGCAACTAGTGCGTGCATCCACTTCCGTATTTATACCCGCGCCGCGGGGGCGGAGTGTGTGATGTGAATCACGCACGCCAATTACATTGGCTCGTTCAATAGTACTCGAAGAAGACAGGCTCTCTAGCGAGATCCCAATTCAATCGACCGTCGACTACGTCTGACGTTATCGACTGAAAGGGAAGCCCATTTCCACCTCCATTGCGTTGGAGAAGCAATCCCACATAAAATGCAGGTTGCACACTGGAGCGATAGGCGAGATTAACTACCTAGGCTACACGAAATAATCTAAATAACTATATAAATGCTATGCTAACTATATGCTAATATATATCTATCCGTTTTCAATACTCGTAATTCCAACTCCTGACCCGCTACAGTAGTTTTGACGGAACCAGATGCTTTTATACCAGGGGCTGCCAAGGGCGTGGTGAGCTCGCACCAAGGGCGTGACAGAGTGACGTCATAGAGTACCCTACGTCACAGAGTACCCCTACTTCAGGAGCTTTCCGTTTAACCTGAAGAGGGCAGCACTCAGACGTTTTTACACCATATATTTGAAAAGTAAAACACTTTATACCCAAATGTCAAAAAATGTACTCGAATCAATGCAGCATTTATGCACAGCATTTATGAAGCTCCATTCTTACAGATAAGTAACTAAAAAAAGTAGTTTTAGTATTTAGTTACTCTTTAGACGTGACAGTGAGCAAACATTTTGGAACACGCTAGCAACAATAAACCTGTTCCATAAAAAAGCAGTGGATGGGAAATGCTATTCAAGCTGTAAATGCATTCTTGTAGTATTCACATAGTCATCTAAAGCCATACAATAGATATTGGTAAGAAACTTAGATTTAAATCGTTATTCAGTTAAGTCACGTGTTGATGCACTAACGTCTGCCATCACAAAGTTTAACACGTCACTTTTGAAGCTTCTGTAGTTTCAATAAATGCACATTTTGAACTTAGAAGAACTGAGAGTTAAAATTATGTGGGAACATGCAATAAGCTGTGATATTTTTTTTTCTTTCAATTTGAGCTTGATATTAATTTATATGACTGTGGGTCAGACTAATATAAGAGTCTTTCTTTATTATAGGGTGTCCCAGGTTCTAGAGGAAGTCCTGGCCTTCAAGGTTCTCCGGGCATGGAGGTATGAGTGCATGTGTCATAGACATACCCTAAAAAACTTCACTCTACACTTGATGATGCTATTTTTCAATCTCTATTTGAGCAGGGCCCTCATGGAGCTGATGGACATAAGGGAGAAAAAGGAAGTCATGGCCAAGCAGTAAGGAGCTATGGATTTGTGTCCCTTTTATCCTTAAATGTACCATTTTCATTATGGCAACATATTTAGTTATCACAAATTCACATTTGCTTTCATACGGTTATTTATTTTTGCAAGTTTTTGCATGCAGATTATTTGACAAAACATCACAAAGATAAAATTAAATAAAATCTACTTCAAGATTAAAATCCAATACAGCAAATTAATCTAATGTAATTTTTACCTACTGACATAAACAAGTGATATTTAAAACAAAATTGCTTTAAGGTATGACAGCTCAGGAAAAATTAGCTAATAAATATCTAAAATCTCAAAAGATTAGGTTCAAATTGTTCTACTTCTTTCCTAAACAAAGTCAGTTTCTCACAGAAACCATGCATATTGCAAGGGTTTTTTGTATGTTGGAGTCAATATTTGTGACTGACATTTAAGTTCACGTTTAAACTTGTTTAATGTACTGTACAGCTGTGGCCAAAAGTATTGGGAGTGCCATCAATTTTGTGTTTCACAAAGTTTGCTGCTTCAGTTATTGTGGCGTTTATTGACATTGCTTCTAGATTTTTGTGCAGAGTTATCAGATGCATTTTAAATAATTGCAAAAAGCTTAATTGTCCAAAAAAACAACAACAAACTTTTGTCATTTTACTAATCATGTGAATGAGTACTAGTCAGGTGAAATCACTATCAATCTGATTGGATTATAAGAGTAGACTTGTTTTAGCAATGGTTACCTCCAAAGAAAGAGGTGCAGCCATCATCGCTTGGCCTCAAGATGCAAGAACATTACTGCAAAGAATATTGGAAACCAAAGAACCATTAAACTGATCATAAAGAACTTCAAGTTAAGCAGTTCAGCTGCAGTGAAGAAGGCTTCAGGGCGTCCCAGAGTGTCCAGCAAGCACCATTACTGTCTCCTCCTAAGGAGTCGGCAATAGAATCATGTTACCACAACTGCATCTGGAAAATCGTTTGTCCGGAAAAGAAAAGGTGATGTCTACCATGAGTCCTGTGTTGTGCCAACAGTGGAGCACCCTGAGACCATCCATGTGTGGGGTTGCTTTTCATCCAAAGGAGTGGGCACTTTCTTTATTCATGGCAGTGTTTTGGGGCAGAATTTTGAATGTTATCAAAACAGCCTGCAAGAGCAACTTCTCCCAACAATCCAGGAGCATTTGTTTCTGATGATCCATGCATTTTCAAGCATGATGGAGCACAATGTCACAAGGCAAGAGTGATAATGGAGTGTTGCGGAGATCATTACACTGAAATTTTGGATCCATGGCCAGGCAACTCCCCGGATCTTAATTCCAAGCTGTGTTCAGTCCTCAAAGATGAGTGGACAAGCAGAAGTCCACAAATTGTGATCAACTATGAGCACTAATAAGGCAAGAATAAATCGCCATCAGTCGGGATTTGGTCCAGATGCTGATATCCAGCATGCCAGAGTGAATTGCAGAGGTAATGAAGAAGGGTCAACACTATAAATATTGACTTTTTGCATATTACATGTTGTTGTTTTTTGCCAATAAAAGCCTTTAAAACTTATTGAATGCTTATCATTGTTTTCAATGAGAGGACTTTGCGAAACACAAAAAATTGAAACTGCCAATGCTTTTGGCAATGGCTGTACAACCTATGTAGAATTTACTGAAATTAATTTTTTCAGTGTGTGTGTCTGTCTTTGTCTTTAGGGTGAGAGTGGCATTCCAGGTTTACCCGGGCCACCTGGCAAATCAGGTGAAAAGGTCAGTTTTAACCCCTTACTAGACACCCCCCATTTTGGCATGTGGGGCATAAACGACATATCCAAAATAAAAATTTTGTTGCTTATAGGTCATTATGGATAGACACATAATCAACATATATTTAGAAAGCTGACACTTGAGAGTTTGTAAGTTACCCCTTTCCCAAGTGCCAGGGTCCACGCCCTAAGATAGTGCTGGATCCTGAGCCACAGCCGAAGCACTCCTGATGCAACAGGTGTAAAGGGGGGAAAGCTAAATGCTTTTGTGTTCATCCCCAACCCCTTGTTCAGTTCCGCATTGGAGGCGTTATGTTTGTTGCCAGTGCTGGGTTTGTCCCACCGGATGTGTGCATTATAGCGGATCAAAAAAAACAAAACAAAAACACCTTCACAAAGAGAGCACTTCTCCTCTTCTTCACAACAACAAGAGCATGATCTTCCCGCCCCAGTGCAACAACCTGCCGCTCATGAAACTCCAGCCCCTTGCCACCCGAAGCCAGACTTAGGAAGCAATCCCGGGTGTGTCAGGTTGGGCACAACCTCCTTTCGGGGAGGGCAGTGCATGTGCCGGGCAGGCTGAACCCGGCTTATGATTAGATGGTTCAGATCATTCTGAGTATCTTCGGGCAAGCGGAAGTGGACCTTTTGGGAAAGTGGGCCTTGGAGGAGAACTCCCACTGCCCAATCTGTGCCTATATGCCTTTCCCCCGGTAGCTCTTCTTCCTCAGGTCATTAGCCGAGGACATCAGGTTATCAGAGAGGACAGATGCTCGTCCTTCTGGTGGCCCCACTCTGACAGAACCAGTCTTGGTTCCCTGGGATGGTGCTGCTGCTAGCAGCAGCTTTTTGGCCAATTCTGACCTTCCTGCAGGAGCTGCTGGATGAGGGATGCACCCCATCCACATTCAAGGTATATGTGGCGGCTATAAGTCATAACTCCTTCTGCTCTTCCCACTTCAGGAGTGATGCAATGCGAGTGAACCATTTCGAAAGGGAATGTTTCGGTTACTAACATAACATAGATTCCCTGAGATATTGGGGATGAGCATTGTGTATGCTGGCTGTGCTACAGCCAGTCGACTCTTGCTGCTCAGTCGAAATATTCTTATTAAATGGTATTAAGCGCTGGCTTATATAGGCAGATGGTAGTCATCAGGTAGTAGAGATGCTTTCTGTGTGGTATTCCAAAAAAACAACAACAAAAAACACACATCACACTAAAACACCCCAAAAATGAGAATTAAATGGATAACAAGATAATTTTTTGCTATTACAAATATTTTGCATGCACACCTCTGTTTGTGTGCCGCTGCTTCAGCTTTTTTTATGTTTATTTGCAGGTTATAATTTACTAGCACTTTTTTTCAATGTTATGTGGATTGTCTTATTAATGTGGCTATATTTGGTCTGAATAATGGCTAACTATTTAAACATTATTTAAACATTATCCACTATTTGAACTGCAGTGGCCCAAAGGCATTTGGACCCTTATTGTAAATATGTAAGACTGTAGCATTTGATAACAAAGCAAGTGGAATGTATTTTAAAGAAAGATAGCACAAGCACACAAAAAAAGCAAACAATTCAATGGTTTAAATGATAAAAAGTTTTGTGTATCATGGCTGTCAAAGTAGAACATGCCTAACACTTGAGGGGATGTTCACAGATGCCAAATAGTTTGTAGTGACATTCATATATTTTTATGCGTGATATAGAATTACCCAAATACTAGTTGAGGTCACTGTAACTTTATGTACCGCTGTGACTTTGAACTCAATTTTAAAATAAGGTCACCCAGATAATTTGTTTAAATATATATTTACACTGAAAATAAGTGTTTTACATTATGTTATGTTTTCTCACTAGGGATCTTCTGGTACTCAAGGCATACAAGGGCCACCAGGCAAAGATGGGCAAGTGGTATGGTTAACGTTCTATTCATTTTCTTAACTCCATTCAGAGCATAGAGCTTCCCCTTTTTATTTCCAGTTCTCAAAGGCAGTTTTATTTATGCCTGTTGACATGAGAACTTGTTACAGTTTCAGGACATTCATCATGTCACCACCTGACCAGTATGCTTTGTGGTCTTGTTCGAAGACTGTTTATGGAATCACTGACTTTGGATTTTTACTATGCTTCAGCTCTAGGGCTGGGTATCATAACAAAATTTTCGATACCGATACCTTGACTTCGATTCCGGTTCCTGAATGATACTTTTTTCGATACTAATTTTATGAAACCAGTTTTAACAATATAACATTACCTAAAAAAAAACTTTTATATTTTTTGACTTTTTACACTCATATTTCGATTCAGTAAAAAAGCACCAATGCTAAAGTTTTCTATGTTTCCTAATCATTTAACAACATGTATTCTTTACTTCAATGAGCTCATTGCTTCTGCCTTAACTTAATGAATGTTTAACAATGAAACTGAATGAAAATTAATTGAAATGCATTACACACAGTCACCTCTGATAACAGATCACTGTAAATTGTAATTTTTGACACATGCATTTTCTGTAAAGCTGCTTTGAAACATTATGTAGGCCTATTGTGAAAAATGCTATACAAATAAATGTGAATTGAATTAAATATCTCTGCTGGGGTGCGGTATATATGCTTCACGCTCAGCACACATGCAGCTTGCCGCAAAGCACTGGCAAAAGTAGCCTAATGATTATGGATGTGTCGATAATTGTTTATTAATGAACAAGTGTTTACTAAGTGTGTTGGCTGCAAAGATGATTATGGCAATCGTCATTCCTGCAGTAGTGAACGTGTGCGCACGCCTATATGGATTAGGTAATCAAACTATTTATTTATAATCGTTTCGTTTAAAAGTAGACATATTTTGACCTTCTATAGGACTATTTCTCGTGTCTGTGAGGCAAGTATCCTGAACGCTGAGTTTCGGTTCATTTGTGATGCGCTCCAGTTCTTGCTGTCGAAGACGGAAAAAAGTTCTACTCTCAAGTGTATTCTGTGCGCTTTTAAGTGCCTTATCAGATTTACCGTGTTACCGGTCTTGGCAGCAATTATCTTGTCGAAAATATTGCATCGCGTGCTTCTGGCATTAAGTCTGGTACATAGGTACACTTTTGATAATTTCCACATATTTTCTATCTATCTGGGTTGGGACAGACACACACACACACACACACACACACACACACACACACACACACACACACACACACACACACACACACACACACGCCTCACATGCGACGAGCCAGGTCTCTGGGCAGCCGTGTAAACTAGTGTTCTCTTACGAGAGGTTCTCTCGTATTGCGTAAGTTTAGCTTACGCTACGGGAAAGATTCATCTTCTCGAGATACTGAAGCCAAAAAATTATCCTTAATTTTGTATTCCTTGTCAACGCAGTGCAGCAGCTAGCAGACCTAGAGCAGGCCATCTCGCGTGCTCATTGGCTGCCCTGCGGGCAACTGCTGCAGCCTACCAGTGAGCCCGGCGTGACGTCACGCCCCATGAAGGGCGCCCGCGCCTTCATAGCGTCACAGCCCGCCAGAATGGGCGTGGCTTAGCGTATAACACTAGGGGCTGTAGGCTGACTTCCCTGATTTTCGTCTCTTCGGCGAGCTCTTCGCATCGCTGGATCTGAGAGAAGCCACCGCCGCCGTCGAACAGCGGACAGCCAGCTTAGGAGAGCGCTGAGGAAGCCGGCCGTCTTCGCCACCTTCAGCCATCCGTGCGAGCTACGCTATCCGGCAACGTATCCTTTACCTTGCTAAAACCTATTCTAAAACCTATTCTAAAAGAGCAGCGAGTGTCTTTTTTAAGACGCCTCGCACTTCCGGCTGTGAAGCGCTTCCGCTGTCGACCCTGCGGGCTCGACTCGAAGCCTTCAACACCCCCCGCCTCTCCTCACCGACGCGCAGCTGCCGCTCACGAGCCTCACTGCCGTCGCATCTGAGAATGAGGCCGAGGGACACGTACGAGCACGCGGCTAGCTCTCTTTACGTTACAAGAGAGCTACCCCGCCCTCGTGTCCCCGTTCGGGCGTCATGCAGAGCCCTCTCGAGCTCTATGCATGACCCGGACGGGCATCATCTGTGTTACATGTAGGTCCCGTGCCCACTACTCGTGCGCGCGCCTCGTACAAACACTGTTCCAGTTCTGCTCCCGAGCACGCGGCTTGCTCTCTTTACGTTACAAGAGAGCTACCCAGCCCTCGCGTCCCCGTTCGCGCGTCATGCAGAGCCCTCTCGAGCTCTCTGCATGACCCGGACGGGCTTGCGCGCCGCCGTCGAAATGTCTCGCCATGTCAGTGCCCTTAGATAAGGTTACTGCAGTGGTGTATTTGGCAGCCAACGAGCCGGTAATGCAACCCGCTCGCCTGCACACATCCGCCGTTCTCGCGGCGACCCAGAGAAATCTCAAGTGAGTATAATGTCAGATTAAGAATGTAAGTTACGTGCCCGCTCACGAGCGCTCACGCTTACTAACAGACACATCGCCTCCGAAAAGACGTGCGTGTTTAAGTTTATTCCCTGTCAGTCCCCTTCAAACAGGCTACTGCAGTGGTTCAATTAGCAGCCAAAGAGCCGGTCTGTTGACCCTCTCGCCTGCACACAAACGCCGTTTTCACGGCGACCCAGAAAAATCTCAAAATGAGTAAAATGTCTGGTCTGGCTCATGCCGTCGGTGTTGTAAGTGTAATGAAAGTGCCCCCGCCCCAGTGTTCACCACTACACATAAGCACTCCGAACCTCGCAGAGCACACTCTCATGAAGCGCAGAAAAGCCGCTCGAGTGTTGAATGTAAGAAATGTGTCCACAAGTCTGTGCCCACTATCTGCCCGCTCTGTTACACGATCAAGAAAGCAGGTTATGAATGTAAGTCTCGTGCCCGCCAGAGTGCGTTCACGCTTGCTAACACAAACCTCCCCCCGGGCTCCGCCCCCGCGTTTAAGCGTTATCACAAAACGCAAGGCATTAATAAAACGCTCCCCATCCATTATGATCGGGGCGTCAAATACACTTGTAAGTCTAGTGCCCGCGCTCACGCTTACAGGAAGCTTTTCCACCCGGAGCGCTGCTCGCGTGTCAAAGAGTGAAAAAAGAATGTTCCCCATCCCTTATGATTGGGACATCTCACATAAATCAGCCGGTCTCGGTTTTCAGTGAGCAGCCATTGCCCAGAACCGAGAGCGCGCGCGCCGCGCTTTCGGCTCCGGGTCAGTTTCACAAAAGAAAGCAGGTTATGGATGTAAGTCTCGTGCCCGCCAGAGTGCGTTCACGCTTGCTAACACAAACCTCCCCCCGGGCTCCGCCCACGCGTTTTAAGTGTTATCACAAAACGCAGGGCATTAATAAAACGCTCCCCATCCATTATGATCGGGGCGTCAAATACACTTGTAAGTCTCGTGCCCGCGCACACACGCTCACACTTACAGGAATCTTTTCAGCCCGGAGCGCTGCTCGCGCGTCAAAAAGTAAAAAAAAAAAAAAAAAGAATGTTCCCCATCCCTTATGATTGGGACATCTCATATAAATCAGCCGGTCTCGGCTTTCAGCGAGCAGCCATTGCCCAGAACCGAGAGCGCGCGCGCCGCGCTTTCGGCTCCGGGTCAGTTTCACAAAAGAAAGCAGGTTATGAATGTAAGTCTCGTGCCCGCCTGAGTGCGTTCACGCTTGCTAACACTAACCTCCCCCCGGGCTCCGCCTGCGCGTTTAAGTGTTATCACAAAACGCAGGGCATTAATAAAACGCTCCCCATCCATTATGATCGGGGCATCAAATACACTTGTAAGTCTCGTGCCCGCGCACACGCGCTCACGCTTACAGGAAGCTTTCCCGCCCGGAGCGCTGCTCGCGCGTCAAAAAATGACAAAAGACTGTTCCCCATCCTTTATGATTGGGACATCTCACATAAATCAGCCGGTTTCGGCTTTTCAGCGAGCAGCCATTGCCCAGAACCGAGAGCGCGCACCGCGCTTTCGGCTCCGGTTCAGTTTCACAAGCCCGCAAATGGCGGCGGTCTGAACCCGGAGGCCATTCGCCCCCTAGCGGCTCACATAGCTGCGTGGGAAACTATCCCAGGGATTTCAGAATGGGTGTTGAGCACAATAAAGCAGGGCTATACACTTCAATTCATTCGCCGTCCCCCGCGCTTTCAAGCCCGGACCGCGACGATTGTGAATGCGTAAGTAGCACACCTACTTCACGCAGAAATAGCAAAGCTGCTGTGCAAAGGGGCTATAGAAAAGGTACCGCCTTCTCTGAGCGAGTCAGGCTTTTACAGCCGATATTTTCTCGTACCCAAGAAGGACGGAGCCTTCAGACCTATCCTAGATCTGAGACATTTGAACTAAGTGCTTGCGAAAAGACCGTTCAAAATGCTTACGACCAGGAAAATCCTCGCGCACGTTCGCCCGAGGGACTGGTTTATTTCTCTAGATCTGAAGGATGCCTATTTTCAGATTCAGATAGTACCCCGTCACAGGCAATTTTTGAGATTCGCCTTCGACGGTCAGGTATATCATTACACCGTCCTGCCGTTCGGCCTGTCCCTGGCACCCTGTACATTTACGAAGTGCATGGACGCGGCGCTCGCCCCCCTGAGAAGTCAGGGGCTGCGAATAATGAACTATCTGAACGATTGGCTGATATTGGCACAGTCAGAGAGAGAACTGCTATCTCACAGAACAGTGCTTCTCAGTCATCTGGAAAGCTTGGGTCTCACAGTCAACTGGACCAAGAGCTCATTACTGCCCAGCCAGTCAATTTCCTTTTTAGGAATGGCACTGGACTCGGTGACCATGACGGCTCGTTTATCGACACAGCGCGCGCGCCGTGTTCGCCACCTAGCCGCATCTTTCCAGAAGGGCAGCTTTCTCCCTTTGAAAACATTTCAAAGGATGTTGGGCTGTATGGCATCAGCTGCAGCGGTGCTCCAGCTGGGCCTACTGCGCATGCGCCCGCTCCAACGCTGGTTGAATGCTCGCGTGTCCCCATTCGGTCTGTGAAAGCGCTATATAAATGCACTCCATTTACCATTTAACGCCGGGTGTCTGGCGGCCAGAAAATCAGAGTGACTCAGGCCTGCATAGCAGCTCTGCAGCCCTGGCTAGTGGCCGACTGGTACCAGCAGGGAGTAATGATGGGAACCATCTCTTATCGTAAAGTCATCTCGACAGACGCGTCCAACTCGGGTTGGGGCGCACTGTTCAAGGGCAGACCGGCCTTTGGCCAGTGGTCAGACCAGGAGAAGGGTTTTCACATAAACTGTCTGGAAATGATAGCGGTCGAGAAGGCGCTGAAGTGCTTCCTCCCGTTCATACAGGACCAGCATGTTCTTGTCCGCTCGGACAACATGTCTGTGGTATCCTATGTAAACCGTCAGGGCGGTGTCAGATCCAGAAATCTCTGCAATCTGACGGAACGCCTCCTTATTTGGTCTTAGATGCACCTGCGCTCGCTGAGGGCGGCGCATGTGCCTGGCCATTTGAACGACGGCCCAGACAAACTGTCCAGGGACAATGTTCCCCCAGGGGAATGGTCCCTGCACCCCAAACGGTCCAGAACCTGTGGCGCCTATTCGGCAGAGCGGAAGTCGACCTATTTGCGTCAAAAGACAACGCTCAATGCCCGACGGCCTGTTCGAAGGACGAGGACGTGCTGGCCCAGGTTTGGCCCAGCCTCCCGCTATATGCTTTCCCTCCGGTCTATCTGTTGCCACAGGTGATCAAGAGAATCAGGGAAATGCGCCACTCGGTGCTCCTCATAGCCCCGCGTTGGGAGAATCAGATTTGGTTCCCGGAACTAGCAGGGCTGTCACATACAGCTCCGTGGCCGAATCCGGTGAGGGCAGATCTCCTCTCTCAGGCTCGCGGCACGATCTGGCATCCCAATCCAGAGCGCTGGTCTCTGCATTTATGGTTGATCAACGGGTACTCGTTGCCCTGCCAGAAGGAGTGATGAACACGATCACGCAGTCTAGAGCCCCTTCCACGAGAAGGCTCTACGCGTCTAAATGGTCGGTGTTCTCTGGATGGTGCACCGACAGAGATCTGGAACCGCGGACATGCGGGGTGGCACATCTGGTCACCTTCCTACAAGAGCTGTTGGATAAGGGAAGGTCCCCATCCACGCTCAATGTATACGTGGCGGCCGTGGCAGCGTTCGCAGAATCGACGCACGGCCAGTCATTGGGAAGACACGAGTTGGCCATCCGCTTCCTTAGAGGAGCTAGAAGGATGAATCCGCCGCGCCCCCCGTCGGTTCCCATGTGGGATCTTTCATTGGTCCTCGAGGCCCTGCAAGCTTTTCCATTTGAACCACTAGACACCGTGGGGTTGAAATATCTATCACTGAAAACCGTCTTTCTGACTGCACTGTCGTCAGTAAAACGTGTAGGGGACCTGCATGTGCTGTCTGTCAGCGCGTCGTGTCTTGAGTTCGGACCGAATGACTCTAAAGTCATCCTCAGACCTAGACATGGCTATGTCCCTAAAGTGATGGGCACTCCATTCAGAGCGCAAGTTATTTCGTTGTCAGCTCTCCCAGCATCTGACAGCGAAGGTGATGTGAATCTCCTCTGCCCTGTCAGAGCGCTGAGGTTTTACATTACGCGCTCCGCCTCCTTCAGGCGTTCGGAACAGCTTTTTGTTTCGTTTGGTGGGCGCACCAAGGGTCTCGCCTCCTCGAAACAGAGCCTGTCCAGATGGATAGTAGACGCTATAGCGGCCGCTTACGCATCAAAAGGTCTGCAATGCCCTCTGGGCATCAGGGCTCATTCCACGAGAGGCGTGGCCTCTTCGTGGGCATGGTCCAGTGGAATTTCTATCCATGACATATGTGTAGGGGCGGGCTGGAGCTCCCCGTCTACCTTTGTCAGGTTTTATAACCTAGAAGTTCCTGCCTTGCAGGCTAAACTGTTGTCAGTCTAAAGGAGAGGTGTATTCTGCCCAGATCTCCTGCTCAGATCACTCTCACATGACTCAGCTCTCCTGGTTGAGCTGCACTAAGTAGGGTATGTGCCATGTGCCATGTGCCTATACAGACCGGCGTGCTGCTCTGTATTCCCTATGTGTGCTTATGTACAAGTGATGGCCCGCGTGGCTGGCCACCTTATTTTTTCCACTTATTGGGTTCCCCTGAAAGCTCGGGGTCTCATGTGGATGCTTGGCGCGCACGGCGTTGACAAAGTGTTCCCGTAGCGTAAGCTAAAGTTACGCAATACGAGAGAACCTCTCGTAAGAGAACGATACTCGGTTACTAACGTAACCTCGGTTCTCTCTAGAGAGGGAACGAATATTGCGTAACCGGCCGTGCTCGCGCCACGAGCGACTTCGCTTCAGTCGACGAAAACCAGGGAAGTCAGCCTACAGCCTCTAGTGTTATACGCTAAGCCACGCCCATTCTGGCGGGCTGTGACGCTATGAAGGCGCGGGCGCCCTTCATTGGGCGTGACGTCACGCCGGGCTCACTGGTAGGCTGCAGCAGTTGCCCGCAGGGCAGCCAATGAGCACGCGAGATGGCCTGCTCTAGGTCTGCTAGCTGCTGCACTGCGTTGACAAGGAATACAAAATTAAGGATAATTTTTTGGCTTCAGTATCTCGAGAAGATGAATCTTTCCCGTAGCGTAAGCTAAACTTACGCAATACTCGTTCCCTCTCTAGAGAGAACCGAGGTTACGTTAGTAACCGAGTATCATTTTTCCGCCACAGCCAATCATGCTGCATGCTTATTGTTTCACTGACGTTGACGAGATTAACCACTTAGGTACCGAAATTTGGTACTGAAAAACAAAACATGTTTCGATACTCGGTAGTTTCGAGGCAATTCGGTCGGTACCTAAAAAGTACCGAACTCGGTACCCAGCCCTACTCAGCTTTTCATTGGACATGTTCTTAGCCGTCCTCATATCTATAAATCCTTCTGGGATATTAGCTAATGAACAGCTGGGGCATTTCTTGCATCATCTTGGTTATTGAATAAGTCCCTGTCTTGAAAAATGCTGATATAATGTTGGAATGAAACATGATGTACTTCTTGTTTAAGGAGATCCTGGTATGGATAAGTATAACAATATCTTTCACAAAACAAATCTGTTAATGACTTGAATAACATTCCAACCTCATTTGTTTGTTCCAATACTGTATTGCATTAACTGACATAGGCTACTGTCTATCTTAGGGAGAAAAAGGGAGTAGAGGCATTTCTGGTCCACTTGGATATCCAGGAGAGCCTGTATGTATATCACTCAATTTCTCTTAATTTTTGTAAGTGGTCAGAAAATTTAGCTTTAATGCCATTTGTGTGTGTGTGTGTTTATCAAGGGGGCACCTGGCAGGGATGGAAAAGACGGAATTCCAGGAGGAATTGGTCTAAAGGTCTGTACTAATCAAGTTCTTCTCACCGTAAAAAAAAAAAAAACTGAACATGTTTATTGGCTTCCTTGAACTGTGAACATGAACCATTGAAAATATTTGGCAAGCCCACTTCGAGGAGGATACGTAAGATCCTAAAATGCCGTATCTTTGACAGAATTGCATGAAAAAATATGCTAGTACAGAATCTCCTTATGGAAAGACATAAAAAGGTTTATACCATCGTTTCCTCTTTCATGCTGATCTACACTGTCTTTTTCCAGGCTTGCAGATGGCTTATATTAAACCAGGCTGTTCTTCACATCTTCGTGGTTGCCTATATAATAAATCCTGGATTATATGCTTAGTTTCAGATATTCTATAAACATGCACTACTTCATTAAAATTTAGCTAGAGAAAAGTAATATACACACCCTGGGAAGCTTATCAATGTCTTTACATAATTATAATCATTATGTTGACAAAATGGTTAAATACTCGTTGCTTAGTCTATCATACCCCTTGGTTTAAGCAAAATTTGATTCCCAGCAGATTCAGTGGCATGCCATTTTTTTCAGCATCTTGTTTATAATAAAAAAAGATGCATTTGAAGTAAAATTTAATGTTTTCCATATTGTGTACATGAAAAACGGGCTCAGTTTTATTTACATGCACAATTGTGTCTCCCGAATTCAGTGTGTGTAGCCCATTGTCTGTATCACCAAATTGAAATACAAAAATAATTACAACTTTCCAAAAAATTGCAAACAGTCCTATCCACCTGCAAAGTTGCACTTTCATTCTGACTATGTGATCTTTGTCTCTTCAGGGAGATCCAGGACTGCCTGGAATTCCAGGAGTGGATGGAAGAGAGGGACATCCTGTGAGTATATCTTAAAACAGCTAAGATCATTGCCAGGTGTTTTAGCGGGTGGACTGCATTGAAGTGCAAGCTGTTAAACAATACCAGGCAGCATTTGAGCATTTGAAACACCCTTTTCACTGCATCTAATACAAATTTCCAGTTTGGCTGACTGAATTGACATGATTTGAAGTCTTATTGGTGGTTAAGTCTTTGCACCTCGACAGGACAGAAGAAGATTTCTATGTAGCCTGAGAAAAAACCATGAGTGACTCAGCAATGCAGTTCAACAGACTTGCGCTGGCAGTTGAACTCTTCCTTAGAGAAATGGGTTCTAAGAGCCACAGTTTTGTGGCTCTACTGGGTATAATGAAAGTCTGCTAACTGGAGCCATCTAGCTGGTCTTGGGATAAACAGCAAGCAGACTAAATGCATACAGTACAATGTCTCACAGTTTAGATGATTTAGTTAATTCTCAGCATTTGCTTCAGGATCCAGTACAAAAATCGAATAACTGGTACCAGAACATTATTCTGCGGACATTGCATCCATTCATATCCAGAAAACAAGCAATATCCAAAGTGAATTGACCAGGTTTAGACATTTTGATAATATCCTCCTTTTTTGTTGAGGATGGCTCCTTCCTCTTAGCCATTTTTACTAAATCACAACAAATTATGTCTAATAATCAATGAGTAACTGCACTACTCATCACAAAGTCTTTATACTTATTTAAAAAAATGTAGTCAAGTAGAGAGAAAAGTGTCTAATATCTTTCATACTCAGTAAATGTATAAAGTAGCCAAAAAGATAGGCTACTTAAAGGGGTACTTTACAGCTGGCAAAATACGCTTTCAATAAAACTTGGCTGCCTAGACAGTAGAAAGAGAATTTCACAAAAGCCTTGGAGCTGTCAAAAGGGTGCAAAACAAGTCATCTTGCGGACATCTACTTCTTAGTCAAAGTAATGCAGAGAACGAGTAAACATTGTGAAATGCAACGGAACATGCTGAATTGTGCGGATGTCATTTTTGCCGTGTTAGCCTTATTATTAGCAGTGGTTTAAAGCATTTGAGTAAATGTAATTAGTTACTGTATTTAAAGCGGAACTTCGCCAATTTTCAACCAATTTTGTATTGTTACAACGAGCCAGTGTGTCGGTGTTCTTCAGGAAGACTCTCCCAGTGCTGGTGTTCTACAGCGCGAGTGCAGCGGTTATCGCGAGCTTTGAGCTCTCAACTGCTGTTTTAACAGCAACAAATTCTAAATGTTTGTGTGTGTTGACGGCTGGTTAGAGGGCGGAAAAGTGAGTGCTTCACTGTTTCAGTTTTCTGTTCAGTGTTGCCGCGGTCATTCCCCTGTGTGCTCCGGCACTGGTGACGGTCCTATTTTCTGAAAGAGCAACATGGGTGCGTTTGCGTTTTTTTCAAGATGTCATTCCACTTGTGCGTTTCAGGATGTGATCGTTCCCTTTTCCTTTTTGACGGTCACAATTGTTGCATCACGTGTTTAAGCTATATGTTTATATGTATATAAATATGTATGCATTTGTGCTTATACTTTCGGCATGCTGAGGTAGCTTTTGTGGACGGCTCATGTTCTCATTGCGGGAATATGACTGTCACGGTGTTGAGATCGAGACTAACCTTTGTCCTCGAAGCGCGAGTCCCCATTACCATGCCCCAACCCCTGGCTGCCATGTGGGATGGGTGATCAGAGGATAGTGATGGATGTCTCGCCCGGTAACCATTCCCTGTGGGCTCCTCACGCCTCCATCACACTGCAGCCGATGGAATTCCTGTTGAACATGCTTGTCCCTCTGTAATGGACCGATCAGCTGTTTCAATGGGGGTTCCCCCAGAGGATAAAATGTTGATAGCAGCATCGGAGGGTGAGCTGGCCTCTGGAGATGACGACTCGGCTGTGTTATCTCCCTCTGGGAGTGTAACATTGCCCGAGCCAGATCCAGAAATGTCAGCTATGCTGAAACGGGCCGCCGAGGCTGCTGGGCTCGAGTGGAAATTCCACGTGTCCCTTTCAGTCTCGGTCGGAGGATTGGTATCTCGGGGCGGGCCGCGCTGGTTCTCAGCTCGCCGCCCTAGTGCTTTTCTTTTCCGAAATGCATGGAGAGCTTATCAGGTGGTGAACGGCACCTTTCTCTGCCAGAAACTGCCTGAATAGCTTTTCCCCCTCCCTACCCTTGATGGAGGAACGGTGAAGGGTTGCGAGATGTGTCCCTCCATTGGAGTGGTCTGTCGACACCGGTGCACCTGTTTCCGGCGGCAGCTGCTTTTTCGGGGGATTCTCGTCTCCCCATATGGCTTGTGAGTTTTCGTCCGTTCCGACGGGCAGAGCTTACAAAGCCTGTGGGCAAGCCGCTTCCTCTTGCGTGCCATGGAATTGCTTCAGGTCTATTAGGCCAGGGCACCCGTGGACATGCACGAGGGTAGCCCACAACGTGCGCTCATAGGTGAGCACCGCACTGCATCCAACCTCACCCTCCGGGGCACGAGTGTCGTGGAGTGCGCGATCGGTCTGGCGATGTCCACCTTAGTGGTCCAGGAGCGCCATCGTTGGCTCAGCCTGGTTGATATGGTGGATGCGGACAAGGTGCGGTTCCTGGTCTCCCCAATTTCCCAGGTTGGGATGGTCGGCGACGCGGCGGAGAACTGCATCCAACAGTTCTCTGCTGCATAAGCGCAGACGGAGGTCTTCCGGCACATCCTGCCCCGGCGGCCAGCTGCTGCCTCCACTCCGCCGCCGGTGGAAGTTCCTCCGCCTACTCGTTGCCGAGGGCGTTCCCCAGCCGCCGCTCCCGCTGGGCCTCCGCAGCAGCCTCCACCCAGGCCTCATCTTGGAAACGGCCGAAGGACAGGTAAGTGTTGCACAGCACACTAACACCACACTCTCCACTTTGCTGCCCCACCTCAGGCTAGGTTACCCCACTCAAGTCAGTGATAATCATCACATTAGGTGTTGAGCAGACGTGCTCCTGAAAATCCAGTGATATTCATCACACCTAGTCTTGAGCAGGGCTCCTGACTTGTGCGTGCTTATCTTTTCCTGCTGGCGAAGGATTTGATATAGCCGCTCCTCCAGCCAGTATGAAGGCCAGTTGTAAACTCGTTCTTCATGCTACTAGGTGGTGGGTCTCGACCATCTTGGCCCAAGATTGGTCTGCAGCTCCGACCTGAAAGACATGTGCTTCAGATCTCTACCTTCCGCGTCGCAGGCCATCCTGTGTGTTGCGTGTGAGGGTTAAAGTATCAGTACAGAGTCCTTCCCTTCGAGTGCTCCAGAGCCCGTTGGGTCTTCAGGTCAACTGGGAGAGAGTAATCTCACCACGGTTTGAGTATCTCTTTTTCAGTTTTGGAGATGGACTCGGTCCAACACGTCTCTCCAATGAGAGTGTGTTCAGCTGGTGTTGAAGTGAGAAAGGGTCCCACTGAAAGAACTTTCAGAGGCTCCTGGGGCATATGGTAGATGCAGCCATTGGCTTCCTCCATATGATGACCACTTCAGCGCTAGCTTCACGATCGGGTCCCGAGGTGACCGTGGCAGAGCAGCTCACCCTGTGATGACTATAGTTCATCCCGGTCTGATGCCAAACCCTCTTCAACTGAGGGTCCATGTACAAAGGACGTGTTTTAACGGGGGCTTGGCGAACCTCGACTACACGGGCATTCGTGCCTCAAGTTGTTAGACATTGCGACCGTTGCGCAAGCTTCCCTTGCATGTCACAACTCACCCGTCATCTCCTCCTTTGAGTCAGAAGCTTCTGAGGACGCTTTGTTCCACTCTTCCCGCTCTACTCAATCGTGCCACCAACGAGCCTCACGACAGTTATAGCCAGGGCAAGTGGAGACTCCATCCCCTGGATCATAACCATTCCAGGGCCGCTCAGTTGCCTCTTCGGTTTCGTCTTCCTGCCAGTGTTTCTGTCCGAGCGGACTACCCTTGGACAGATACTGGCTCTCAGCTGCCCCGGGGGCCCGCAGAAATGCGTTTCCCCAGTGAGCCTCCTAAAAGCGACTGCGACTCATGGTCGCCTGGCCCCTGCTCAAGTCAGTGAATTCATCACACTTCATGTTGAGCAGACATGCTCCTGAAACTCAGTGAAGTTCATTGCACTCAGGTGTTGAGCAGCAATGCTCCTGTAGCTCAGTGAATTCATCACACTCAGGTGTTGAGCAGTAGTGCTCCTGAAGCTCAGTGAATCCTTTTCGCACTCAGTGCTGAGCAGAAATGCTCTTGTTGCTCAGTGAAGTTGGTGTTGAGCAGAAATGCTCCTGAAGGTCAGTGAACTTATCACACTCAAGTGCTGAGCAGAAATGCTCCTGAAGCGCAGTGATCTTCACATGTCGTGTTGAGCAGTGGTCCTTTTTTTTCCGCCGTCGCTTGCACCTACGGTGCAAAATCAGGAGGGAACAGGTCTTCATAGTTGCCCCTTATTGGCCCAACCAGACCTGGTTCCCATCGAACTTCCCCTGAACACTTTTTCAGGGACGGGGCACGATGGCACCCGCGTTCTACCCCTGGAGATTCCGGGCAATCATACACTGAATACGGAGGTTCAGGTGGCGATCACAGGAACATGTGGTAGTTACCATAACTTCTGCGAGCACCCCCTAAGAAAGAGGAGTGTGCTTACGCATTAGAAGTGGAACCTAGTCGTTGAGTGTCTTCTCTCCTGAGGAGACCCTGCAAGCTTTTCGATCGTTTCAGTGCTCTCTTTCCAGCTAGATGGGTTGGAATAGGCTGTTTTCCTCCACCCTCTAAGTGATGTTGCCTCTGTGTTCTTGACGCACGTCATGATGCAGAAGCATGGGAAGCACGTCCTGATCGTCAGGTTCCTGAGGGAGCAAGATAATATAAACCCTTGCACCCCTCTTTATCCTCTTGGGCCTTATCTCTGGTGCAACTGCACTGCAGAGACCGCCCCTGAGCCACTGCAGGCAGTGAGTTAAAAATTCTGTTAAATCAGTTCTCCTGCTCGCATGGTCTCTATTAGAGGGTAGGGACTTGCTCGCTTTCGGTCAACGTATTGTGCCTGGAGTTAGGGCCGGCTAACTCTCACGAACTGAGACCCCGGCCTGGATTGTGCCCAAGGTTCCTACCTCTCCCATAATAGGATCAGGTGGTGAGCCTGCAAGTGCTGCCCGGAGGAGGCAGACCCAGCCCTGGCTTCTCTGTCTGTCCACTTCATAGCGTTAGACGTGTACAGAATGCAGCCTTAGATCTCAGACCAGCTCTTATTTGTTAGGTATCAGCAGAGAGGGAAGGCTGTTTCCAAGCAAAGTGGCCCACTGATGTGGTTGCCTTATTTTCGGTGAAAGATTCCGAGACGCTCATTTCCACTTAGGTGTCGAGCTCCTCTATAATGAGTGTTGTGCTCCGCCTGGGCATTGACGGAGTGCTTTGCTGACAGATTTAGAGTTGGGGGCTGGGCGACACCTTTTTGAACCGCTGCTTCCCGTGGACCCTTCTCATGAAGCCAGTTTCACCGTGAGCCCGGTTCAAGTGTCGGCTTGCTGCGCCATTCCCCTCTTATGGACTGGATATGTGCGCTTTCTACTCCAGTTGAGTTCCCTTAAACCGAACCCTGTTGAGTTCCTCCACACCCCTTCGACGTCGGACGTGCGGAACGTCTGGTGTTAGGCCTACCACTCGTAAGCAGTGTGTAACCTGTGTTAGGCTGGGTCTATATGTTGCGGTCCCTATGGTGATACCATATGTGTTTTCTTCCACAATACGGCTCCCTACCGTGTCTACGGCTCGCTGCCCGTGTCTTCCCTCGGCAGAGTCTCTCTGCCGTCACTGTCCGGTGAGTCTCTCCCCGTCTTAGGCTGGAGCAACCCCAGTGACATTCCATATGTTATACTGCTCGGTCATCCGCCCAGGTCATATGTGTATTCTCCACGTTACCTCCCTCTGGGTAGGATGTGGCTTCCGCAGCGTCCCTTCCTTCCAATGTACGGGGAACGCTTTCCCAGTGGTCCTGTAGGAACAGCAGTGACTTCCCTGGCCTGAGCCCCGTCCTTCCCAGCCTTAAAATTGCGGGGGCAGCAGGAGGCTTTTGTCTAGGCACTGGAAGGTGGCAGCTTTAGTGGCGTTTTCAAAGGTTATCCCCATTCAGACTATGTCTGACGTTATCGACTGAAAGGGAACGTCCTGGTTGCGTATGCAACCCACCGTTCCCTGAAGGAGGGAACGGAGGACGTAGTCCCCTTGCCACTACCGCTGGACCACCGCTGACTCCGGGTTACGCTCGGCTCCTCAGCAAAAAAGCAACTAGTGCGTGCATCCAGTTCCGTATTTATACCCGCGCCGCGGGGGAGGAGTGTGTGATACGAATCACGCACGCCAATTCCATTGGCTCGTTCAATAGTACTCGAAGATAAAAGGGTGCCTGGCGTGATCCCCATTCAGTCGACGTCGACTACGTCCTCCATTCTCTCCTTCAGGGAACGGTGGGTTGCACACGCAACCAGGACGTTTTACACCCCAAGCACAACTACATCTCCAAAATTTTAAATTTTGGAAATGTCAGTTCTCCTTTGGCAGACATTACTTTTGGCCATGTACTGTACCTACAGTAATTAGTGAAATTCTATTCCAATTAATTCAGTTAAATTAATTGAGTTTCAGTTTAATTTTACCACTTTACTGGCATTACAGAAACAGAAATATGTTGTCAAAGCTTGGGCATTGCACGGGTAATTGGTAATTGATAATTGGTGCTTAACTAGTTTAGGGAAAAAAAGTGCACTATATATACATAAACACTTAGCCTACTGTTAGCCAAGTTTAGTTTTTACCTCTTGTACTATTCTTTTCCGAGGTCATTTTCAGTGACATGAGAGTTTATGACTTCAAATCAATGGAAGGTACTTTTTGCAACAAGTTTCCATGTTCTTTTACTGGTCCCTGAAGAGCAAACTCAGACCAAACATCTGCTTCCGCTTATCATGGAAAATGCCCAGGCTTTGTTGGATATGCTAAAATTGTAAAACCTTGTTTATTTTGCTGTTCATTCATAAACCACCAACTGTTTATTACTGTTTATACTGAGGGTATTTAAATGAATACTACCTTTAGACCTTAAACAATGAATCGTAAACATGCAATGGCCCCAAGAATGATAAAAATTGGTAACACTTATTGTTGGTTCATGATATCTTATGCTTTACCTAATTGAACCTTACTGGAAATTGTTAAAGGATAATTAAACATTTACTCCCTTAAATTAGATGATTTTTATTGCATTGGATGACAAACTTTAAAACTTAAAAAGAAAAACAATAAGCAAACAACAACCCTTTACACACATTGGCAATAGAATCGCCATTGGCTTGTAATTTTTTGTGTACTTGTCAGACTTAGCCGGCAGTGGCTTCTGCTTAGTCTTAAAAGCTTTAATTCCAAACTAATTCTGTAATTTTGACAGGAATATCCCTATCTCTTCGCGTATGTGTCAGAGAAAGAAGCAGAGAGTGTGCTGTTAGCTAAGTCGGATGCCTACACACAGTTTACACTGCGTGAGGCTTTAACTTTTCTGAGCAATTTTTGCAATGAATTTTAACCAAATGATGTCAGTGTGATTTTAGTGTATGGGTGTGTTCCAAGTGAAATGTGCAAAACTTTGTCCAAAATAATACTGATAACAGTGTGTGTTCATGTTAAGGCGAGACACGGCAGGCAAAAACATTGTTGTATTTTTACTGGTCAATTTTGAGATTTTTGGATATTTGTCTTCAATAACATGTCTTCTTTCAAACTTGTGGTGAAAAAAGTCAGAATACACATTTAGGTCTTTATTTTACTACACTTCGTCTGTTTGCGTCTGTAGATTTCTCATAAATTCAACAAAAGTTTGCGTTCTTAATCAACATACTTCTCCGCGAATCTCTGCCGTCACCCTCTCATCACATGCACCGTTAGGAAGCTCTGCATTGCTTGGAAATATTGAGATCTAGTAAATCAGTATAACATAGACATCTGTAGACATGAAGTGGCAGCTTCAGCCATTTGCAGCTATGAAAAGTTTGGCGGCTGCAGCAGCCATTTAGGTTTTGGCTGAGCCGGCTAGCCAGCCAATAACTTCATCAGCCAGCCATTATTCTCAAAACAAATGGCTTCGTGCTCTACCTATACATTACTCAACTAATTTAGTTCACATGAAGGAGTGAATGAAAACGAGTGAGTAAATTTGGACAATGAATCTGGACACTTTTTTGTGATTGTTGCGGGCAAAAATCCTTGATTATGCGGCACATTTTCTTAAAAAATTTGATGGAATATGCGGGATATTTATGCAATTTTATGCAATGAAACTGCGGGAACTTGCTAAAACTGCGGTTCCCTTTCGAAGGGAACTCAACAATACGTCATCGACGCTATGGGGAACGCCTCAGGCGTGACAGGTGTCTGAAATCAAGTATCAACTCACAACAATCATGTTGACCGGCGACAGCCCGTGCTTCATCAGCTCGAATGATGAGCACGCAACCTGGATGTATAAAAAGGGCGCCTTGAGACCGTGACAACATCCTATCGTCTGAAGGGACTGTTGCAGGCAGGCCCCGAGGTATGGCAGGGAGACGTATTGTCTCGTTCCCTGTTCTCAGGGAACATAGGTTACAGTTGTAACCTGAGACGTTTGATGAAAAAGAGAAAAAAAAATGTGTTTCCCCCAACATTCGATAAAATGGTGTTACCCTGTTCTCTGTTCTCACTAGGCTACTATCTTAATGTAAAGAGTAATTTCTTATTACTTCCTATGATAAGCAAGCATACTACATCACAGAAAGTGCTGGGAATATTTAAGTTCTCATCTTGTTTTATTTCAGACCTTAATAAACACATGGCTCAAACTTACAAAACATTGATGAGTTAAACAAGTTCTGCAGCTTTACAAAAGGAATATGCTACAACTTCTGTAAAAATGAAAAAATAAAATATAAAAAAATAAAATGTGTTCTTCCTGTTTTACAGCTTTTCGATGATGTTCATGACGCGTAATTACGTCACTTCATAGCGTTCCCATGGCAATAGGGGAAAATGGCTGCTCTTGTGTGAAGTAAACGTAAAAATTTTCAACTTTCTGCAAAGATATATGTGACTTTTTTGCAACGAAAATGCGGGGATTATGAAATCATGCAAGCCCTGCATATTTTGCGCGGAAATCGGCAATTTCTGCGGCGAAAGTGTGGTGTATTTGAAAAAATGCGGCCCCTGCATAAATGTGCGGACTTTGGCTGATTATGCATTGACTTATGCGATCGCATAATCGCGTTTTTCTGGAGGGACTGAGTAGTAATGCAAAGATTATCTTGAACTCTTGTCATGGAAAATTGCATGTATAAATCTTAATGAAACGATTTAAAGGGTAACTAAACCCCTGGTCAGAGTCTGACTCCACCCACTGGTAATATTTGAAAAATGCTGGAAAAGTGGGCAGACCCCAGCGGAGATAGAGGGGACAAACCGAGGTCAGGGCTGAGCGGGGGGGGGGGGGGCGTGTACCTAAGACCCGCAGTGGCGGATTAATTGTCAGCTGCTGTCAGACTCGCTAAAATGGAGAGCGACTGGAGTGAGGCAAGTAGCTTTGCAACAGAGCGGTCATTTGAAGTCTTTTCTTCCCCACCTTCACCTGAAGAGGAGAATGTTGAATTGTCTGTGTGGACACAGGTCCAGAGCCATATCAATTCGAGCCGCTGGCTCAAATCCCGCATCTTATATTCAGTCATTTTGAGGTAATTCTTTCCGGGATTATTGTTACTATTACGTTCAGTATATTTTGCTGCTATGTGAAAAAAATATCCAGCAAAACGAGCGTTTGTCGACACCAGAGGGTTAACTTTAGCCTCCTTTCAGGAGCTTTCCGTTTAACCTGAAGAGGGCAGCACTCAGACGTTTTTACACTATATATTTGAAAATTAAAACACTTTACACCCAAATGTCAAAAAATGTACTTGAATCAAAGAACAGCATTTATGAAAATTCTTACAGATCATTAACTAAAAAAAGTTGTTTCAGTGTTTAGTTACCCTTCAATAATCAATTAAAAAGGAAGATATACCTGTATTATATTATGTTGTAGCCACATTGGACCAGCTGTTTGGAAAATGGATAGATGGATGATACAGCTGCGGGCGGCATTTTATGGTCAGACGGGGGAATTCATTCGGCGTAGGACTGGGCGGTATATCGAGTTTGTTCATATATTGATATATTTTTTTGAAACGATATGGAATGAGGCAATACCGTTTATATCGATACAGTAGTTTGATACGAGCACATCTGAAAAATAGCCGAGGACGCAGTGTGAGCTCATGCAGTGAAAGAACAGTACAATTTGTCCTAAACATGACACAAGCTTATTAAAGCTGCAGTAGGGATTTTTGAGAAAATTTTGCAGTACATGTAAATTTATAACATAAACTTTCTGTAAGTTATAAATAGTAAGATAACGTTAAAGGATTAATTCACTTTTTAAAAAACGTTTGCTGATAATTTACTCACCCCCATGTCGTCCAAGTCTTTCTTTCTTCAGTCGAAAAGAAATTAAGGTTTTTGATGAAAACATTCCAGGCTTCTTCTCCAATGGACTTCAAACGTTTCGAGGACCAAATGACAGTTTCAGTGCAGCTTCAAAGGGCTTTAAACGATACCAGACGATGAATAAGGGTCTTATCTAGCGAAACAATCGGTCATTTCAAAAATAAATAAAAAACTTTAAGTTTTATAAGCACAAATGCTCGCCTTGCTCTGTTCTGTGATGCATGTTCGTGATCCTGTTCGAACTCGTTCATCAAAATGAACAAAGCTTTTTTCGAGTCGATAAAAGATTCGTTCATTTTTGGATGAACGAGTTCGAACAGGAGAGTCACGAACGACGGTACGCGCTCGCGCTGTGCAAGAGAGGGGTGATCAGCGCGTATACGAGCGTGATTGACACTGCTAAGACATTCCTCCTGGCTCTGATTGGTTGTTTCTGACCGGGAGTGGTGTATTTCTGCAAATGGCAATAGGACCACAGGGAGGAGCCAGAGGAGCTTGATTTTTTCACAGATTATCTGTCTCATATTCTACTGTCAGGACATAATGAGAGTTTTAACAAATATTTGTTTACAAAAGTTACCTACTGGAGCTTTAAGCGCTTCAAAATAACTGGTAAGATAGTTAACAAGTTTAAAGCAGCTTGCCCTGTCAGATGCGCTGACATACTGTTGCTGACTGACAGATACTTGCGCTGTTTAATGCGTTTGAGATGTGGTGCTTTCCTCAGTGCTTAACTTACATTTCACAGGTATATTCTCTATCTGTAAATGTTAGAAAGTCAAACAAATAGGTCCATTTCACTGTCAGGAGAGGACGAGCTTCTGCAAATGAATCTCCGCTAAAATTCAAGCTTCCGTGAATGAGCGCCGCCGCGCGCATGCGCGCCAAACAGACGAGCACAATACATGAATATAAGATGATGTCACCAACGTCTCCTCACTGACGTCACTCAATCCTAAAACTTGTCTTCCGCCATCTTGAGTACCTGATTCGGCAAGATCGATACGACAGTCGCAAAGGAACTAGAGCTTATTCTCTGGCCGAGCCCGAACTTGCGGGCCGATATTTCCCGTCACTATCCTCGGGCCGGGCCCTTGATCTAGAGATGTGCACTCCCAATGCAAAAGAGTGCGGCGCGGGACTAGATTTGATGGCCGAGTGCGACCGGCAATGCACTCTCTGTGTGTGTGCGCATTGCAGGGAAAATACAACGATTCGCAGCCAGAGTTTCCTTTTAAAACACGTTTGCACCGTTGAGCGATGTAGCCAATCACAGACATACGTGTTGATTTCTTCAACGCAAAGGCCAATCAGAAGCATTTAAGATAGACTCCCCTCACTGTTCAAAACCTCTATGCTTAAAATGGACTTTTTGTTCAGAGCTTTGTATGCTGACAAATCCTCTAATTGTAACAAACAAAGTGTATATATTATGAGAGATTCAGTCAGCTTAATTGATATTAACAGAGATGTGAGATCGCGATTAACTGATGTCAGCTTTTTAGGAATTATTAAGGGAGCGCACTTTGCGCGCATTCAGTCAAAATCCTTCAATCATATCATGCCCAACCATGCACGCAGCTGCTTGCTTTTATTTTATAACAGTGGTTTGTGTGTGCAAACTCTCTGTGCAGTGTTCATGTTGTCTGTGGTGAGTGGATGTAAATGATAATGAGCTTACGCTAGTTTAGAGGTGTGCGATATCACGATTTATGATCGTGGATTAAAATATATCCACCATCTGCTTTTGAAGAAATGTCGTAGTATCGTGCATTCTATCAGTTGCAGTTCTGGCGCCTCCGTCTCAGCATAGGCTACAACGCGACGTATATTCACATCAAATGTTAACGCAAGGGAACGGGACAATGCAGTTCACATAAGTTCATTATTTGCATGTGCTAACAAGTCATACATGTGTTGATGCGCGGTTCCAACGAGCGCTTTTCTGAGCGCTTACACCCGAAGCGCACGCCACTAAGCCCGTCTAACAACAGCGACAGGTTACTGAACGAAGTTATCTTTCTAGTCTTATTGCGCGAATACTGTCAAATACACACAGGGTTTACATAAACAAAGTTGGTTATGTATAAAGTGAAACAAACAGAGAAAATCTGCTTCCTAGCTAATGCCGTCAGTATTGTAGACAGTACTCGGCAGGTACTCAAGATGGCGGCAGTCGACTGGAAAAAGAGCGGATGACGTAAGAGGTCATGTGACTGATATTCATGTATAGAACAGTAGCGCAATAATTCTGACTCAAATACATATTGCTAAAATATTTGTTGTTGGAGACAATAAATGTACCATATGTGGAATTTTAAACATACCAAGTATATTTTTATGAAAGTGGCCATTATAACGGGGTATATGCAGGCTAATATAATTCGTTTGTGCTTTTGTTTTTAAATTAATTTAGCCTTTAATCAATTTAAAAACAAAAACATTATTTTTGTTTTTAGATTGTACTGTTAAAATGTTAGAATGTAATGTGATTTTAACCACCTTTTTGCACATAGCTAATAGCCTATATTGCATAGCCTACATTACATTCATTATATTTGTTTCAATATCCTTCAATATCAACATTGTTTGTAGGATATCATCGGGCAGGATGTGAAATAACATTTTTTTAAATAAATACAGATTTTCTTTATCCAAATAGAAATTTGTAGAAAGTACCGAGATATATATCGTACATCGCCATTTAACCAAAAAATAACGAGATATGATTTTTTGGCCATATTGCCCAGCCCTAATTCGGTGCATGACTCATAGTAAATTATGGGTACTCTTTAGGTGTTGAGCGCACATTGGTTGTGCACTCATTATTGTGGTGCATTTTGGGATTGAATGACTGCACTCAGTAAATAGCTGTCCCCTATAATACTGCCCTATTTAAATACAGCTCATGTATGAATGCAGTTCCCCTAAAGTTCACACAGGTGTCCTAGCAGGGTAACGGGTAACGACAGGTGTAGTTCATCCCATTAACTTTGGACATGTTTCACTAACTTCTACCAAACAAAAAGAGTCAAATATTAAAATCATGACTTAGAAATATTTGCAAAACTTTGAAAAGTGTTGTTGTGTTATAGCTTTAAAATAAATGGCACTTGTCATTTCAAGCGTTTGTCAAAATATGTCTGGGGCCACTCCACTGTATATGTTATATTTTCCCTCTGTGGATAATGTTCTATGCCCTGCTCAAGAAGGGCCTGCCAATAACAATTTACAGCATAACATTTGTGGTACTGACGTCTAAACATTGTACTTGGCAATAGTTGCTTAAAACATTTATGCATTGATTCTTGTTTCACTTCAGTAAGACGATGTTCAGAAGGCACTGCCAAAATCCTGGCAGATGAAATCAAGACAGCTGTTTCTCAGTTTCTTACAGACCTACAGCACAAAGAAACAGCATAAAGAAAGAGATGCAGATAATCAGAACATCGCTAGTTTTAAAAGTGTTGGGGTGGAGGGAGGCCTTTCACAAGATGCACATATACCAGGGGCCTTCAACGTTTTTCAGGGCAAGAACCCTTACGCGATAGAGAAACGGAGCAGGGACTCCCGATACAAAATGTCAAACAGATCTACATATGAAGCATATAGCTTTGAATATTAATAGAAACCAATCCTATTCTGATAGTTATATTATGTTAAGAAAATAAGAACTATACAGGTTGTTGTTGCACATGCATCATTGTCTATTACTTTTCACTGTTAAAATTGAGATTTATGCATCATAAAAAATACACATGTTGTGATAAAAATCACAATACATTGTTCACCATTGATATAATCACAATTATGTAAATTCATTTTTTAATTTTCATACATTTTAATTTTACTGTCAGGTGGACAGTTAAGAATCAATCAAAGGTTGCTTCTGAAATTAGCAACACTAGTAAAGTGCAGATGTAATGTGTAAGCAAGCAATGGCTCCATCATAACAAGAATAGCAATGTACAGAGAGACATTTAAGATTATTTACAAGTCATTACTTTTACAAATTATTGGAATAGAATAAAAAAAAATCTATGAATCTATTAGTCTGCATTTACACTGCTTAAATGCATATCCATTTTGATGTGCCATATTTTTGTCCTGTGCTAGTTATCACTATGTCAATCATTGCCATTTCGAGAATGAAGATTTCTGATTTAACCATAAGGACTATGAGCAGTAGGTGATACTTCCTCATCCTCATGGAGAGCGCAGTTCCTACCGCCTTTTCCTTTACACAAGCGCTTGCTCTCCTGTGGCGTCTGTCGTTGCTATGCAACCATGAACGGAGGCGCGCTTGGAAAAACGAATGCGCCGCGTCGCTTCTATTCGTTCGGTTCACATGACGTCACTGTAGCTTTGTGCCGCCATCTTGACGACCGCCGGTCTCAGTAATGCCTGCAATATGTTGTGCAGTTGGCTGCAACAACAGCCGAAAGAGGAACCCCGAACTGGTATTTTATTCTATACCAAAAGAAAAGGATAGAAGAAATGTCTCATATTGTCTGAATGTCTAATATTGTAGAGAGAGAGAGACGGGGAAAACAAAGCATGCAAATGGAAATTATCGCGGCCGGAAAAATTATCGAGCTAATTTTTTTATCGTGCGATTAATTGATTTATTGACTATCACGACAGGCCTAATCCAGATTAATGACAGCTAGCCGTGAGCCGTGGCTAACTGCTGGCAAACTACCAGCTGAGCCACTTAGCTAGCTAACAACACGCTACCTAGTCAGAGCAAACTACCACCAAAATCATACATTTGATTTTTTTTTATAATACCAACATTTCCCATGATTAAATATAAATCCTTGGTGGCAAGGTGCCGCACTTTTACCCATCCAGCCACAGCATATTGATACGCATCTGTACTCTTTGAAAGCCTTCAAGCGATCCCCACTGTATGGGAAGGGGTTATGCAAAAGGTAAATATATATATATATATCATGGAAGGCAAATTGGGGCAAGTCTGGGGCACATGATATAGGACAAAAGAAAACTGGGTGTAACAAATAAGGATCGAGGCCTAAAATTAAAATTGTATCCATCTATCTCTGTCTTTCCGGGCGCCGGGCGAGATCGGTAGTCAATATGGCGGCGTTCTGTTTCTAGTGACGTATGTGGCATCTATGAATTATGATCGTACATGCCGCATTTAAATAACCAATTTGCACGCGCAAAAAACGCGCAAAGTGTGTAAGTGAATGAAGTGAATGTTGTGATATTACTGATCATGGAAAGATTTTGCAGCGGCGCTGCATACATTGTAGGGGAAACACTGTGTTCATAAAAGCCGAAATGTGCCAAGATTAGGCTTTTAAAGTAGTTGGAGCATTTTTAATTACTCGCACTCTGCCATTGTATGCTACCACGACAAAGCACATACGCGATAAATTACGTCAGAAAAGCGTCAGTAATTCGGTCATGGTCTATTACTGAACAGATACCGAGTTGTCCTTGTCTGCATCGCCATGCATCGTAGAAACGATTCATTTTTCGACACCCCTATTATGATATATGTTCATTTTTACTGTTATCGTTATGGCCCTGGTAAGAAAATTTGGCCGATATAATAAAGGCGATAAATAATGTATTATTTTCTTCAGCTGAGACACTTCAGATGCGCACTGTTCAACATAATGGATTTGGATTGCTTGAAATATGACTGGAATGACTTAAAAAATAAGAAAATTCTGTTCAGTGCAACATGAGTCTGTTCTTTTTGCTACATAAAATTATAATGAGAACATGGCTTTTAATGGTAAGATTTTTGTATTTGTTATCAGGCTCTCAAAAATTCTATAAAAATTTGGAATTAGATTTATTGGCCAATATATCGGTTATCGGCTTTCAAATATAAAGAATTATCATTATCGGCCAAAATGTTCATATCGGTGCATCCCTACTTATTTACATTGCGTCTAATGAGAGGTTGGTAAGAGAATTCGCGAGTGTGCAGAAATCATACTTCAGTTCCAACCCTACTCAAGCATTACTCGAATAACTGCCTGTTATTTTTAAGTAATACCTTGATTTGCTGGTTCAGGTGTGTTTGATTTAGATTTGTAATAAGAGCTGTTAAAACCTGCACACATAAAAATTATAAAAGAACTAGCAAAACAGACTTTATTTAGTGACTTATTTTTTACACAACATTTCCACATTTCCAGGTATGTCAACTACCCATTTGCAGATATGGCCTTAACCACAGTAATTCATGTCACATAGCATTACATATGGTCATTATGAGATATGAATAATTACATAGTTCTGGCATGAAAGTCTGAATGGTGCAGGCTGATAGGTCTTTCACTGATTGGTAGCAATCATGTCATTATCTACATAGCACAGCTGATTGGTAGCTGTTGAATCAGCAGCCAATGAGCTTGCTGCTCAAACATTCAAATAATTGGCATTGTTTGCCGTTACTGCAGCCAGTGTTTCCAAGTCCGCTTATTATAAGCGACTTTGGGCTTGTTTTTCTGTAAAGTCGCTTACAAATATTGGTAGTAGTGGGTCGCGGTTTTTTTGGGCTTGTTTCAAAAGAGTAGTTGCTTATTTGGGCTTGCTCCCGGCAGCTCCATAATAAGTTTTCAAGCAGATATTTTCTATATGTTATTTAAACGTAGGAGTTTTTCTTGCCTGTTCCCTCTGTCCATCCCCTTTCCCCATACACACGAGACAGCAGAGTTTTTTCCCACCCACATCCTGCTTCTAATAGGCTCTGACCCAGATGGCAACAAGTAGCCTACTATACAATCAGAGGCAGAGCAGGGCAATCTGTTTTTTTCTGGTTAGGAAAACGTTACGTCAGTGATTGACTTTTAAATAAAAATACGCGCGAGTCGCGACTGATGGGGACCAGCGCTAACATTTGCATTTTCCTTACTTGCATATGCATCAAAATCTTGTGTTTATTTGTGATAATCTTAGCACTGTATTATTATTGTCCATCCTGTATTAAGACTTATATTTGACGAATTGCTTGTTTCTTTTTTGGATAAAAGCGATCTTCTAAATATGTAACATAAATGTAATAATAATAATAATGATAATTATTATTATTATTATTTGCATTTATAACTATAAATGAGTTCGCTTAAGACAGTAATATGTCTTGAAAGACAATTCAAGACCTATGTCTTAAAAGGGGCCACAAATACCTGAGTAGTTTACAAACCCGTAGGAACGGTTTATGAATTTGTGGGTACAGATTGCAAAAACTGAAGGCACGGTTAACAAATCTGAGAGCACAGATTAGGAACTCATGGGTACTGTTTATTAATCGGTGGGCGAGATTTGTTAAACCGAGGGAACAGTTTAAGAATTTGTGAGTACAGTTTATAAACTGAGGGGATGGATTGCAAAACCGTCGCTACGGATTGTTTTTTTTTCTTCCCACAGGTGACTTCCCGGGCTCTGTAGTAATCTGTCACTTGTTTTGGGCTTGTATTCACCGGCCTGGTTGCTTATTTGTCTCGCAAGATCTGGCAACACTGACTGCGGCGCGCTTTCAGAACACATCTGGAATCAGCATCTTAGATAAATAAAAATGGTCTTTTATTACACATCTCTGCACATATTGTTTGGTCCGGTTATTAATTCCTAAATGGAGCAATCTTTTCAAGTTTTAAACTAGTTTCATGTTAGACATGTTTTAAACTAGTGTCATGTCAACAGTGCACGAGCAAATCACTCAAGCATATTGTATAAGCAGCAGTGTTTACTGTACATGTTTATGCAGCAGCGCTCTATTGCATGTCATTGCTGTTTTATATTAGCGGTGGGCAGATCGAGGCTTGTGGAACACTGAAACAGTCGAAGCAAATGTGCCCTATTCTGTCGAGGCTTCAAAACAATCCTATACACCAGTCTCCACGGCGACCCCTAGCGGTCAGAACAGTGTAAATGCAACAAAAACCCGGGCCAAACATGGCCTAATACGATCATCTAATAAGATTATCAAGTGTCTATATGTTCTTTTATCAATTGTCAGAATTTGATTTGTTTGTTCTATGAATGACTATTAACTACCATTATTCATTTAAATTATACTAATGTCTAATTAAAACGTCTGCAAATGTATAGCCTAAAACTTATCAGAGATCAGGTAAAACCCACAAATACTCGATCATTGGTTCTCAGTGACTCCTCATGAATAATGGGTTGACCGAGATCATCGCCCCCCGGCGATGAACCATTGAAATTTCGAAGTGTTTCGAAACCGTTAAAGCCTTGTTTCCTGAAATCACGTGACTCTTGCAGTTTTATATAAAGCCATGACACATTTATTTATTTCCAAGAGCATGTTTTCATTAGCGATGCTAAGTGTGTGTGTGGTGAATTCAAATGCTCGTTGTGTTTAAGTCACGCTAAAAGAACAATCAATACAGCTAAAATAGCATCATGTTTATAGTCTGGCGTATTTACTATGCATAACCTGAGTGTTAGCCTATGTAGTTGTGTGTATGCAGCAAGCAAATGTGCTATCGTTTGTATCTCTCTGTGAACATGCTGTCTAAGCTAAGCTATGAGGAGGTTAAAGTAAAACAAGCACTTGCTTTAAAAAATAAAAATCATTTTTTTATTCAATGGTAATGTTCATTAGCTATGCGTAACATGTGCAGTGTCAGAGCTCTCTCGTCATTCATTATCGCTGCTGATGGCTTTTCATATATCAAATAAGAGTATAGGGTTATGTAATTATTATCAAATGGCTTAATTGATGATAATTGCTCAGCTGGTTGCTGGGTTCCTATATCTATCAGCTTGCAACATTTTATATTGCTGCTCAAGAGAACACATAACATTCTAGTGCTAAGCTGGTCGGCAAGGTAGCCAAGGCACACATACGTAGATAGTAAAACATGTGGTCCCATGAAAAAAAGGAAAAACCAGTACATATGTCTTGCCGATAGATCTGCTTGTTTTTTTTTGATTTCCTAAAAAAATAAATAATAGGTTAGCATTTAAATGTTACATCGCAGCCATGCAAACATTTGGATTCATGAAGAGTGAGAGAATGGTGCATGAGCCCATATACTATATGTAAGAATAGATTTTTTTTTACATTCTTTGTATTCTGTTTTGCGATCTGGTCACCCGATCATCAGCGAATCTAACAATATTCCATTAGTTATTCAACTAGACATGGAATCTCTCGTTTCTTTTCCCAAATCTTCACTTATGTCTCACTCATTTTCGCAGGGGATTATAAACGTTTCTTTCTTTTGGTTCGCGTTTAATTCTATTCTATTCTATTATATTTCATTCGTATATTATACACTATTATATTTGCATTCTTTACTGTGGTAAAGTAGAAGAACGCCGTAGGACAGATAGCCTACTTGCACGTCAAATTCTTTTTAACACAGTTTGTGCTCATTATTAGACATGGTAAGGCGCGTCAAGTTTATTTATACACACGCGGGAGATTTTAGTTTCGTTTTCTCTGGCAGTGCAAAATCAAAAAGCCTAAATGCCTTGCCCTTGTGGAAGATATAATTCGCTCTTCAGACCTTTTACAACCAGTTTCTGTTGCTTGGAACATCAGGAGAAAACATGAAGGTATTAGAAAAGAGATGGTCTTTCCTGCTCGTGTCCCACATCCCTTTTAAAGCGCAGAGTGTGTGGAAATATAAAACAAATGTTTTTTTAAATATGTAACTTTATTATATTATTTAAGTTACCATTATTTACTGATATTTATTTCAATGCTTTACAGGCTTTAGTGTGTTGTTTCTTTGACGGATTTGCTCAAATAAACACGCAATATCTGTTACGAAATGGATGTTTGAGCCTTGTTATTTATTTTTAATTTCAAAACAACCCCCCAAGCACCGCGTCACTAACGGTAGTTGGTCCATTACCACCGCGGTGGTAAAAAACCTTCTTCCATCACAGCCCTACTGTCTATGTCATCATTGTGAAGCTATGCATATCTGCCGATGCAGCGCTTGTTTTCTCACTGTCTCACAATCAGCACATATAGAACATATTGTCTGTTTCTCCATTACCCTGTGCAACTGTGTAGGGTGTAACATTATAAAGCAATGTATAGCAATAGTCTTTTCAGCTGTTGCACAACAGCTTTATTGGCATTGGGTGTGCAACCTGTAAATTATCAGTTTGGTTGTTTGTGTTGAAGAGTGCTCTGCCCTTTTCTATTGTCTCCTGCTTTGTTGGGGGATTAATTCATGTATGTTACATGTGCAGCAGCAGCATGTCTTACATGCTCTCACAGCAGTGTCTGTGAAGGTATTCGCAGTAGCAAGTCTCGGTACTTGCTCTGGAGCAGCAGCTTAGCAGATCTATTCCGTCAAAGACCAAATACATTAACATTGCCATATCCATAACCATCCCAATCTCTATTGCCATACTAATCTCCCGAGTAGTCATGACAGAATGAGAATTATTGGTGATTCCTCACAGTAAAACACTTCTCATAACAAGTAGGCCTACTTTCCTTTGCATGCTTTTGTGAATAAGGCATTACTAGTCCTGATTTGAATAGTTTATTGACTTCTGGCAAATACAAGTCTGCTTGTCTACTGTCTTGATTATTTTTTAAAGGCTCATTGCTGAATTTTTTTTTCACTAATACAAAAATAGAATGCAGAGCTTGAACAGCTGAAAAACTTGGAAGTGAAGGAAATGTTTTCTGCAGATTACATGGAAGTGCACATACATCATGAAGAGGAAGCATTCAAAGAGGAAATGTGCTTGACCACAGAGATGTTTTATGAAAGATAGAATGACGAATCTTGGCCCACCTTGGCATGTTCTGCAGTTAACCTTAACTCTCCAGAGATCTAAAATCTCACGCTTTCTAAAAGCAGCAAATACAGCCATCAATCTGTGCAATGGTCTGTATTTTGGATTTTGAGAAAAAGTTCGATCTCATTTTAGTTCTTTTTTTTATCATGCAAACAAAGTAACCTAGCCAGTAAAACATTATACACTTTCCAGGGGAAACAGGACAATTCGGATGTGCGTACATAACATAAAATCTGTCCCTACATTTTGCGAAATGATGTGTGAGTCAGTCGTAAGTAACAAGGTGCATGCTTTGCACAGAGAGAGGCGATCAGGGGCTCTCCTGCCCGGAACGATAGATTGTTTGCGCTGTATTTTATTGGTGGGGCCACTTGCACTATAACATTTATACTAGCATACTGTTATAGCATAAATATGTTGGCTAATCTTGGCAATACAATGCTAGGGTGAACTAGGTGGTTGCCAGATCATTACTCTGTGGTTGCTTATTAGGCCAAGTCAAGAAGATGCCACACCCAAGTCTCTGAAATCCTGCTGTAGAAGTGCCTTGTATCTAGGGCTGGGTAAAAATATCGATTCATCAATGCATTGCAATTATTTGTTTCTCAATTCAATATCGATTCATCAAATCCTATGAATCTATTCAGCCCACCGGCCAGTGGCGGCGCTGTGGGCAACAGTCTAGTGAGAGCCTTCAGCGTTGTACAAGATGCGCTTTACCAAAACAGCAAGATGACGGACAGCAGCTGCACTCCGTTCAAGCCTGCACCGCCAACCAGGGACGACGTTAGACCTACTTTAGGGGGGCTGAAGCTACTCTAAAATGTACCTAAGCCCCCCTAAATGATAATAAGAACAACAATAAGTCTCCGGGAGTCTCCCGCATATTGATAGCGGCTCACTGATGTACGCAAATTAGTTCAAATCTCCCGAAATCTAGAGCTCGCGAGCTCCAAACCGTGTAGCGTGCGCATGACAGAGAGGAAGAGAGCGAGAGTCCTTGCGTGTGTGTGCGAATGTGCGGTCGTGTGCCTCAAAAAGCAATTTTTTTTTATGAGTAGGCACATTTTGTGTTTCTGTTTACATTTCTTTTATAACTTGTATAGGAATGTATAGGAAGAAAGAAATATACTTTCTATTACAGTTACATGCACTTTAGAGGTGTGTTAATAAAGCACCTGTTTGATACAGTTGTGGTTTGTATTCAACACATGTACAATATTGTACAGTTTGTTCTGCTACATAAACCATGACAGGAAACATGTTGGGGTCAATTTGTTCTTAAACATTGGTAATACTGCACACATTATTTAAAAATATACTCAGGTACTTAATTACTTGTGTATTTACTAATTATTGAATCGATATCGAAGCTAATAAATCAATATCAAATCGAATCGAAATTGAATCGAATCGAAGCCTCAAGAATCGAAATCGAATTGTGAAATTCCTAACAATACCCAGGCCTACTTGTATCCTTCCCTTGCAGTATTTCTCAATGGCTGTGTTCCTTGTATCTTTGAGTGCAGTATTTCTCAATGGCTGTACAAAATGGCATACTATCATACTACTCTATTTCTGCAGTATTCAGTATGTATAGCTAGTGTGCGCTGTATCCAAATTTTCTGTATTCATTTGTAACGGAAGCCAGCTGAATGTAAAGTCATTCCCCTGGCCTCAGGGGGTGTGTTAACGACTGACGATAGAGGCTGCGGTCTCTAGCGTCCTTGTAAGCACACCCGCCTCCCATGCCTGAAACGCCAGGTTCAAATCCCGCTTGAAGCAGTAGAACCGGAGGGGTTACACATGGAAAACCTCGATGACCTACTATATTTGACAGCATCTGCTAAATGCAACTCAAGAACACTGAAATTGATATGGAAGCCGTGTTCAAAATGGCATAGCCTACCACCATACAACCAGTTGCGGATGCAGAAAGTGGATGATGGGTGGGCCTCTAAAAGTATGGGTGGGCCAGAATAATTTGCATCACCCCATGTTTTTTAACCAGCTTAATTTGGAAGAAAAAAATGTATGGACTGGTCCCTGTGTAGCACTATAATCGCCCACGACTTAAAGTAGGGGTGGGGGCGATATGGCAAAAATCTCATATCATGATTTTTTGCAGGAAAATCATGATTCACGATTTTATCACGATTCTTTTTCATGTTGGTTTTACTATTTTGCAAGTGACTGAGCATTACAGCCAAACTAATGTCCCCATTTTAAGTAATTACTAATGTCCCCAGGTAACCTTAATATAAAATAAAAAAAGAATGGCAGACATTTAGGCCAAAGTGGCGAAGATAAACATTTTTGTCATTATTTTCTTTGTTATTAAAAATTAAGTACAAAGATACACAATACACAACTTAATATACCAATGAAATAAACAGTGCTTTATATTTTCAGCTACAGTAGGTGTATTTAACAGTAGCATTGAAGAAAGTAATTAAATGAACAAATGTGAAATAAAACACCACATAGACTTCACTGTATAAATTATACATTGATTCTTATTAAAGCTACTATTAAAGTTCTCAGTCAAGAGCAGTGAGTGATTTCCTCTTTGTGTTTTGTTGTTTTATTAACATTAAAGGGATAGTTCTCCCAAAAATTAAAATGGTCATCATTTACTTTCTTAAGTTGTTTTAAACCCGAATACGTTTCTTTCTTCTGTTGAAAATAAAAGTTATTTGGAAGAACATGGGTACATACAAACAGTTGATGTACCCCAGTGACTTCCATAGTATATTTTTTTCCTATGTAAGTCAATTGACATTTGATGTGAATATACGTTGCGTTGTAGCCAACTGTATGTTGAGACGGAGGCGCCAGAACTGCAACTGATAGAATGCACGATACTACAATATTTCTTCAAAAGCAGATCGTGGAGACATTTTAATCGTCCACGATCAAAAATCGTGATATCGCACACCCCTAACTTAAAGATGAAGTATGTAATATAAAGATTAAACCGGTCATGGACACATCAAAGCAAACGGGGCATTGCAATGCAAAGTGCTACAATTAACGCTTCAATACAACAATATCATGCACTCGTTCATTAAGACAAATGTTCCAGCTTATTAAGTTTCATTTGATGTCTCCAGCGTGTACAGCCTCAAATAGTTGTGGCGCGTCATGTGCAGATATGTTGGATGGATTTATTATAAACAAATAAGCCCGACGCTCGTGTTCGCTCAAGAAAGAGTGTTGCCTATTTAATTGCTTATTCATGACAAATAGCTACACAGCTAAAAGGAGTGCTTTCGAAACACTGCTTCATGAAGCTTCGAAACCTTTATGAAATATTTTGTTTCGAATCAGTAGTTTAGAGCGTGTATCAAATTTCAATGGTTCTCCACTAGGGGGCGATGATCTGTGTAGCCATGAATAATACAGATTCACTGAGATCGCCCCCAGCGGCGAACCACTGAACAAGTCTCTACGGTTTTTACCTGATCTCTGATCAGTTACATTTGTAGACGTTTTAATGGGACATTGGTATAAATAATAGCAGTTAGTGGTCTCTTATTGGCCTGTTTAGCTGAGCCATCCATAGAAAAAACAAAACAAGCCCTGAAAATTGATGAAAGAACAAGTTATACAGATGCTTCATATTTAATGGTATTGGTTGATTAGGTAGCCTAATTGCATTTGATAGATTATACTTTTAAATAAAAAAGTTTACACTGTTTTGACAGTTAATCATTACGAAGCAATTGGTCCTGATAACTATATCAGGGGCAAAAAAAAATCACGTCTGGGTCTTGTCTCGAGAACCTGGTGGGTATTCCAGGAAGCAGGTTATGTGACATACCCGGGTATGTTTAAGGGTAAGTAAGCGGATAACCTCAACTTTCGGTTCCAAACACGGAGGTAACTTTCAAGGTATGTAAGTAGCCATAGCAACCTACTCTCTAAACATAACCTGCTTCAGAGCATTTTCTGTTCCAGGTTTAGTTTACTTCAGAGGTTTTCAGGGTTAGTTTACTTCAGAGGTGTTCAGTGTTAGTTTACTTCAGAGGTGTTCAGTGTTAGTTTACTTCAGAGGTGTTCAGTGTTAGTTTACTTCAGAGGTGTTCAGTGTTAGTTTACTTCAGAGGTGTTCAGTGTTAGTTTACTTCAGAGGTGTTCAGGGTTAGTTTACTTCAGACGTGTTCAGTGTTAGTTTACTTCAGAGGTGTTCAGTGTTAGTTTACTTCAGAGGTGTTCAGTGTTAGTTTACTTCAGAAGTGTTCAGGGTTAGTTTACTTCAGACGTGTTCAGTGTTAGTTTACTTCAGAGGTGTTCAGTGTTAGTTTACTTCGGAAGTGTTCAGGGTTAGTTTACTTCAGAGGTGTTCAGTGTTAGTTTACTTCAGAGGTGTTCAGTGTTAGTTTACTTCAGAGGTGTTCAGTGTTAGTTTACTTCAGAGGTGTTCAGGGTTAGTTTACTTCAGAGGTGTTCAGGGTTAGTTTACTTCATAGGTGTTCAGGGTTAGTTTACTTCAGAGGTGTTCAGGGTTAGTTTACTTCAGAGGTGTTCAGTGTTAGTTTACTTCAGAGGTGTTCAGTGTTAGTTTACTTCAGAGGTGTTCAGTGTTAGTTTACTTCATAGGTGTTCAGGGTTAGTTTACTTCATAGGTGTTCAGTGTTAGGTACTTCAGAGGTGTTCAGGGTTAGTTTACTTCAGAGGTGTTCAGTGTTAGTTTACTTCAGAGGTGTTCAGTGTTAGTTTACTTCAGAGGTGTTCAGTGTTAGTTTACTTCAGAGGTGTTCAGTGTTAGTTTACTTCAGAGGTGTTCAGTGTTAGTTTACTTCAGAGGTGTTCAGTGTTAGTTTACTTCAGAGGTGTTCAGGGTTAGTTTACTTCAGAGGTGTTCAGTGTTAGTTTACTTCAAAGGTGTTCAGGGTTAGTTTACTTCATAGGTGTTCAGTGTTAGGTACTTCAGAGGTGTTCAGTGTTAGTTTACTTCAAAGGTGTTCAGGGTTAGTTTACTTCAGAGGTGTTCAGGGTTAGTTTACTTCAGAGGTGTTCAGGGTTAGTTTACTTCAGAGGTGTTCAGTGTTAGTTTACTTCAAAGGTGTTCAGGGTTAGTTTACTTCATAGGTGTTCAGTGTTAGGTACTTCAGAGGTGTTCAGGGTTAGTTTACTTCAGAGGTGTTCAGTGTTAGTTTACTTCAGAGGTGTTCAGGGTTAGTTTACTTCAGAGGTGTTCAGTGTTAGTTTACTTCATAGGTGTTCAGGGTTAGTTTACTTCAGAGGTGTTCAGTGTTAGGTACTTCAGAGGTGTTCAGGGTTAGTTTACTTCAGAGGTGTTCAGTGTTAGTTTACTTCATAGGTGTTCAGGGTTAGTTTACTTCAGAGGTGTTCAGTGTTAGTTTACTTCAGAGGTGTTCAGGGTTAGTTTACTTCAGAGGTGTTCAGTGTTAGTTTACTTCAGAGGGGTTCAGTGTTAGTTTCCTTCAGAGGGGTTCAGTGTTAGTTTACTTCAGAGGGGTTCAGTGTTAGTTTACTTCATAGGTGTTCAGTGTTAGTTTACTTCAGAGGTGTTCAGGGTTAGTTTCCTTCAGAGGTGTTCAGTGTTAGTTTACTTCAGAGGTGTTCAGGGTTAGTTTACTTCAGAGGTGTTCAGTGTTAGTTTACTTCAGAGGTGTTCAGTGTTAGTTTACTTCAGAGGTGTTCAGTGTTAGTTTACTTCAGAGGGGTTCAGTGTTAGTTTACTTCAGAGGGGTTCAGTGTTAGTTTACTTCAGAGGTGTTCAGGGTTAGTTTACTTCAGAGGTGTTCAGTGTTAGGTACTTCAGAGGTGTTCAGGGTTAGTTTACTTCAGAGGGGTTCAGTGTTAGTTTACTTCAGAGGGGTTCAGTGTTAGTTTACTTCAGAGGTGTTCAGGGTTAGTTTACTTCAGAGGTGTTCAGTGTTAGTTTACTTCAGAGGTGTTCAGGGTTAGTTTCCTTCAGAGGGGTTCAGTGTTAGTTTACTTCAGAGGGGTTCAGTGTTAGTTTACCTCAGAGGTGTTCAGGGTTAGGGTTAGCATTCAGACTTTTTTAATTTTTTGCAAGAGGAAGTTTTCTATGCTACAATGTATTTCTATAATAAAATATATGATATATCTTACCTTACAAGCAATGTTGAAGCAAAATGACTAAAAAAATAAACTTATACAGACATGTTATCTTTGCAAGCACAGACTGCATTTAGTTTAATCAGTCTTGCTTTTTATTATATAATTAGCATCAAACAAACAATATAGTTCTTATTCACAGTGATTATAAAGGTTAATAAACGAAAATATTTCAAAATGATTGAACAACCACCAAATTGGTGGCGATATGCACTAAGTGTGTAAAGCAGCATTAAACAAAAAAAGTAGTATGGCGGGCTTCTTAACGTCAGTTTTCATGGTGACTCGTCGATTCGTCGCTCTGTTGAGGATGTCTGTCTGGTGTGTTAATCATGAACATACTCTTAGATAAATGAACTTACTTTTGGAAAAACTTACATGTTTTTGGAACCAGAATACCTTGAGTAAGCAAGGTTTGGTTTAATCAACCGACAGTTCGGGGTATGTTTGACAGTAAGAGAACCTTGCTTTCTGGAATACTTCCCTGTCATTGCTAATCCGTACACGTGGCTTATGTAAATTTCACAAAACCCCTTGGTCACAAATATTAAATGCAAATATTGCATAATCATGCCACGACGGGCCAGACTTAAAAAAAACTACCCATTGCTTACCTTGTATGGCTGATGTCTGTTCTAAAGTCCGAGTCGGCTCTGCTTTGAATTTAAGATGTTGATAATATCGTCGTAATTCAAATGATCTGTTATTCTATTTCAAAATACAAGTTGTTAAGGCGTCCTGTCATCTTTATCTAGATGTGTTTATTTCTTAAATGTGTCATACATTTTTGATATAACATAAAAAGGGCGCTGCTGAATCCGAATATTGGCGTGAAGAAGAACATTAACGGACTGACGGATATTCGTAACTGAAGAGACGAATTTTCATATTCTTATTAATACCAGGACAGTGTTCTAATGCAAGACAAAACAAATCACATTTAAGATAATTATTGCTGAATTGTTAAAGTTTGAAAATTGTATTAAACAAAAAATAATATATGTCCCTGGATCTGACAGGGTGGGCATGATGTCCAACTACATATTCCAGTATGTAATGTACATACTGTGAATAGTAATTGAATTTACTGTATGCATGGAATTCCCAGAATACCTACTCCATTTACTGAAATCTGATGTATGCATCTGAGGACACTGTATTCCACAACGCAACGCGCTAAACGTGATAAAATAATTATAAATGTAACACTTTTATGATTATACACTTTACTGTAAAGTACAAAATAGCTGTGTTTCCGAAAACACTATTGTTAGTAGCATGTGAACTGTACTTTAATCTCTACAGCACGTTTCTAATCAAGGCGAATCAAGTCACCATTCTTTATACAGCACATTATACAATACAGATTTCAATGCAGCTTTTTTACAGTGATAAACAGGAAGTGATTCTGAGTTCAATGCTTCAACAGAGCTCTAGAAAGAGCGTCATTGTTCAGCTAAAGTCCGTTTAGTGTTGAATAAAATCTGTTCAATAACTGTGAAGTTAATCAATTTTGAAATCAGTTCAATTTGTCTATAAACCCTCATTGTTTAGTAGTACGATCAATTGAACCCTTTGTAAATAACGAGAGCCTTTGACCACTTAGGCTATTTAGACCATTACGTTCAATATTAATCTTTCTCATTTTTGCGTTGGCATCCAAAGACAACCAGAGACAAATGTGTGACAAAATTAACAATAGTAATGGTTTATGGTCTATACACCAATTCAAGTTTATCCGTTGTAGTTCATTTGATCGTGATGCGCTCATGGCTGTACATTTTTAGGAGCACAGATATTGGCTTGGAACAGAATGTTATACATTCCCGCAACGAATACAGGTCTCGTAATGACAGTCAATCTGTTTTGGGAAAACATGTGCTTCTTAGTATTGAATCTGCTTGAACTTGACGCACAACGTAATGACAAACACGGTTGTCCAACCCTGTTCGTTTGAACCGCGAGAGGCATCAATTACCGTCATTACATTGTGCGTCAAGTTCAAGTGTTACTCTTTTGGCGTAAATCGATGCGTATGGCCGTCTGCCGGAAGCTAGTTATTTTAGTCGATAAAGTTTTAAATATGAATATTTTTCTTACACAAACGCATCGCTTCACTTCAGAAGGCCTTTATTAACCCCCGGAGACGCATGGAGCACTTAAATCATAAATACATTAACTTTGATGGACTTCCAAAGACATACAAGTCAAGGAAGAGCCAGGATATTTTTTACTATAACTCTGATTGTATTCATCTGAAAGACAAATATCATATACACCTAGGATGGCTTCAGGGTGTGTAAATCATGGGCTAATTTTCATTTATGGGTGAACTATCCCTTTAAAGCTGAATCTAGGTTGTAAGCTCTCTGTCGAGTATTGCGTAGTCATATAATATGACATTAACACTAACTGATCCTACAGCAACCCTCAAAAGTGAATTTCAGTTTACACATCTCCTTGACCTGAGATGCCTTTCATGTCTGAAGCACAAATATGTGCCAGCGTGTAATACTTTGGGTCAGGGTTGTTGACACCAGTAGCTGCGTTTACTTATTACTCCAATAATCTGTTTGCAGTACAGTCAGAATTAAAAAGTAATGTAACCATGCCAATTGGAAAAAATTGGCCAGATTCGATTTAAGTTAAATGTAAGGGATGATTTAATCATTTTCTAATCCGTTCGATGAGGCATGAAAACACTTGATCAGATTGAAAGCTGAAACTGCAAAGTTGGAAAAATGGCGTAATGACGTATGACACACGGAACAAGCTTTTGTTATTGTTGAAGAAAAGATTTTTTCTTAATTCTAACTCATGGTCTGTGAAGTTTGCAGGATTTGTTTCAGACTCTCATCCACAGACGGCTTGTTTTGGCCGCAGGAAGGAGCATTTTTACTGCTTGATAAATAAAAGCAATGGCTTCATGTGCTCCATCTCCTAAATACGTGAGCTTAGAATTATACGGTTCTATCTCCACTTTTGGTTGAAATTGAGTTTTTGACATAATCTTATCCATTAGGTGTTTATTAATGCCTGTGTGGTGTTATTTTTGTAAAAAAAAATATTTTGTTAGTAGTTATTAATAAAATAAAAAGGTTCCATCTCACAAAACAGCAGGGATGTAAAAACTTTGATGCTCAATATCTCAGAACTACCCTAAACGGAGATAGAACTGTATAATTATAAGCTCACGAATAGGTAAATATTAAGTCTTCTTTTTAAAACATTGAGAATAAGCAATGGTAGCCTGGCTAAGTATGCTTAAACACCAGGGAACACGTTTTTTATTCCGATTGAAACTAAATGTCTTGTTTCCTAACCCTGTTCCTGGAGGCACACATTTTGGATGTCTCTCTTATCTGACGCCTCTATTTCAGTCTCTACTACTGAACTGATGCGTTGAGTTAGGTGTGTTTGATTAGGAACAGTTTGTTGTGTTGGTGTGCCTCCAGGGAAGTAACATTTGCCTAAAAAGTAAGATGCAAGATTGAATAGTAATGTACTGCAGTACATTGATTCATTTTAAAGGCACGGTATGTAAGTCTCACTACTAGAGGTCACATATTTAAAACAATAAAAGGTGTAGTTTGATGTAGTAAATGAGTGGAAGTTGGGATTTGTCGTATTCTCCTCCACAGCCGATGGAGAGCAATCTGATGGGACTCGGCAGAAATCATATTCATGGATGAGCAAATGTATTAAAATGTTATTAACATTACTGTGGTATGAAGCAGGGCGGGCTGAGAGACTGATTTTATAATGCTTAAATGCTGCAGTCAAACGCTGCCACTCCTTTTGCATTGTTTGTTTGTTTATTTTATGATTAAAATAGGCTAACGTCTGCATCTTTCTTCCCTGAATTTGAACTTTACGTTTCATAACTTAAATTCACATTATTCTATTTCATTCTAATGAAATAGCCGCAAGTGCTAAATTACTACTCATACAGGTCAATTTATTTGACGAATAAAAATTGTGGGCTAACGCAGCGCTGTTTTACTTAGTCAAAACAATCATACTAAAAACACATTTGAGTGTGTTGAAACTTAAGTTGTAACATTACTCTGTAAGCTAGATCAATATTAGAATATCATATGTTACTAAAAGCTAGGTGACTTGTGTTGTTAAATGGCATGCATTCATTTTAAAATGTATTGTATGGTGGATAAAATGCTGTATTATTGTTACTACAAATAAATCATGTTCTGATTATGCTATGTTAGCCACTTCATACAAACATGTTACTTGCGTTAAATCAAGAAAACGTCTTGGTTACGTTACGTCGGATGACGATGAATGGGGTTTCGCTTAGAAAGCCTATCAACTTCGAGTATTACAAAACGAGCCAATGGCAAAGAAATGCCATGGGTCTGCGGAATTTGCATTGCGTAACTCCGCCCCACCTCCGTGGGTATAAAAGGAGGAAGCTGGCAACATGCAGATATGTTTCTCGCTGAGGAGCCAAGACTGAGCTCAGGCGATCCCCGCGGTACAGCGGAAAGTGGCAGGCAGGCGTAACGTCTCCGTTCCCTACTCAGGGAACGAGGGTTACATAAATAACCGAGACGTTCCCTTTCGTTGTCACTCCGAGTTACGTCGGATGACGACGAATAGGGTTACCAGTCTAATCACGCCACCTTCTCAGCTGTCTTCCAGTGCCCTGCGTAAATCTGAGATCCTTGTCGAGAGATTGGCACGGATGAAGGACTCCTATCTAGCACAGGCATACCAAGGTACACTGGGGAGCATATCCCATAGTTTAGAGGAAATATGCAAAATATTGCCAGCCCAACGGGGGGGACTTAGAGAATACACATATGACCCGAAGGATGCATATGGAGAACACTGGGGTGTCCAGCCGCAGGTGGAATATTTCAACCCCAGGGGTGGCAAGGTGGCTTGCCAAGGGAAAGACACATGCTCAGAGAGGCTTACAGTGGAAATACACATGTGGGGGTCGCTCAGAGGAGGGACCATGCACACAGGAGGCACCTAGCCGACGCGCAGGCAATAGACAATGGCGCCGACGTCAGGAGTGCTGGAGGAACTCAGGGCTTTCGGAGAAGCTCACCTGAGGAGAATATCACACGTATCCAGTCCGTGGAGTGGAATGGCGAGCAAGCGAAGACACCTGAGCGGATCAAGTACTAGCTGGTTGAAGCGAGTACATGAGAGGACACTGGCTCCACTCGGAGATTGTAGAATCTGGCGAATGTGTTAGGCGCCTGCAGCTCTGCAGATGTCTGTTAGCGAGGCGCCATGGGCTAAAGCCCAAGAGGACGCCACACTCCGGGTGGAGTGGGCAGTCACCCCAAGGGGGCACGGTCGACCTTGCTGCTGGTATGCCAAGGTAATGGCGTCCACTATCCAGTGAGACAACCTTTGCTTGGAGAGAGCCTTTCCCTTCAGCTTCCCACCATAACAGACAAAGAGCTGGTCTGAGGTCCTGAAACACTGCGTCCTGTCTACATAGGCGCGGAGAGCGCGTACTGGAAAGAGCAGTGCTAAGGCTGGGTCTGCCTCCTCCATGGGCAGCGCTTGCAGGTTCACCACCTGGTCCCGGAAGGGAGTGGTAGGAACCTTGGGCACATATCCGAGCCGGGGTCTCAGGATCACGTGAGAGTAAGCCGGCCCGAATTCCAGGCATGCTTCGTCAACGGAGAATGCGTGCAGGTCCCCTACCCTCTTGATGGAGGCCAATGCAACCAAGAGAGCTGTCTTCATAGACAGGAATTTAAGCTCCACTGATTGCAAAGGCTCAAAGGGAGCACTCTGCAGGGCAGTTAGAACCACTGAGAGGTCCCAAGAGGGAACGAGAGGAGGGCGAGGAGGATTCAGTCTCCTCTCAGGAACCTGACGTCGTGCTTCCCAACAGACTTACCTTCGACTGGGTCATGGTGTGCGGCAATAGCGGCAACAAAGACTTTGAGGGTGGAGGGAGACAGCCTTCGCTCCAACCCATCTTGAAGGAAGGAAAGCACGACACTAATCGAACATCTCCGGGGGTCTTCTCGGTGAGAAGAGCACCAGTTGACGAAGAGGTTCCACTTCAACGCATAGACGTGTCTAGTGGACGACGCTCTAGCGGAAGTGATGGTAGCTGCCACCACTGGTGGTAGGGTACTCAAACCTGCCTCGTCCCATCCAGGAGCCACACATGGAGGTTCCAAAGATCGGGACGAGGGTGCCATAGGGTGCCCCGTCCCTGAGAAAGGAGGTCCTTCCTCAGGGGAATCGGCCAAGGAGGTGCTGTCGCGAGGAGTACTAGTTTGGAGAACCAGGTCCGGGCGGGCCAGTACGGCGCGACCAGAATGACCTGCTCCTCGTCCTCCCTGACCTTGCGCAGGGTCTGCGCAAGAAGGCTCACAAGGGGGAAATGCATATTTGCGGCCAGCTGTGCGCCAGTGCATCCGTGCCGAGCGTGCCCTCGGTCAGGGAATAATACAGGTCGCAATGGGTCGAGTTGTGAGAGGCAAACAGATCTATCTGTGCGTCCCCAAACTGGTCCCAAATCAGCTGAACCAACTGGGGATGGAGTCGCCAATCTCCCGGGAGGGGCTGAAGCCGTGAGAGCTCGTCGGCTGCACAGTTCAGGGCTCCGGAGATATAAATGGCATAAAGCGACCTCAGATGCTTCTGACTCCATATGAGGAGGTGGCGGGCGAGTTGCGACATACGGCGGGAGCGTAGACCACCTTGATGGTTGATGTACGCTACAGTGGCGGTATTGTCTGAACGGACTAGTACGTGTTGGTTCTTGAGCACGGCCCGGAAGCGCCGCAAAGCAAGACGTACGGCCAGCAACTCGAGGCAATTGACATGCCAGAGGCGTCGGGGTCCTGTCCAGGAGCCTGCGGCAGCACGTCCATTGCACATGGCACCCCAGCCCATGGAGGAGGCATCTGTCGTTACAACAACATGCCTCGTTCCAGGCGCACTCCGGACCGTAGAAAACTGAGGTTCGACCACGGGGTGAAGGTCTGACGGCAGGTCGGAATAACTGTTACTCAGAGGGTGCCGTGTTGCCATGCCCACCTCGGGACTCGGTCGCGAAGCCAAAGCTGAAGCGGTCTCATATGAAGCAATCCGAGCGGCGTTGCCGCGGCTGCAGAAGCCATATGCCCCAGGAGCCTCTGAAAAAGTTTCAGTGGAACCACACTCTTGCCCTCGAACTGTCTCAGGCAAGTCAGCAGTGACTGCGCGCGCTCGCTCGTAAGCTGCGCGGACATGGCGACCGAGTCGATATCCATACCAAGAAAAGAGATCCTCTGCACGGGGCAAAGTTTGCTCTTTTCCCAGTTGACCCGAAGGCCCAGACGAGCTAGGTGCTGGAGCACTAGGTCCCTGTGTTCGCACACCTGGTCTCGAGAGTGAGCTAGGATCAGCCAAGTCGTCGATATAGTTCAGGATGCAAACCCCGTGTTCCCGAAGGGGGACAAGGGCTGCCTCGACGACCTTCGTGAAGACGCGGGGAGAAAGGGCTAGCCCGAAAGGGAGAACCGCGTACTGGTATGCCTGCCCCTCGAAAGCAAACCGTAGGAACGGTCTGTGTTGAGGGAGAATGTAGACATGGAAGTAGGCGTCCTTCAGGTCGATTGCTGCAAACCAATCCTGGCGCCGCACACATTCGAAAATGCGTTTGGCAGTGAGCATCTTGAACGACAGCCTGTGAAGGGAACGGTTCAGCACGCGCAGGTCCAGGATTGGCCGTAACCCACCGGTTTTCTTTGGGACAATGAAGTACGGGCTGTAGAAGCCGGTCCTCATCTCGGCATCTCGTCTCGATCGCACCCTTCGCCAGCAGGATAGCGATCTCTGCTCTCATGATAGGGGCGTTGCCACCGACCAAAGTGCAGCGGACTCCCCTGAAGCGGGGAGGAGACCGCGCGAACTGAATCGCGAACCCAGCGGGACAGAAGGGGAAGCTCTAGCCAGGCTCCCAAGAACTGTACCAGCGGGGTCATACGAACCACAGACTTCCCACCGGTGGTGCAGCAGGGCGGAATGACTGGCCCAGACGTGGACGGCATAGCGGCCCGGTGTGGGGGCACAGTCATTAACCGCGCCCTGACAGAGGAGACCAGGGAAGGATGAACGTTCCACGGGGGTCTGCTCTGCCAGGGGGCTGGCGACAGAGGCGGATGAGAGCGTCACGGTCCGGGGACGGCGCACACTGTCAACCGGCTCTGGAATAGAGGGGGACGAGGGGTGCACGGCTCGGGGGCGGCGCACCGTGACGTCCGAGAACTCTGTGTGCTCAGGGATGGAAATGTCACTTCTTTCTTTAACCACATTAGGGTGCTACAAAAGATTCTCCCCCGGCCCTCCACTGGGGGAAGGAGTGGTCCTGCTACCATCTCCTGTGAAGTAACTTTCAACATCCCTGAGCAGCCCGTCTCAGGAGCGCCGCTTGGCCCGGCGTTTAGCGGGGCTGGAGAGGGCTGGGGCGCCTTCTTACGGCTTCCTCCGCGACCGGGCACGGGAGGAGGCTGCTGCTTGGGCCGGGCGGGAGGGGCGGGAGCCGCAGGAGGGCGCCCTCGGCGGCGAACAGACTGAGGGTTCTGCCCGATCGGCTGGGTGGAGGCAGCAGCGGGCCGTCGGGGCAGAATATGCTTAATGGCCTCAGTCTGTTTCTGGGCAGTGGAGAACTGTTGGGCGAAATCCTCCACCGCACTGCCGAATAGGCTGGCCTGGGACATGGGGGTGTCGAGCAGGCGGGAACACTCAGCATCCCGCATGTCAGCCAGGTCCAGCCATAGATGTCTCTCCTGGATCACAGCTGTGGACATCACCAGACCCAGGGAGCGTGCGGTCACCTTCGTCGCCAGGAGGGCGAGTTCGGTGGCGGAGCGCAGCTCATCAAAGAGCCCTGGGTCCGTCCTACCCTCGTGCATGTCCCTTAGCATCTGGGCCTGATAGACCTGCAGAGTGGCCATGGCATGCAAAGAGGCAGCCGCCTGTCCCGCCGCTCTGTAGGTCTTCGCCACTAGGGTAGACGAGAACCTGCAGGCTTTGGATGGGTGCTTAGGCTCGCTGCGAGAAGAAGCACTCTGAGGACACAGCTGCATCGCAACAGAGCGCTCAACCGGGGGGAGCCCAGTGTACCCACAGGCAGCTGCCCCATCGAGGGGAGGAAAGGCGGATGAAACCATGGGAGACATGGGAGTCTTCCAGGACTCATGCACGTCCGGGAAGAAAGGTATTGGGGCAGGACAGATCGCTCAGGACAGGGTGGAGGGGTCCACTCTAAACCAATGCTCGCGGCCGCCCGGGAAAGCATGGCCGTCATCTCTGGATCAGACTGAGCCACAGCCGTATTCACACCCGAAGGTGGCAGCTGTGACGAGTCGTCACTTCCAGATGAATCAGACCCGCCTTGTGATGCTGCGATTGACATCACGTCTTCCTCTGGAGCGCCAAAGGAAACCCACGGGACCTCAAACGACGGTCCCGCGGGAATCCCCTGAACGCTCGCGGGCTGCAACACTGGTGAAGGTGCTGTGGGGCACGGACAAATAGTCGGCGCTTTGTTCCACACAGTCACCCTCAGATCACCCTGGCCACCAGCCGAAGTAGAGCCTCTCGAGGATGCGCTAGATCGGGGTGTGGATGAGGGGACTCTCACTCTTGCGAGACCATTGAGTCTCGATCTAAGTTTTGCGATGGTCATGTTCCCACAGAGAGAACATGACTCATCCACGAGCGCTGCTCTAGCGTGATTAATGCCCAAACACACCAGACAGCGCTCGTGCCCATCAGAGTCAGACACAAGCCGACCGCAACCAGAAGTGCACGGGCGAGGCATCTTTAAAAAGACATGCCGCGTGCTAGCTCTTTTTGTGAGAGAAACTCAGTGCTGAAGCGCCCGCGGAGAACACACTCACTGGCAAACCACGCTCAGATAGGCAGGAAGTGTGCACTCGCCGGGAGATCGCCGTCACACCAACACTGGAGAGTTGCTCGTCTCGTAAGAAGCTGACAATCAGAGATAGCTTAGGGAGTGAAGAATTACACTTGGCTCTGAAGCGAAAAACATATCTGCATGTTGCCGGCTTCCTCCTTTTATACCCACGAGGTGGGGCGGAGTTACGCTATGCAAATTCCGCAGACCCATGGCATTTCTTTGCCATTGGCTCGTTTTGTAATACTCAAAGTTGATAGGCTTTCTAAGCGAAACCCCATTCGTCGTCATCCAACGTAACTCGGAGTGACAACGAAAGGGAACAAGAGATTCAAACAATAAGGCTAACCGTGTTGAGCTATATAACAAATAGTTTCTCTGGATTTAAACATTATTGGAAACATGGAAACATTCGGGATAATGTAAGTACACAAGTCAACAAAATATATATCATTGTTCTAGTGGTTTTTGGATAATTTAATCCAATTTAATCCATCTTGCATATTGTATCTTTATTGACAAGCAGTTATGACAAACCATTGCACTCATAGATGTCTTTTACTGTATGGTTTCAAGAATCGTGTATACCTTATAATTTTTTAAGCTCATTTAAGGAAAACTATTAGACAAATAAAGAAGTTGCATAGACAATTAATAGTTAAATTAAAATAGTGATGATATATAAAGTATAAAGTATACACAATGAAAACTATTTAAAAATAGCGCTAACGGTTAACATAGCCTAATGGTTAAATTTTGCAATTAGCAACCCAACGGATATTCTATTCAACAAATGCCCATTGTTGAATTAATTTCTCTTATTTGGTAGATCTATTTTTGAAAACATTATTGTTATTATATATTTTTTATATATTATTGTAATGTTATATAAAATACTAGCACTTTAATTATTATAACAGGAAAGATGAAGTTTCAGTACCTTGAGATTTAAATCTTAATCCTCCTACAGATTGTGTAGGTTGGCCTGATGATATCTCCGGTGGAGCTGCTCCCTATATTACAGTAGTATCCGAATTTAACAACGTCCTGTTAAAACTATTACTTTCTCTGGCTGACAAAGCTTCAAGATGCCAGGAGGGATGCATTTCATAAGTGATTAATCCAGACATCCCATGCATGTTAGCTTCATCAGAGCCAGGAAAACCCACCGGTGTCCCGACACAGCACTGTGTCCACCGTGTTCCTCAGACTCTCACTACATCCAGTAACTGTTTAGTGTAACTTATTAGTGTATAAGTTATTACACGCACTTCTTAGTGTAACGACTCTATCTCTAGTGCTTAAAGCTGTTGTTAATGAATGTTATAAGACTCATGGGGATTTATCTAAGTAGTACATTGTTAAACAAGAGTTGAGCAAGTTTGTTTTTTAACAGGGCATGCCTGGTATACCTGGAAATGATGGTCAGGGGGGAATTAAGGTGATGTTTTCCCTTTTCTTTGCTCATGTGGACCGTTTATTCCTCATTTGTTGTTGTATAGAGGTTATGCTTCTTGCTCTTTTACAAAACTTAGTGCTGCATGCACAGGCAGTATTTTCAGGGACTATGAGTGCACGTCCAACACTATTATTGTACCTATAGGCAACTTAATTCCATTACTTATAAATTTAATTAAGTGGCATGTTCTTAAATATTTTTTTCAATCAAAACCCATTTAACTTTTTCTTATAGTCTCCAAATATAATTTTGCTACCAGTGTATTTTTTTATTAGTCTCACTATTAATTAAGCTATCTAAACATATTGAAAATGTACATCTGTTGGTTTCTTTAAAGGGTGAACATGGCCTGCCAGGACCAAAAGGAGCCAAAGGTATACCTGGAGACTCTGTAAGTAAATCTAAAAATATAGTAAACACTTGAAAAATCACAATGCAAAAGTGAGTGTAACTTTTAATATGCTTGTGATTATGTCCACTGCAAGTACGCTCATCATATCATAATCATATCCAATCATAATGTGATACTTTTGTGTATTGCTAAAACATCACTGAGAGATAAATATATTAAACAAATGAGGCAATTGCATTATTTGTTGTACAAATGCTGTAGACAATAGGACTATTCTCAGTGGACAATGAGCAAGTTAGCTAGGATTGTGGTGACCCTGGTGCTCAAATCACTTCCATTCGGTGGCATGCAAACATGAGAGAGGAAACACTCGCACATGTGAAGAGATTTAGATTGCACTCCGTACCAATGTTTCCTGAACCTGTGAATTCATATGAAAACATGTTTTACCCATTGACAGTGTCAATGTCACTTATTGATCTCTTGGCTCAATATACCGAATATTTGACTTTTTGAATTTGCTGTAATTTGTGATCTAAGTAGTTATTAAAAACAGAACCCCTAGATAATGTCATCATATCCTGTTGCTGATATCCATGCTCAAAGCTAGTTTACCTGTAATATTTAAAGAGGACCTATTGTGGTTTTTCCCATGTTCATCTGTGTTTAGTGTGTAATGTTGCTGTTTGAGCATGAAAAACCTCTAGTTCTTCTCTATATCAGTGTCAGTGTTTCTGAACTCCTGAAACGCCTCCATTGTAGTCTTGAGTTTCTTCCGGGAACGAAAACGTCACAATATTCCTCATTTAAATAATTTATACGCAGAATAAAGGGGCGGGGCCTGGTTGAGTTAGTTGGTAGTGTGTTGAAACTGGAGGTTATGGTAAGGGGCGGGACATTTCCCAAACACACTCGACCTTGACCAATCACAAGTGGTCAAGAATCGTTCTTATGTTTAGACCAAGCTTTTGAACCGAGTGTGAACAGTGTAAGTTTGGAATTGACCTGACTTAAGACTTTTTAAAGGGTTTTAAATGATGTTATTAACTGATAACGGTCAGATAAGTATGATTTAAACCATGCCAAAAAAATTCCACTAATGCCTACATCATTTTCAAGTCTATTCAAAAGATAATAATTCTATAATTAATATACTAATTGGTCATTTAGAAATTTGTATGTAACCTTTATTTTGAGTTTTTTTTAAGACATATTTTAGGTGCCAATCAATATGATTTTTTGGTCACAGTTTAGATTAGGGTCCAATTCTCACTATTAACTACGACTATTGCCTCAAACTCCTAATTACTGATTATTAATTGTCAGGAAGGTAGTTGTAATGATTATATATTGGGTAAGATTCAGGGATATATAATATGTTCATGCAGAATAACGCATTTTGTTAATGGGGTACTACATCTATGCATGGGAAACCATGTGGCATGAAAGTTGAGTGACAATTCAGTTAAAATATGCCTTATTGTTTAATGGGGACATAAAATCCACCAAACTGACCCATTTTTGAGTGATACAATATTCAACAAGGGAAAAAAAATTAGGGCATGACTAGGTTTTAACAATCAGGAATTGATTGGATCATGAAAAGTATGAAACGACTCCGTTTCAGAAGCAGAACAACTTAATTTAGATAAAATGTGGCAAAGACAAGTTACTAAAAAAACAAAACAAAAAACAAAAAACACACACACAAAATAGTGATTTCTGATCGCAAGTTAACTGCTGTAAAGTTAAGAACTTGTATTTGATTGTGTTTGTCTTTCTACAGGGCGAGATGGGATTGCCTGGAATGCCTGGTTCAAGTGGACAACCTGGCCCTAAGGTCACAATGCATTTATTTGCCTTTTGTAATGTTGTTATTCATATGGAAAACATTATAGGTATTGATTACTGAGTTGTAGTCACTATTACATTATTATAGTGATTTCAAAGCAATTGGCTAGACAGATGGCGAAATCCCTTTGTTCCGTTTGCACCGTTTTTCTCAGTCGCCTTTCATCATTTGTATAGACATGCATGTGGATTGCTACATGTGATGTGTAATTGTGCAGAACAAAAGCCATAGATTATAAATGGTTATGATACTTCAAACTTGTTCCGCTTCAAATCTGCTTTTTTAGATTGTGTCCAAGGAAAGAGAAAACAAAGCGTGTCCAGATTTTAAATCTCTAGCGCAGTTACCATCAAACTTCAGAATGCTAGCCAACAACGCTATTCTTCATGACTTATTGAACACTTTATGACACAAAATTGATTTCTCATTTAAAAGAAAATGAGTGCAGAGGAAAGAAATATGTGCACACTTACCTTGTATACTATATATCCTGAAAACTTCCAAAGAGGCCTGTCAACTTTTAACTCTGTTTGGGGTTGGTAAGATTTGTTAATGTTATTGAAAAGTCTCTAATGCTCATTAAGGCAGCATTTATTTGATCAGGAAAAACAGTAAAACAACACTACTGTGAAATATTATTACAATAAAAAAAATAATAATA